>NC_045703.1:36115593-36419562 GCF_009834535.1 Camelus ferus | reverse complement strand
TTTCTCTCCTCTCTGACTGTTAACAGCTCTTTCTGCTTTACTCTCCAGGCTGAAGACAGTGGGAATGCTGCACAGGGCAGCTCACTGCTTCCTTGCGAGGTGATGCATTTTAGCTCCGTAGCCACTGGGAACCCAAGCACAGCAGTAAGGACTCCCGCTGTCTTCCCAATCACTATTTCAATCAATCTAGAAGAGCTCCTGCATATGCTATGAGCACTTTCATTTTATTTCAAACCTGGCTTAGCCTCTAACAGCTCAATTAACTCACAGCAAAGCCATTAGAAATCAATAATCACGCAAAACAGTAGCCTGAACTTCTGCAGTTCTTTTTACCATGCAGCCAATTTCTTCTTCTTTACCTCTATTGGACTATTTTAAGGTACATGTATTAAAGCTTTAGCTAGGGTGTGTTCTGATCTGACAATACTCACCACATCCGAAAACAGACCCTAAGTGCACATGCTAGTAAGAAGACATTTAAAGTCTCCCTCCAGAACTCATCAAGCCAAACGTGATCCTACTGTCCCTACACAGCAGTGTGGCTTCACCAAATCAGAGCTGAGGTTGTAGGACATAGGAGCACCAAAGAGAAGCTGACCAGAAACTGACCAGTTAAATGGTGTTGTTAATGTAATGATGATAATCGTCTTGATACATTTCACTGATGTGTTTTTTTCCTACCATGCAATTCTCCCAATTGATGGCACTTACTACTTCAGAATTTGGTGGATACCATCTAGGAGGAAAGAAGTTAGAGTTCAGCTTTGAACTTCAAGTTAAATGTTTTAAAGTTCAGAGTGAGATAACAGGTTTGAAAGCTTGGCCTTGTTGAAAACAAGAGGCTTCCTGAATTCCAAAAGAGTTGCTTTACATATGAAAAGCAAAGTTGGGAGATGCACATGATTTACTGTAAGTCTTATATAGAAGGTGAGAAGATGAAGTGCAGAAACAATTCTTGACAGCAAGAAGAGGGAGTAGAAGGTCCTCTGGTACTGATGCACAAGACAAAGAGAGGAGGTGAAGATCAAGTGGCCAGTGTGATGCTCGGGGTTAACCCTGTCTCAGGGCCAAAACCTCAAACCAGAGAGACTAGAAGGAACCACAGAGCTTGGAAGTTGTTCCTTTGTCCAGGGACTAGCTCAGCAACATTTCAGTCTCCACATTCAGCCAGGAACAGAGGGAAACAGCTAGGTAAACGGCTTGAGGACAGCATCACAAGGTCCTGCCCACTTCATCAAAGCGTGGAGTAGGTAGCCGAAAGTTTCAGATCTCCAATGGATGCAAAAAACTCTCTAAGATAAAAAGTGGATCCCTCAATTCCAGCAATTCTACTCCTAGGTATATACCTAAAATAATTGAAAGCAGGGACTAAAACATATATTTGCTCATAGCAGCATTATTCACAATAGCTAAAAGGCAGAAACAGTCCAAGTGTCTATCAACAGATGAATGGATAAATATATACAAACAATGGAATAATATTCAGTCATAAAAAAGTGAAACTCTGACACATGCTACAACATGGATGAACCTCAAAGACATCATGCTAAGTGAAATAAGCCAGATATAGAAGGACAAATATTATATGATCTCACTTATATGAGGTACCTAGAATAAGCAAATTCATAAGTGACAGGAAGTAGAACAGGCATTACCAGGACCTGGTGGGGAGGGGAGGATGCGGAGTAACTGTATAATAGGTACAGATTTTATGTTGGGATGATGATAAAACTCTGGAAATGAATAGTGGTGATGGTTGTACAACATTGCAAATGTACTTAATGCCACTGAATTGTACACTTAAAAATGGTTAAAATGGTAAATTTTACATTATATATATTTTACCACAATAAAAAAGATTTTAATGGCCCCTTAGTGGACTGGCCAAAAGAAGGGGAGGTTAGATAGTGTGGAAAGGCCATGGCAGGGACAATGGACTTCAGCAGTGAGTACCCACAAGGCACACCAGCAAACCAGCTCCAGACACCTGTGGCTCAGGCTGCTCAGCGTTCAGGCTGGCGGAGGCACATTTCCACAGGGGCCAGCGAAAACGCAAGAAAAAGACAACGCCAGGGCCAGAGGGACTTTAGATATCTCCCCATCAAACTGTACCAATGCTAAAAGGATACACAAGTTTCCTCTTGCACCCCGATGCCACCTTGGGTGGGAGAGCGGTTAGAGGAAGGAAAAAAGGGGTGGAGAAAAAGCAAAGAAAGAGTTCTTACAGATATGGAGCTCTGAAATGATTAATTAACCCCAACTGACAAAGTTTTAAGTGGAGATTGTATTAACTGGAAAAATCAAAGTGTAATCCACTACCATAGGAATAAAAGTTCAAGGGGGCAGGATAAGATCAGTTGTATAAAATTTATTTTTTATTTGTTTATTTATGCAGGTTCCAGTTGCCTACAGAACCTGGTGCATGAGACCTTTGGTTTGCTATTGTTTCCTGATAGTTTCCGATGCATTCTTTTCTCTTTTGGGGGGGGGGGGATGGGTGCCAGCAGAGGTAGTTAGGTTTCCTTATTTAATTATTTTTATAGGAGGTGCTGGGATTGGACCCAGGACAATGTGCATGCTAAGCAAGAACTCTATAGCTTGAGCTATGTCGGCCCCCACCGAGCATTCTTTCAAAGATTTTTCACAGTATTAAGCTACAAAAACAAAATAGGTGATGCTACTCCTGTTTCTGAACTGCTGCCCCAGATTCTACCCATTCTTCTTATTAGTGACCTACAGGTTTTTTCATCTCTTTGTTCTTTCACTACATTTAACTTGAGCTTTCCCTAGGTGGGGACACACATTTTGCCTTATACTCTTTCTATTAACTTTGGATAGAAATAAGAAAAAATGAGCTTTGAGGATTTCTCTCATCCATGAATTCAAAAATAATTTAAAAAATACTCCACCAACTGTGTCAGGCCTTTGAGGTGACATCACTGAAATGAGAAGCCATTAAACAAAAGAAAAAAGAAAAACAGGTTCCATTGCTTTAGTCTGCAGGACATCAATTAAAGAGAGACACTTGACTTCTGACATTTTTTTTTAATCCCAAGAGGCAGAACTTAAATTGACTACCAAAGGCAAGCTTAACCCTCTACTGAGAAAAACTTACTGAGCTAGAAAATTAAAACATTGCCAGACTAGGTGAAAAATGGCTTATGTAATACATTTATGGTTGGATGTGAAGGTCTTTAAACTGTAATTTCTTGCTGTTTCAGAGTTTTCTGGGAATTCTCTCCCTCCACTATTAAATGTAGTGAATTTATTTCCCTGTCTGCTGATTCTGCCTGTCACAGGAGCCTCCAGGGGCAGCTGGATGCTCTGCATTGTCTGCGATATGCTGACAAAGCTTCAAAATAAAACTGTCTTAAATCCTCAATCTGTTGTCCAGCATTTAGTTATATATTGCTTTGTTGAAGTCAAACACTTGTTACCACTTTCCATATGGATCATAAGTGAACTAAAATTCCTGCAAAGTCTTATAAGATCAATTAAACAAAAATGTGTCTTTAAAAAAAAAAAAACATTTGATAGAATTTTATCCATTCCAATCCCAGCAGTGACCCTACAAACTACCAACTTAAATTCTCAAAGGGCCTTTACCTGTCTCCTCATAGACTAGTCAACAATTATGTCTATTTTTTGTACTTGGCAAAGTGATATATTAGAAAACTGTGACATAATGACAGAATTTGAGTTCCACACAATTGTCTACTGCTTGTGTATTTTCATTCACCTGGAAGCCTCGGTCCACATGCAACCTCCCTGCAGAGCCTTCCCAGGTCATCCCTGGTCGGGCTGTCCTGGCCCTGTATCCACTGCACTGCATGCTTTCAAGTGTCTACCTTGTTTGTACTGTTGTCTGCTTATGATGAACACGTCAGCACTTTATTTATAAACACTCAAAACTGGAAGGTGTCACTTCTCTAAAGATGGAGCCATTAGCTCAATAAAATCTTAATTTTGGTTTAAAAACAATATATATAATTGGAAACAGTGGTGTAGATGGAAGAGAGGAAGAGGACTTGAAAAATCATTCTAAAGTAAACATTTTAAAAATTGCATAAAAATAGGCATGCAGGCTTCAAGAAAGAAAAGAAGAGCTGCTTCTGTATATAATAAATATGTAAAGTTTGTAAGCCTAAATAATAGGCTAGTAACTAAAACAGTGTAATGGGGGTGGAAGAATCAACACTACCATTGGGAAGAGTGTATATAATTGTATGTAATAACAGTACATAATAAAGACATTATTTTAAATTCATGGTGAGAATATGAATTATTTAGCAACCAATGTTGGAAACCATTAATTAATTTTCCCATCTCACATCTTAGATTATAGGTAAGTTTTTGACACATTAAATATTTCAATGTAGAAGTTAATAAAAATACCATAAGGAAATACAAGAAACTACTTAGATAGTTTAGGGGTGGGAAAAGTTTTCTAAGCATAACACAAAAAACCAAATCTACAAAGCAGAAATCCTAAACTTAGATAAGAACAGGGACCAAAGAAATAACATAAATGAGCAATTATCAGACTAGCTAAAAGAATTCTGTTTTTTCTTTAACTTTATATTCTCTTTCACAGAAAAAAGTTGCAAGCATGTATGTATAAACATATATTTTTAAGTCTATATACATTTAAAAACCACAATCAACTCAAAATAGCAACCAGGTGGTTTCCAAAAATAAAGTAGTAATAGATGAAAAATATTACAGTTGTATAACTCAAAGACGAATGTGCAAACAAAAATACAAATGCAGTTTTAAATATTATATTAGTTAGGGCTTTACTGCTGTTAGTGCATCTAATTACAGTATTTGTCATCTTAATCTTTCCATTAGGCTCCCAGTGCATCTTGGTTTGCAGTTACAAAATGTTTCTAGAAGAAAACTGGATGTGTGACCACAAACTCTGATGAACTACTTTGTAATGCTAAAAAGATGCCAATAGAAAATTAATAACAGGTTTTCTTTTGGAAATAACACTAGTTTCCATTTATCATGTAGGTTTAAGCTCTTATTGGACTGCTATTAATATGCTGTGACAATTAATGTAAAACCACTGAAGAAACTAAAAATCCTCTGAAGTATAATTAAAAGTGAGAAATGTTCTGAGACCCAGAGTTTGATTTTTTGACTATTTATATCCTGACCAACATAAATAAGATCCTGATTGCAGGTTCAAGAATTCAACTGACTAATTTAACCAAACTCTTTTGAAGATTCAACATTCTCATTTGAAGACAAGCACCATGTTGTAACACAGAGCATGTTTCATCACCATTCATTCAGGAGTCACACACAGAGAAAGGGCTGCATGAACACAGCATTGGAAAGTAAAACTTCGGCATTTGGGTAGCAATGTTGAAGCCCATAGTGCCCCTATATATCTACTTCTTCAATCTATATGTCTCCAAGCAAGTCGATAATTAACAGATCACTACCCTGTACTAGGCTGAATCACCAGAACCTCAAACTTACATTTCAATCTTGAAGAAGATGCTGAACTGAGAAGAAGAGAACGCTGGGTGACCAACAGCAGGTAAGCCAAGCACATGATGCACTTTTGACGGGGTCACACATAGGCACAGAGGCTTTTACAGAGCAGATCTGACAGTCAGGCTGAACAAGAGAAATTCAGTCACCTCTCCATGCTGGGAACACAACTGTATTGAACTGCACAATCCAAATTACCCCATTTCTTTGCTACAGGCAGAAGTGGTATCTGTGCAAGTTTAAGACAATTGCAGTGAATTAGAAAGAAGCATCACCGCCTTGCATTTACATAAGGCTGAACACACTTCAGGCAACAGAAAGGATCTACCTGCAGTCTGCAACAGAGGTGGAGATTTACTCGTAGTCTGCAATAGAGGGAAACTAGACCCAAGTTTCCCAATTTATGGTGCAATGCTCCTTCCTCACTGCAGGACATAATTATAAACACATGCTACAATAAATGAGGAAAAAAACCCCACAACATAGTCTATAGGGAAAAGCTAAAATAAATGGATTTATATGATCAGCAGGAAACATTTTTCAATTTTGACAAGCAGCTCTTTCCTAAATTTGCTGACATCAGAACAATAAAATAATGGGGCCATATTTCTTTCCTTAAATTTTAATATGATAAATGCTTTTTGTGTCATTTAAGTTATAAATCAATTTAAAATGTGTGGACCAACTGAACAGCAAAAGACTAATTCGTCTTATGTTAGATAAATCATTAGATAGTAAATGGCGTTCTTAAAATACAACATAAGGCTACAAGTAGAAATATATATTACTCATTATTTAAATAATAATGGCAGGAAATTCTTTTCAAATACTGACATTGAAAATAATACTAACGCATGTCTGATCAATTATGTGACATAAATTTAGTTTTATGTATAAACCTCATTTTGATTTTAAGTTATAAAGCTATGTTAGGGTTTATAACTGATTTATTCATATTATATCTAAATTTATGGATAGCATCTTGTTAGTTTTATTGTTCCTTGCAATTACATGGGAAGGGGTATAGCTACTTTAATAGCAACTAATAACAGTGAATAATTATTAAGTGCTTACTATGTGCCAAGCATAATAGGTAGGTAGCTCTTTGCAAGCATTATCTCATTTAATTGTCATTACCATCCTATGAGGTGGTTGTTACAAGTACCCCCAGTTTAAGGATAAGCAACTGAACTTTGGTGAGTTTTAACTACTTTCCAAGGTCATTCAGCTAGTACCAGCAGAACGAGGACTCAAATCTAAGATGTCTGACCCCAAAGCCAGAATTCTTACACTCTACGGTACATTGTAGTCTTTTCCACAGGGGAGAAAACTCCCAGGGGCAGCTAAGTGCTTCAGCTTTGTGGCCCCCTCCTCCCTGAGCCACTGACTATAGTGTGCTCTCCTCACCTCAGGTCAGTGGTTCACAAGTGTTAGTGTGCAAAGATCCTCCTGAGAACCTGACTAAAATCAGAGCCCAAGACTTTGCATTAAAGATGAAGCCTTGACCAAGCGCAGCAAAGACAAGAGAGGGGCAACCCTGACTGGGACTGAAAGATAGCAGGATCCAGAAAACAGAATAGGACTCTTGACAGAACGTCTAATACGATGAAGCCCCTGTGAAAAAGATAAGATACAATAATGGGAAAATAGGGCAAGAAGTTAAAAAAAAGATTAATTAGAAACTCCAGGGAAGCAAAAAGTTGCACAGGAGGGAAATGTTATCATAGTACACTACTGTGGGGGCAATATTTACAAATATTGTTGTTGTCACCAGTAGCCATAGTGTGAACAGTAACAACCAATTTTTTAAAAAGAGAGAGTAATAGCACTGCATGGGGAGGCTGGGAGACAGAAGGTGGACTAACCTAAAAAAATCTAAGTCATCGTCTACCAGAGGAAGAGGTGAGTAGATGATGCCTAAAAGTTTTTAGAAATGAAATAGCAAGCAGGAAAGGGGTATTATTTTTAGACGAATTGAAGTAACTACCGGAAGAAACAGCTTTAACAGTTTAAAAGAAGTTACTCGGGAAGTGGGACCGGGTGGTGGGGAAGTGGATGTGGGGCGACAGAAAGGAATTACAAGAATTTGATACTTCTCGATTTTTAAAACATGAAATGCGTGTGTTTAGGTGGGTGTGTGTATGTGCAGACTTCTTCTTATAGGACTTGAATAGCTGCTGTGTTTAACTCCAAGAGTGCAGAGCTCACTGTCATTGCTTAAAGTAAACTTCAGCTTCTTGATGCAAGATTTATAGTCTCATACCTGTTGTGCCACAGAAGAAACATAAATGACAGCTGGTAATAAAACTCACTTGATAAGATTTAGTGTAGGTTGCTGTTTCTCTGAAATTTAAGTCCTTACCTCTCTCTGAAAACAGAAGAGAGAAACCATTTGCTTTTTTTACCCTTTTAGATTTCCTTAGCTTTCCCTGCATAATTTGTAATGTATCAATTAAGTTATCCTTAATTAAATGAACATTCTTGCACAAATGATCTCATTTTGAGTAAGCGGCTGAATACTGGAAGTCTCTGTTCTTTCAGACACAGAAAGGACCGAGTTCATTTTTTAACTGCTTTACATTGGGTAAACTGTACTTTCTCAATCATTCAGAACTGGTAAATAAGTATAATTATTCCTGCTGCAAAGAATAGCTTAATAGCCAGATATTAGCTAGAGAAGCCAACAATGAGGTTTGCTAATCATTGCTACGACAATCTTCTGCTTTATTTTCATATGTGTCTCACAAAACTGTCAAAATTGAGTGGCAAGCTGGAGCTTTGAGAAAATAACTGTTACTAGCCCAGGAGATTTTAGTAGAAAGGGAGTGTTAATAGAAAACTTCTTATCTCTTTGGACCTGATCCTAGATGCATTCCAAGGGGAAGGAGGCTGGCAAGATATTAAATAAGACTTCTGATTCCCCCCACCACCACCTTCTCCAGGGAAATACTGGTCTTCAGATGAAAAGAGACAAAAAACTTCTGCGATATCTTTGGTCACCCTCAAGACGGACTCTGAGGACACTGTGAAGACTAAGTTTGATCTGTTCTACAACGCGATTTTAATGTTACCTGGACACAATGGGGAAATTATCAAAAACAAAACTGCGTGGGATCAAGGAAGGATTGTGTATCCTACAGGTGAGATGTTAATCACTATCCACCAGTATTAAATGGCCTCAAGTATATATGATAAATGACCATAACTAAATATAAGTGCTTTATGTTTATGTACATGAAATCATGACTAACAAGCTTATTAAAGGGAAACCATTTAATGTCACCTTTTTAATCCTCTTAACTATCTCAGTTCAACACAAAGAGTCAAAATTGTTTCTTGAATACTTATCCAGCTTTAGTCATTCTAGTATATTTCTGACTTTGCCATACATGTCTATTTTCAACTGATTATTTTTCTGTTAATTGATTTCCTCAAGTTTAACTTGAGGCTTTGTTCTAAGAGCAAAATACTGGACTTGGTTTTCTATTTAGTGATATTTGTTTCATTCCTTTGTAAACTCTACAGTGTAGAGAAAGAGTAACCTCTGCAATTAAGGCCAAGCCAACCTGAGTTTAAACTCCAGCCCCGAAACTTAGACCTGGAAACTTGTTAGAAATGAAAATTCTTGGGCCCCACCCTAGACTTACTGAATCAGAAACTCCAGGAGTGGGGCCCAGCCACCTGTGTTTTAACAAGGCCTCCTGGTGATTCTGGTGCCTGTTGAAGTTGGGACAACACTTTCCTGCCTCCACTTCCTCACCTCCCATTTGTAACTGCACTGAACTCTAATTTAAACCCCTACCACTCACTGCACCTGCTCTTGAAATCACCTAATTGCCTACTGGAATTGTCTTCAGCCTTTGTTTCGTCTGAACCCTAATTATCATTTGAGACTATTTGCCATCCCCTTTCTAAAGTCCCTGTCCCTTGGCTTACAAGACATCACTCCCACCTGTCTCTTTTCATCACGAGTTACCTCTTCACCTTCACTTCTTTTCTGTGGCTCTTCCTTTACCCACCCCTTACGTATGGGCTTTTCTTGTCTTGTTCTCTTGCACCCTCTTCTCTTTTCCCTCTTGCTCCCTCTCCCTGGGCAATCTCACCCACTCTCAGGTCATCCTTCAGCCATCTCAATGACTCTCAATCTCTGTCTCCAGCCTCTCCTGAGCTCCAATCCTGAATTTCACATTGCCTTCTACATCTCCACCTGCATTCCTACAGGGGCCTCAAATTCAATATCTTTTCCTCCCTCGCCCAACTCTACCCTCACAAACCTGCTCCTTCTCTTGCATTTCTTCTTGATACTATGCTGCTATCAGCCATTCCAGTGCCCAGGCATCCATGATTCTTCTTTACCCTGACCCTTCACAAACAACTGTTCACAAATCATTTCAATTCTATTTTTAAAATATCCTTGAACCTTATCCCTTCTCCTCTGTGTCACTGGGCTACAGCCCTACTTCAATGTTCTTCAAAGAGCAATTTCCAACAGTGCACCAGAATCACATATGGAACTTGTCAAAATTCCTAGAATCCAACAGAGAGTCACCTGAATCAGGCCTTCAGTGGCCCAGGAGCCTGGGGATTGGAATTTTAATTAAACAGTCAAGTTGCTTTTGATGCTACTAAATTTTAAGAACTGCTACCTTAGGTCAGCTTTCAACTGCTGACCTGAACTCCATTCCTTGGCCTTTGTATTTGTCTTTCTGTTGCTGCAAAACAAATTACCACCACTCTAGTGGCTTAAAAAACACACGTATTATCTCACAGTTTCTGCAAGTCAAGAGGCCAGACATGTCTAAGCTGGATTCTCTACTCAGGGTCTCTCAAGATTGCACTTACGGTACTGGTTGAGCTGCATTCTCATCTGGAGGCTAAACTAGGGAAGAATCTATTTCCAAGCTCATTTAGGTTGTGGACAGAATTCATTTTCTTGAGATGTATGACTGAGAACACTGGCTTCCAACTCACAACCAGCTGGAGCTTGTCTTCACCTGCAGGTCCCTGCCAGTTCAAGCAGTGATAAAAGAGGAGACTTTGGCTTTCTCCTTTAAATGTTCTATTAACATCAAATAATGAAAGTTTTCTTTCTGAAGACGCTGTGAATCTGTATTTCAACTGAGTTGCATAGTAGTTAAATGATTTAAACATTAGAAATAAGCTATATCCCAGTGTTAAAAATTTTATTACTTTCAAAGTCTGTGATACTCTGTATAAGATTCTTAGGAGTATTTATCAAAAGTGCACCTTCTGGAACTCCATCCCACCCCCACACCTAGATTTCTTATTCAGTAAGTCTTCATTTTTAACAAGCATACTAACTGAATCTAATTCAGATGATCTAAGGATCATGCATTGGTAACCGTGCTATAAGATACAATGAAAAACAAACATACGTAGGTTTAAATGTCTTATTTTTGATTATAAGCAAAGTCTTCAGTTATAAAACTTAATGCAAGAGAAAGAATCCACTCTAGTGATGATTTATCTCCTTCCAAAATTAGGCAAAAATGAATAGTTCAAATCAGCATAGTTTTACAAATCTAAGATATTCTGTAATGATAGATCATTACCCAATATTTATGAAATTAATCTGAATTATAACAATAAAATTCTACTAAATTTAGTGGAAAATTTTTCAACCAGTTTTATGTAACTATTCCAGTAAAAAACGAGTTCAATCCTTTCTTTGCTCAGTAAAAGTACTTCTGCTTTTACAGTTTTCTATTTCTTATTCAGAATGCCTTTTTGCTGTGAGCATGGCCTGACCGAGGCAACACAATGCAGTATAAATCTATCAATTACCAAACATCAGTGGGGAAAAAAAGTCTGTAAAATCACGTTTAAAATGAATCCAGGCCTGTCTTTGAGTATCTCTTAGTGTTTGTAGAAAATAGGTTATAGATTATTAGAATATAAATTCATGTTCTTAGTCTACCATCCTGCAGGATTTTTTTTCTGCTCTGCCTACCTGGTTCTCTGTGCTGTATCTAGTGAATGCAGCACTAACCTAGAAGCTGGAGGCACAGCATTTTATTCCATTCTCTTTGTACCCCACCATCAGGCTTCCATGAAGGATCACACAATAATTTAGAATTCTTCCCCACAGTAAACCCAAACTAATTCAAGTAAGATGGTGACCCTCCTCACCACTTCCATCCCATATTGTCTAGATTAGTGGTGTGACTATTCCCTAATGCATCAATCTGTGATGGAACCTTTCATTTGGTTTCCTGTGCTTTGGGTAATTCAATGCAGCACTTCTACATCAAACTGCCAATAAGTACAAGACATTGAGGGGGATAAAAATATATACAAGACAGCAGCCCTTAGCAGCCAGAAAGAGAGGAAAGGACGACAACAGATAACCAATATGCATGTGGTGTAATGTAGAACGTGATGAATTCCTCCCAGCTGTCACAAAGTTCAGAATACAAATTCAGAATTTGGCTTTATTATTTATTATTCACAGAAAATTCGATCTGAAATTTCTGGGCACCCTAGGTGTCTGCTAGAATCCAAGGAGATCTGAGACTTGCTAACAGAAGCGTTCACTATGCACTCGCCTCACAGGGTCTGCCAAAGCCCAGCTCGGGGACATCTGACTTTCACTTGTCCTCCTGTCACCTGCACAGCAGACTAGTGCTGTTCAACAGCCAGCTGCCCAAATACGTGGGGACCTTGGACAACCCTAAGGGGTATTTTGAGGTGTGATGGCTATGGTAGGTGTGCTGTGGTTTTGAACTTATCATCTACTATCTATGTCAGGCTATGACACAAAAGTAATCCCCAGTTCTGCAACAGCCAATAAATTAAAATGATCAAAACCTATAAAGGATCATTTTAATTTAAGTTTGCTTTCTCCAGTCTTGGCAGACATTTTCTTTACATGATTTAATTATACCACTCCTCTATATTATTACACCATCAATCAGTACAATTTAAAAAAGAAAGGCGTCTAGATTAGCAGTTTGGGATTAATAGATACACATTACTATATATAAAACAGATAAACAACAAGGACCTACTGCATAGTACAGGGAACTATATTCAATTTCTTATAATGAGCTGTAATGGAAAACAATCTGAAAAAATATGTATGTATATGTATAACTGAATCACTTTGCTGTACACATTAAACTAATGTAAATCAACTACACTTTAATAAACAAATAAGAATTAAAAAAGAAAGAAGTCTACACCAAGTTTGCAATAAAATTATTCCAAAATCATCCCAAGTTTCTTTTCAGGTATTTGGTAAAAACATGATCCGATTTCAGTGGAATCAAAAATATTGGAAACACCAGACCACAGTTCCCTCTCTTGGATGAAATATTAAAAGATGATGGTTATGTGCATCCGTTACTCATAATAGTTCTCAATGATTATTTTGAGAAGGAAGAGTGACTTCACTGAGTAAGAATGCTGCACGCAGCAGTATACAAAGCTTCCACATGGGGGAGTGAGAGTGGGTGTGGGGGTGTGGAGGGCAGCTTTTGACCCGTTTCTGAATTTCAGAAACAATAAGCCCTTTATACAGTGAATAACTGAAAAGTATGTCAATAAAAACACAGCGGAAAATGCATACACATTACATAATTTCCTCTAGGGACATTTTGCCTCTTTGTCTGGTTCTGGGTCCTTAACTTTAGAATTCTCCCAGAGAGGAGTCTTGAGAGACAGTGAACTAGGGTGAGGGCAGTAGCATACACAGAAAGAAAAGAAATGAATCCTTTTTGCTAATTAAACATTTTTCTCCTCTGTTTTCAAAATTTTCTATAATGGAGTAACAAGTCTTACTCCATTGAAAATTCACAGTGGAACAAATTTAGAAAATTTCTGTGGACATTTGATGATAATTAAATATGAAAATTTATGGGAAAGTAAAAGATAAATAAGGAAATTTGTGGAAAGCTTCACCTCGAGTAGATTCTGTTTCCTCCTCCCCTGATTATAGATTGTAGCTTGCCAATCTTTTGGTGACTGCATGACATGACATTAAAATTAAGCTGCTTTTTTCTACAAAATAAACTTGAGAAACAGAATTATATGACATATCATACCTCCAAAATCCATGCACTAGGAGATAAATAAAATCTTGTAAAAAAAAAAAAACAAAAACCTTACATCCCCTAAAAATAATTACATCTTGCACTAATTACTTTTTTAATTATGGAAAGTATCAAATAATATTGATATAGTGAACCTTTAGGAATTGGTGTTTTTTCTTTTTCACTTTTTATCAATTATTGGAGCACCATGAGCAGTCAACCCCTTCATGAATTAAAATCAGAACATCTTTCATGTGATTTTTTTTATGAGGTGGGTTTTTTCTTTCAGAGACTTATAAGATATTTTCTTCTAGAACTACTGTGTTCTGTTTAGAAAGCACGTATTTCGTGTTTAAATTGTATTTTTTATTTTCAAAAATCTCATTCTGATTTTCCTATTCGAAAAATAAAAAAGATCTTCCTTAAGAGTTCAAGGGCTCTATTGCCATTATGTTTTAAAGAACATATTTTGCTCGGCTTACTGCAGTCAATTTAGTATTTTGTTAGGGCAGTAAACTTGAAATAGATGCAAATAAGAGGCATCTTAAAATTCCATTTAAATTTATTTCTTTTTAG
The DNA here is from genome assembly GCF_009834535.1 of Camelus ferus. Taxonomy (NCBI): domain Eukaryota; kingdom Metazoa; phylum Chordata; class Mammalia; order Artiodactyla; family Camelidae; genus Camelus; species Camelus ferus. The sequence continues at coordinate 36,405,430 of NC_045703.1, read as the reverse complement.
ATCTCATTTTGAATATCTGTGACCTCAGGAAATAATAGCCAATCATCCCAATGTTAACATCGACAATAGACTGCTTTCTTACAACTTTAAAGGTCTTTTAACTGAAGTTTGGGCATTTTGTCAAAGTGACAAATTCTGCAGATGCTTAATCATTGGTAGGAAACTCAGTCATCAAAAAACACTCTGAGTTGTATATATGGATTCTTCACTTCTAGTCACTTTTTCTAAAAATTAAAAAAAAAGTATTTAGTGGAAAACTATGAAGTCCCAAGTCATACATACAGTTTAACAACACAAAAGACAACAAATACATGTATACACATGAATGCAATATACGTATGTATGCATATGTGTCAATGTCTGCATCTGTATCTTTATACCTATATTTCTACATAACAGGTCTTACGAGAATCATCATGTATCCACAGTTTTTTAACGATGGTGTTTGTTTGAGATATCAAGTAAGCTATCCTTAGGAGTTCATTCTCTATTTCAAATTCAGAAAAAGAAGCAAAAGCCATCAAGAAAAAGCAATTTTAGAGGGACAGAAATTGGGGCCAAACAGGTTGTACAATCTATTTCCTCTAAAAATAACCAACAGAAGGTCTGGCAGCCTGTCTTAGTTATCAGCAGCTTCCCTTCATTAAATCTAATTGCTATGCAGAGCCCATTTCAACTGATGCATGTAAAAAGCAATTTCAAGTCCATGATGGTGGCCTCCAGCCTCTCTGTGGAGTAGATGGCCCATTCTGCTCCTTTTTATGTTCTCCTTAGGATGGGAAGGCAGCCGAGATTACTAATGCCTGTCCATTCTGTGACTGTCACTCAATCTGAACTTGTCGATAAGTTTATCAAGAGGATTTACAGTACATTTGGAATTGTAAGATGCAAATGATTTTACTAGAGAGAGAGAAGGAAAGTGAATGAATGAATGAATGAATGAATGAATGAATGAATGGCAGAGCTATGGTGCCTGACCTTGGGCTTGAGGACCACAATGCATGGTTTCAACCATGGCTCAACCTCTCATTTTTTGGTCCAACCATGGACAAGCTACTTAATTTAGCATCCACGGCTGTAAAATGTGAAAGAGAGTAGCATCTGTCTTCTTGGTTGTGAGAATTAAAGGAGCTAATGCATGTTAGTTATTGTCTCTGTTTTACTAAAAATCCTCATTCAAGCTGGCAAAACTATACAGAATTATGTCCTACTTCACAACAATTTAGTCTTTCTGTGATTCATGCATCCATTCATTCATTCAACCATCCGTTTCCCACTGATTTTATATTCAGCCTCTTTTGCTTATGAAAGTGACAAAATCTTATCAACTTGGCCAAATGCTTGAGGTTTCTAAATGTTTTAGAGTAAATCTAGGGATAAATAACACTATCCATTGCAAAATAACAAGCACAATAGGAATGTGGGTATCCTTAGTGTGGTGGCAGAGGGACAATTTTAAAATCACTTAAAAAATACATTATCATTGAATTTATCTTTTAAAGGAAAACAATGACATCAGATGTAGACTTGGATTTATATTCACTAGGAATTGAAAACATCATATGTGATTAAACTCATTTATTAAGAGCCTGTCTACCTGTATACTGTGTTGAAGTAAAATCCTTTGTATATTAAAGTGCTTTAATGATAATTATCATTGACCAAGTGCCTACTATGTGGCAGGTACTTTATATGTGCCATCTTCTTAATCCTCACAAAAGCCCAATGGTACAGATATTATTCCCTGTTTACAGACACAGAGGGGTTAAATCACACAGCTACTGAGAAGGAGGGAGCAAGTGAGAGCTCAAGTCTAGTGCTAAAGTACAAGTTTTTCCTTGTTTATGTTATGTAGCTTTTATCCTTATAATTTAAGATATTTCTCTCTAACCAGATATCACTGTCTAACCTCATATAATTATATCCTTACCTCCCCTTTCAAATGTAAGGTATTTGAGGGTATAAACAATGCTTTTAATATATAGCCTTAATGCATACTTTATAAACTTTATGGGTACACAATACAATGTTTCCTTCTCCCACCTCTCTAAACACGATATCCTTAGACTTCTAATACATCTTTCAATCAGTGGCCTAGGTGATTGCCATTAGAGCTATTTTCATATGCTGGGTCTCTTGCTCTGGCATGGGGTAGAATTTTAGACTCTTCTGCATGCTCAAAAGCAGTGTCCATAAGTGGAAATGATTTTAAAACCAGCACATGACTCTCCATGTACTTTCTTCCCTTTCTCAGCTCTTGTGAAATCATGGGTAGGGAGGGCATCTTCCACACCTGGGTTTCTGAGTAACTGTGATGCTGAATTGCAATGGACATGTTGAATGAGCAAGGCACAAACGCTGTCACTGTTAGTCACTGAGATTTTGGAGTTGGTTGTTAACACAGCATAACCTGGCTTGTATGGACAGATACAACATCTTAGAATCTAATCAATACGGCATTTACCTTAAGATCCCAATTTAACATTATAAAGATCATCTTCTTGAGGAGAACAAAGAAAAAGTTACAGTAGCATTTATAACAATTTATAAGGTGATGGGCCTTAGAATTAGCCTTCATCTTCCTTAAGTTGTATTTTTTAGCTGTTTTCCCCTTTGTGCTGCTGAGGCACGAACATGAGGGTGAGGGTGGGAAGACACTGTTGACGTAATACAGACGCCATTCTCCTACATGGACCCAAGGTACTAAATAACATGACCTGATATTTATTTTTTGTTGTAAGTGAACCCAAGGTTGACAAAGGTCCCAGCTAAGGTGCATTCTCTGTTCTGTTGCAGTGAATACGAGAGGTAACTCAAATGTGCAGAATGCATTTTTCCTGGGCTCAGTGATTAAATATTGCAGTGCATGCCTTCCCACATCCTGAATAACTAATTAAATTATTCTTCTACCTCTGAGTTGCAATAAATCATCTCACTGAGGTTAACTTCATGACTTTTATTATCAGAAGAATACTTTTAAAGCACCACAAATAATTTCAGTGAAAAATGAAATATTTTGTTGTATCTTGAAAAATCTTATGAATAGCTTTTGGTACTGATAGCAAATTTCTCCAGATTCTATGTTCTCAAGTTGAGATTTTCATTATATTTTCACTGCACTGAAACTAAATTAAAGCTGATCTTATTATAGAAAAAGAATTGTGTCCTATTTTAAGAACTATTCAAGTAATTCCAATTTATTGTAATATCAGAGGCCAGCAGAAAAACAGCGAAGTAAAGATTTATCAGAAAGAACAATATGATCATCAAGACAAATAGCACTTTTAATAAGTTGGCTATTTCAAGCTACTTAGAGATCCCACAATACACATACTCACTTACCAGCTGTGAAGGTACTTTGCAAAGTCCTAATAGCAGGATGAATAATGCAGTCTCTAAGTACTTTCAACTTCATATATTCTCCCCCTTGTTTTGTAAAAATCTAAAGGTGTTCTGCAGAATGCATATAGAATAATGGAATTAAAAAAAGGAATAAGGTCTATGAAATACAAATGTCTGGAAATAAGACAGGCATCAGAATAGTTCATAAGTTAAAACAATAATTTACAAGATGTACAGGCCTTATATAATAAGCTGCCGTATATATATGTATGTAGGGCTTAATATATATATATATATTTATACTTTTATATATTTATATTATATATTTATAATATATTTATATATTATATATTATATATATTTATAATATATGTATATATTATGTATTTATAATATATATTTATATATAAATATAAATATATTTATATATATTAAGCCCTACATAACAGGCTCCCTGCTTCTAAACAGAAATCTACACCTCAAATGTCTCCTCCTATGGTACCCAGTTGTCTCCCCTTCTCAGATTTTCCTATGAAGAATCATTAACTTGTTCTACCAACCCAACGTACTGGACACAGCAACCAGACCTCTCTCACTCTTGATTTTTTCCCAGAACCTTTGGAATCAAAATTTTTCCAGTGTTTTACTTCCACCATAGCAACCTCTCACTGCATTTCAAAACCTCATTTAACAAAATACAGAGGCCAAAGATTAAGGCAATAGCTTTTTGGCAGGTTAACTGCATATCAAATTAGGAAGAGGAATTCTTTCTTTTTAACTATACTTTCTAGGTTGGTGAATTTACATTACATCTTCAACTTTCTGCCACACAGGTCATCTGCAAGGATCCCACAGTATTCAAGTTATCCTTAACATTCTACAGCATCCCTCCTTTTGCTCAGGACCATCAAGGTCACTGCTACCATCAGAAGGATCCTCTGGGACTGGTACAAGGGTGATTCTATCCAGGTAGGATCTCATGTCTGTGCAGCACCTCCATTGAATCTCACTATCGAAGCCTATAGTAAAGCATTTGAATAGCAAGTTCTAACGTCTCTAGCATGACATTGGTAAAACAGTGCAGTAAACAGTAATCAAACTAATCCAGTGCCTAATTTTATTTGCTCCTGCTAAATGGCTCATATGATATGGCAATCTTTAAAGGCAGCCTTCTCATAGTATCTGGAGTTTAAATTTACACGGGGCAGAGGTAATCACTCCCAAATGTAATTATCTTATTATCACCGAATCTGTATGTGGAGAGCTAAATTAGGACTAGCACAGTTTTCACCTTTAATTTCTTACTATCCTTATTTGCTTGTTCTTTTTAAGCAGCTATTACTGACAAGGTAAAAAGATTAAAATTTTCCTGCTTGTCAGTGCTGCCAAACAACAAGGTCCAATAAACAAAACAAGGACAAAGCACTCCTATTATTCTTCCTTTTAGTTTTCCCAAATGCAAATGTACAATATACAATACAATATAAAGACCAATCCTCTACTACCCTGGGGCATTAGTTATCTAGATCATGATCATCAAGCTCAAGAAAATTCCCATAAAAGCCTCTGTATAAATACAAACCATTTTTCTCTTCCACACTTGAACACACACACTCTTCTTAGGTTCACTGAACTAGAATACAAGGTATCAACTTCACCATCTATTATGATGGAGTTGGCTGCAGTTATTTTGTCTGCCTGAGAGTGCAACCAGATTTGAGTTGCAAAACTGGCCTCTACCGAGCCTTTATAGATTGATTTAGTGTTGGCTGAACATTCATAGATTCAAAGCACTATCCAGACTATGAAAGAGGACTGCCTTGCTCTGGGGACTTGTGATCAATTGAACTAAAATATCAAACTGTCTTCTTTTATGTTTCCTTAATCTGAAATACTAAATAGATGCTTATGAGACCAGCATTGCTTTTCAAATTAGATCAATCTATCCATACTAAGTCAGGATTTATTTCTTAAAAGAAATGGTATTAATTTTTAATGAGAGTAGAAGGATATTAGAGTTAAAGGGATATAAAATGAACAAAATTTTTTAAATGACACAAAAATAAAAATTATATATTTAAACTGTATTTTAAGCAAAGGAATTTTAAAAATAAAATCAATCTAAAAGTAATTTTATATGTTAAAGATAAAAGGTATATAATATCAGTACTTCCTAACATTGCCTGAATTGACTGAAAATCCTTAATATCTTGCTGCCCAACAGGAGGTCAACCCCAGGTACCCTCTTGAAAGTGTCCTTAAATCAACACATTAGGAATTTCTCCAGACTCCACCTGCCATTGGCTATTCCATGCACTCTTGTCCTATTTCGGTAAAAATCGGAAATCTGGTTTCTCACCCCGCCACTGCCACCTTATTCCCAGCTGCCATCCTTCAAATCAGCACTTCAGTTCTATCTGCTGGACTTTTGGTGGGCTTGGCCCTGGACTAGTTTCCTGATTTCCCCTGCCTCCTTACTCTACAGATTTCATGAAGCAGTGGCAACCCGTGCATTGCCCCTAAACTCCTACCCATTTGGAAAGAAACTGCAGACAGAAATGAAAAGGTCTTGAGTAACTAAGGACACACCCAGAAGATTAGGACTGATTTTGAGATATTTAATGTCAAGGATAATCCTAGCGACAAGGCTGATGGGGAGGAGCTGAGCCACCCCAGAGGAAAAGCCCCATGGCTTCTTCTTTCTCTGTAAGGCTCAGAAGTGGTTCCTAATAGGTGTGTTTCTGGCCCTGACTTCCGACTATGAACCGAAGTCCAGCCTGTCATGGATCCAAAGGCAAACTTGACCCTTGCCTGGGACCACCCTTCAGCCTACCTGGTTTGGTCTGGGTGTTGGTCAATAACCAAGGAACTGCTCCCTCCAGAGGCCTTCTTGTCCAAACAGATTTTTTGGCTCAAGCCTTGTCCATGTCTTGCCTCTAACTTTGACTCACCATCTGCTGCTCTGGCTTAGACATCTGTTGATCTGATACTTTACCACCCAGACTAAAGGCAACATTTCCTGAAATAACTTACTGGATTAAAGGTCTCTCCCAGCATGTTTACAAGATAACCAAGCATTATTCATGCTGTGATTGCCAAATTAATTTGAAAAAAATCAAAATACTTGGTCACTTTAAAAACAGATCTCTTCCTACAAATGAAAGCTCCTCTTTCTTAGAGTATACAGGAGAGGCCAGCAACAATGACTTTCGGAGACATCCAGTATCAAAGAGCCTTTTCTCCCAAATGTTCACTATACTATCAAAGCCAGGTTCCTTAAATCAAAATCTGACTAAATAAAATAAGTTACAAAGAAGGAAAAACAATGCTCATATTGTAAATATTTAATCAATGAAGCCATTGATAAACCAGCTGAAACTACATTAAGATGCTCCATGACTCATTGTTTAAACACAACATCCTCAAGAATACTCCTACCCATTGAAAATTTAAAGTAGAATCGAATGACAAGTAAATCTTCAAACACTGATAAAATAAGCTATACTAATATTCCAGACTAGATGTTGATATCCAAACACTCTTTAAACACCCAGACATAATCATCTATTGGAAAGAATGCAAGACAGACTCACACAACCCAGCAGCAGGCTTCTATCACGCAGTTTGGGAAATAGAGCTAGCCAGCATGTTAAGTCTGCTACCCATCAGTTCTAACAGATTAGGGTGAATTAGTGGCAGAGCGGGAACGAGGTGACAGGTAATGTGGAATATTAGAGGTACATGGGGAAACAACTCCAGCAAATCCACATCATCTTCGGTGCCAAGACGGCAGGTAGAGAACAGGGCAGAGACTCTGAAAAATGATCTCCTCTCTCTAATCTCGGGTTGTAATTGTGCCAATAGCAGGGAATTATATTCCCAGATGGAAAACGATCTTTATATGTTATCCCTAAGTAAAACATTTCAATCACACAGTCAAAAGACATTCTTTAAAGGATTGTGAAATTGCAGTATATGTGACTAAAACAGTATCTTTTTTATTTCCATTCACACAATGGACAGACATTTATTGGAGCGAACTCTATTACCATGCTGTCTTACACCAGCCAAATAAATTCTGTTCCCAGGGCTCTCTCTCTCTCTGAAAGCCTCATTGTCTAGAAAGTGCTTTTTCTGCCCCAAAAGCCTTGCTTATTGCTACCCAATTGCAGAAAGTTATGATGACCACAAGAAAGAAATCAAGACTCCAAAAGAGAAATCAATGAATGGAAGTCAAGTCTCCAAACATAAGGGAGGAGAAATGTTCAACAAACATATAGAGCAATTATTAATTTTACTAATTATCAAAGAAATATACATTAAGTTAACAATAAGGTACCATTCAGCATACATTGTTAGGAAAATTCTCAGTGCTATCAATGTGGCATAACATAGAAATATATTGCTGTAAAGATAATGATGTATTAACTTGATTTTACTATTTTGAAATGTTATACGGTATTACATATCCAGAATCATAAAAGTATTCTTATATTTGACCCAGTAACTATAGAACTTCATCCCCCCAAAAAAGCTCTCCAGCATAAAAAATAATACATGCACAAAGTTGTTTACTGCACACTCATCCATTCTTATTCTGAGTTCAGTGAGCATCTTTATGACCATTACTTTGAACTCTTTATCAGGCAGATTGCTTATCTCCATTTTGCTTAGTTCCTTTTCTTAGGTTTTATTTTGTTCTTTCAATTGGAACATATTCCTCTGTCTCTCCATTTTGCCTAATTTCTGTTTGTTTCTGTGTATTAGGTGTATCAGCTCTCTGTCACAGTCTTGAAGAAATGGCCTTATTTAGGCGATGTCTCATGGGGCTCCGAAGTGCAGTCTTGCCTGGCCAACAGAGCCAGGAGACCAAAAGCTGTCCCCGACGTGGGCTGTGTGCACCCTGCTATTGTGGCGCACTGGTGGGCAGGGCTGGCCCCTGGATCCGCTGCAGGGCCCAGCAGCAACTGGTTCCTGCCTCTCTGACACATGCTTCAAGATTAGTATGTGGGTCCCCTTCATCTATGGCCTGCACACTTCTCAATCTGGTGTTTTTGCACTGGCTTCTGGGTCTGTGCATGAGCCCTCTGAGAATGGGTTTTCTGTTCCCTGCAGTTCTATAGTTTTTCCTGGGCGTATGTCCTACTTGCTTTCAAAGCCAATATTTTGAGGGTTCATCTTCCCTATGCAGGATCTAGCTGTTGGAGTGCCTGATATGGAGTTCATATCCCTTGTTCCTGAGGGAAAAGATCAGTACCTTTGTGGTTTTTCCCATTTGTGGTTGACCACAGCTGAAGTGTGGGTTTTTTCCCTTGACGAGGCCATATCTGCCTCTCCTGCCTGACTTGATGCTGTCCTTTGAGCCTTTATTGTGTAGGCTCTGTTTATTTAGTTTTCAGAGAGAATTATTGCATGTGTACTTGTGGATTTGGTGTGTCTGTGGGAGGAGGTGAATTCAGGATCTTCCTACGCTACCATCTTGAACCCTCTCTCTGGTGGTAATTATTTTTGTGCACCTCTGACTTAGACAAGGTGCTTTGAGAGAAGGACAAATGTTCTTTGAACATAACTGAGAGTTGATAGAAAAGACTACCTCATTTAAATGTTCTCCTCATTGCAAATACATAATAGGAAAGGAATTTCTAGATTTTCTGGAAAAGATGTTAACTGATATTCTGTGATAACCCAGGATTAACTATTTTCTCATAAAATTCTAATTCTTGTGCCTGCCTCAAATAATGAAAATAACACTATAATTAAATCCTTGGGTTTTTCACAACTAAATAGTTTTTCTCTTAAATTAGAAAATATATATGGAAATAACATATAGAAATTATTAACATTTAATGAATAATAACAAACTTTTTTCCTTAAAGTTTATTTTTGCTTTTCTCACTGGTCAGATATGAAAATGATTTGAAAAGAAGGAGACGCCTGATAATGCTAGCTAATAACTCATTAAAATTCTCTACTGGTTTCCACTTATTTGGAAATATATTTTTAAGGCTTCTTTTAAATTTGCTTTTTCAAGTACTTCTCACCTATAACTTACTTTGTCTTGGGGCATCCCTGTGCAATAGTAACCAAGTATTGAATTTATTTACAAGCAGAAAGTGAGGTAGAATCTTAGGGGTAGTAAAAGTTCAGACTCAGAGACTTGGCTTAACTTCCTCAGTCTCCTATTAGCATTTAAGGAATTCTACTTTAATTCTTTTAAATCAAATCGTATTTTTACTCTTTTCAATTTTTAATTCTGTTTTAATTCTTTTAATGGTTTGAGATTGTGTGTGCACAGCAACTGGGGGAGATAAAGTTGCCCTTTGTGCAACGGGCTGCTTACAGGTAGTGTTTATTACCAAATGGCTTTAATACTGACCAAATAGTGAGGGACAGAGGCAGGGGGGCCGCCAGTTGTCTTTCTGACCATCGTATCTAGAGTAGGGAGGGCATTCTCTACTAGACAAATGGCCTAAGGAGATGTGAGAAATGAGGCAGGCAGGACTTATCTCCTGGAGTCATGAAGTATGGCAGCCTGGGAGTCGAGCCTGGGAGTGATGGGATCTTGATAAGACTAGGAAGGCAGTTTGGAACCAAATCATGGCAAAGCAGTAACATTACAACTTGGTCCTGTGAGACAAGTATACTGAGACCATGTAGTTCTCCTCATCACGACTCTGTTCTCCTTGGCACTGTGATAAGCATCAAGATGATTTTCACACATAAAACATTTCCCAGGAAGACAAGCTATTAAGATCCAAAGTCAGCTTGCAAGCCAGACTCCAGAATCCCTCCTGCACACTTACTTGATTATTCTGGCTCTTACTGGATACTCCTTTATTATTGCATTTTGGTGTTTCAGCCATACTCTGAGCACTTAATAATATTTGCCATGTATTAGTCCTCATTTTTTCATGTATATTATGGTTCCTTATCAACATTCTGTATTGCAAGGGAGTAAGTATAGCATACGTCACATTTTTGCAGCCTCCCCTCAGATTTGCACAATGACGGCTGTGTGATCGCGAATGACAGATTTGTACTTATTATTAATTTATTTTCCTTCTAACTACAACAGTTGGAAACTTCTCTTATTCGCCTTTCTTTTTAAAACACACACAAGCATCACACTCATTACAATGTATAATTAGAAAATTACTCAATTATTCAGTGAGGTACTGAGCAACAGTCAAGTACAAAGCTGTCAACAGAGCTGGTTCCATAATGGGTACTTGGTAAGAATCAACGCATATTAAATAGAGGAACAAAAGAAAATATACTTGAAGCTTCTTTTTTGGAAAATTAAATAATATGTTTCTAAGAGATACAGATTTATAATGATAATTAAATGGGTATGATGCTTAAATAGGCAATGCTTTGTCAATGTTAAGAAGTCGACAAATCTGACAACTAAGAAACTGAACTCAGAGTCAGTTTTTCTTTGAGATTGCACAAATTCTTAACATAAACAAATCCTTTAATGAAACGTATGCACTTTTTTCTGCAATTTTCTTTGATAGTAGGAGGCAAAAATCTTCCAGATGTCAATGCAGTCATCTCTAAAGTTAGCTGCATGCTGAGGAACACCCAATTTACAGAGGTTTCATCAGCTCAAGATGTTATCTTTACCCTCCAGCTGCCAGGAGCCCCTGACTCATTGTGTTCTCTCTCAGCATCTCTCCAGGCCATCCACAGGGAATCAGAGAAGTCACACTCTGCCTACAGCATCCTTACTTTAGTGCCTACTCACTCTACTTAGGATGCGAGCCAAGCTCCAGAAACATGGCTACCGTAAAACCTGGCCTGGCCAGGCCCCCACCTTCCTCTTAAGCTTCTGCTGCCCCAGCCCCGGCCCACCTAGGGTTCAACAGGGAATTTCTTTCAGTTCCTCAAGCCTTCTGCTTGCTTTTCTCCAGTCCTCTAAATGCATTATTCCCTCTGCCTAAAACATTCTTCCTCTCCTTTCTTCCTTCACCGGGATAACTTCTGTTTTTCCCTGGCTTTAAGAATTCTTCTCTGGTCCTAGGCCTCTTTCTCACACAGTCAAGGTTAGCTACGTACCTCTTTGAGGCCCTCTGTGTCTCTGAACATCTATTGCTACACTATTGCACAGTAATGCAATTGTCAGATTTTTGTTTTGCTCTGGTTTTTTTGTCTTTATCCCCCCACTAAATAGTGAATTCCTTGAAAACAGGTACCAACCTGTTTATTGCCATCATGTCCAGGGCTGGTTGCAAATTGTAATTATTAGAATTACTCCCAGACAAGGCTGCTGAGGTAGGTGAGCTTGCATCACCGCAAAGATGGATGTTGGAGAGGAAGACACCATGTGTATTTGCTAATAAAGTTCAGGCAAAAAAGAAACATTTGCTTTCAAAGAGACACAGCTCAGTCTTTGAAGAAATGCTTTATGAAATTTGTTAGCCAACTTTATTTTTCATCTCAGCCAGTAGAACACCAGCTACAAAAAGTTCGTATCTATTAAAAATTGCTCAAAAGCTTCAAATAAAATCTAATACCCTAGAAACATTTATTAATTGCAGCCATCCCTCAAGGGCTCAAAGCCAATACAGAGAGAAACAAATTTGTGAGGTAAGTGTACAGATTTTATGTCTACAAACATAATTCCCTTTTGAATTTGAAGAGGATGTTACAAATTCTTTGTACCTAACATTTGTAAAGATAAGAACAATAGAAGAAAAATCGCCACATTCCACCTTGACACGTCCACAACAGAACTACCCATCAGTCTGAAATGATGGGATAGCAAAACCGCAGAGAGTTTCAGTACCTAAAATAGAACTTTTTGTGGGGCGGGGGCAAAGCTTCTTGCCTTCCTGTGTTCATCTGAAAAAAAAAAATTGTATACTAATTATTAGAATTTCTGAGGATATACCTTTTCCCGGATTTTTTTCAAAGCTTCCTTAGGAAAATACATTCAGGTCTACAGACTTAGTTTAATACGTAGCTTTTCCTCTTGGTCCCAGTTGCTCTCACATGAATGAAATAGCTTGAAATTAAAATTGATGTCAAAGAAAAAGTGTTTTTCAGTGTCTGAACTTTTATTTTGGAAACATTTAATTACAGGATCAGAGATTTAAGTGATTCAAAAACTTCAGTTCAATTTTCAGTTGGATAAAGGGAGCTGCCGGAGGGATTTGGGTTTATCCCTCTTCGTGAACCTTAGGTTTGGGTGCAGTCAGTGAAACCCAGGGCAGTGAGCTGCAGTGGCTGAGCCACCTTGATTCACATCTTATGTCCAACCATGAACAGCGACTGGGCCTTGGACAAACCACAACCTCTGCGTGCACAGTTTCCTCACGTATAAAGTGTGGATCGTGATGGCAGTCATCTCCTTTTGTGCCTTTGAGAACTAAATAATATAATGCTTGGAAAACACTCAGCATCATATCTGGTCCAGATGATCAGTGAGCCAAATATGGCCCAAATACATTTTTTATTTGACCTTTTCAGATTTACAAAAAATTAGCTTAGTGGCCAATTTTAAAATAGAGGAAATTCCCATTAAAAAGCGAGATTTCCAGTTTTTTAAAAAAGTGAAAGGTCAGGGAGCAGAGACTGTTAGTTGTTGACCGCCCATTGCATCCCCTACGGCTTAGAAGGGCAGTTCCCTGCCTACAACTATCATCGCCAGCTTCCCAGGCCCTCAGAAGCATGACTCTGGGGTATGCTCTAAGCAGTCTCTCAAGAGGTTCTCAAGGGTGATTAAGCCTCAGCTGCCCACACGCATTAATGCACCTTTAAAAAACAGATTTTATTTTTTACAGCAGCTTTTAGGCTCACAGCAGAACTGAGCAGAAACTGCGGTAAGTTCCCCTATACTCCCTGCCCCTACACATTATAGCCTCCCCCATTATCAACATCCCGCACCAGATTTGTTCCAATCAATGAACCTACACTGACATATCATTATCATCCAAAATCTAGTTTACATTAGGGTTCACTCTCCATTGGTGTGCATTTTATGGGTTTGGACAAACATACATGTAACAACATGTACCCATCATTAGAGTACCATACAGGGTAGTCTCACTGCCCTAAAATTCCTCTGTGTAAATGCATGTTTTACTGGCTTTCATCCCTCCCCATCTCACTCCCCCTTTTCCTCACTGTGCTTCCTGGGACCCAGTCCCAAATCAACTGCCAGTACCCAAATTCTAATCTCAAGATCTGCTTTTAGACAGATCCTTACCCTCTCTTCCAGGTCAGCAATGCCTAGAGCTAAGAAGACGCAGCCCTCCAAACCCCCTCAGACCTCACCACTCATACCATGTCTGCACGAGCACTTTCCCTTGGCCCACTGTGTCCACACAAATGACATGCCCGCCTGGGGACTTCTGAGTTTGTGATCCAAGAGCCAAACCAAACCCTTAATTTTATGAAGGAAGCCACTGAGCACAAGCAAAAGCAATGACTTGTCCAGTTAGATAGAAGTTCAATCTGGGCTGGAACCCCAAAATTTATGGCTCCCAGTCTTGGGCTCTCAGATGCCCTATTTTCCAGGAGGTAGATGCCACCTGTCACAGAATATCCTTAGGCTGATGATCCCACCTATTTTCATGTCTTCATCCAGTCCAATGCCCTCCTCTTCGCTTGGATTTCAAGTGGATGAAGCTTGGGACTCCAGGGGAGAGCATTTTCCCTAGTTAAGCCCCAAGCAGGAAGGGCTTCCCTATTTAGCATACACATTCACCTCCCTACCCCGGTGCTCCTGGAGGAGACGCTGCTGATTAGGAGCAGAAGAGAAGAGAAGGGCCAGCTGGCAGCTCCAGAAGCAGAGCAGAGAGAGATCAGATGAAGCTGTGGGAACCTGGGGGAGAAGAGGGAAAGGAAAATGGATAGAAATTGTTTGCAATGAGATTAGAAAACCAAATTTGATTTCTTTCCTGTCTCAAAAAATCCATCTGTAATTGAAAAAAATGTAGATAAAATCAATCTTGATATATCTTAAAATTGGAAAATTTGAGACAGAACACTTAATTGGAAGCCCAGTTTCACTCTCTAAATTGCCATAACCTTTGGCAAGTAGCATAAACTCTCTGAGACTTTGTTTCCTCATCTGACAGATGGGTAGAACAGTAATCCCTGCTTACTGGCCTCACTGGGTTGTCTTTAAGGCCAATTATATGTGAAGCACTTACAATATATTAGGCACTATAACAGGAGCTGTACCTATATTTTCTTGTTTAATTCTTAGCTTTGAGATTGGTTGCTATTACTTCCATTTTTCAGAAAAGGAAACTGAAGCTAGAAGGGTTTAATCACACACCCATAGTCACACAGCTGTGAAGGTTGTACTGGAAATTTAAACCCAATTTGTTCAATTTCACAGCCCACGCCCAAATCTCCGTGCCACTCTTTGAAAAAGCACTTTGTAATGAGTACTAACATTATGAACCTTACATTTGAAGCATCATTCATTCATTTCAGAATAGACAGGAGCCTCATTAATAGAACTGGTATTGGCATCATGGCACCATGAACTTGTGGCCACTGCCACAGCCTTATTGCTGATATGCCATGGTCGTTACTGAATTTTGAGCAGGGTCAAATCTGAAACAAGCCAAATTTTACTTTGTAATGAACAGTGTGTGAAAAGGCACTTGGTCAGTCATAGTGTTAAAGATGTCTGACTTTGCTTACAAAGCCAATACACTTTCCAAAGGACTTGTGTCTGTAGATGCCTGCATTATTGTAGGTAAGTGCTGACAGGTTTCTTTAAATGCTTGTGCATTTTAAGTGTTTGGCTTCAAGTAACTGAAGTACTTTATAATAGAGTAGGTTTATAAATATCTTGTTGAGTCATAGCGCCATGAAAAAGATATTCTGTTTGACCACTTACTTTTCTCATCAGATAACTGATCTCAGTGTCAACCCCAGAGATAACCAAAAACTGGAAAAATGAACAAATGATGACAATGTCATGAGAAAGAGAAAAACTAATTAAGCCCTTTGAGAATACTACAGCATCCTTCTCCCATCCCCCCAACATAAGTCTCCCTAGAATAAAAGCATCAGCATCACCTCAAAGCATGTTTCTAGGCTGCCGGCAGGGGCCCTGTGCACTTAGCCACTGTCCCTTCATCCTCCTGTTAGAAGGTCACCATCTTTCACACTCACAGGCAGAAAATACCCAGTAAATCCCAAAGACGTGGGAGTCAGGTGTGAGGGCTTCCATGAGAATGTGGTTGGGAAGAGAAGGAGGAATGTGAGGCCACTTCAGAAATTAAGACAAATAGCTGGGAGAGGTAAATGTCCGAAAGCAAATTTCTGGACTTCAAAGCTTCTATATCAGCTCAGCTCACTAAACATCCATCCAGAGCTTCCTATTAGCCAGGCTCTGTCTGTGCCTGCCCTTGTGACCCCCACCCCTACCCATAAACAGCATATATCTAGTGAACTAGATCTCAGACCTGCTTAACTCAGACAACTGACAAATTGCTATGTTTATAGCTAGCAGCCTGGGAATGCTTTCTTTCTTACATGTTTTCCCCTCCTCACAGCAAAGCACTGTCTTATTTCAAAATCTCTCTACTACAAGGGATGCAGCAGCCTTTGATGGAAGACACAATCCCAGAATGTGAAATTTCACCAACCCTAACATCACAAAGTCAATCATTTAAGAGTAAATACTATTTCGATTAAAAAAATAAAAGAGTAAATAGATCCCTAAAGGTTCATATTTTGCCTTTGAAAGAAATGGCGTAACAATTTTAAATTGTTTTCTTGAAAAAAATCTCTTCATATCTACTAGTATATGCAAGACTTTGTCTTTAAGTATTTACTTGCAACAGATATTTGTACTAAATACCATAATATCACATGAAGGATGGCCACAAGCTTCCTCTCTCTGATAGCTTCAAATTCACTCTCCTCCTTCCAAAATTAGAAAGATTACATCTTACGGAAAGAAAAGTTAATTCCTCTTCATGATAAAGTGCTAAGAAAGAAAGGAGGGATATTGAGGAGAAAAAGGAGTTTAACTGGATGGGGGAGGAGAGCAGTTTGGGTTGTGAGGAGAGGGCACAGGAGGAAGAAGAGGATTCTGTAAGTGCAGTGGGGGGCTATATTACAGGGTTTGGTTTGGTTTTGCTTTCCCTTCAAAAAGCCTGAGTAATTGTCAACTGTTTGGGCTATTAAATTTTTTTTTTTTTTTGTCTATTCAACTGTATCTGACCACACTGCGACTCTGAGGCCGAACCAGGTGTGTCTGAAAGAGAAACGAATGTTCCTGGCCTTCCGTCAGCGCCTCTCTGCTGCTGGGGACCCAGCGAACTCGGTCCTTACGCCAGAAGGAAGAGCCCTGGGGAAGGACCTCAGACCGCTACTGCGGCTGTACAGAGTCCAGAGAAACAGAACTGGAGGCAAAGGAGTTGCTCAAACACAAGAAGAAAGACGGGAAGTCCAGGTACGAGGCACGGACATGAGGGACGGGGTTGCAGAGAGCACGCCCCTGACTGCGGTTGCAGTGCGGAGCAGCGGTTCATCACACTCGGGTAAGCAGCCCGTCATCGCTGAGGGTAACAGGAGACGTGAGAACCCACGGGAGCCATCAGTGCGTGCAGCATCAGGACCAAACCGAAGAGGGCATCGCTTGTCGGCTGCCCGAGTCCTTTCCCTTCACCCTCGGGCAGGCGCCGGCCTGCACCCCGCCGGGGCATCCTGGCATCCGTCAGCATGGCCACTTTGCCGCATTCAGGTCAATCAAGAGAGCCACTGACAGCCCCCTTTGCCCTCCTCTGTCAGTAATCACCAGGGACTTGTCAAAACCAAGGGGAACAGGTCACATCCTATACAGACAACAGAGAAAATCAGATACCCCCTAAAGGCCTGATGTAAAAGCAATTCTGAAAGCAGTGACAGAGGGAAAAACAACGTTTTGCTGTCGACCTCAACAAAGGACTGTAGGATATTTTTTAACATTGCCTGCCTGGGAAATTCGACTGTCAGAAAGTTAAATTTTCTAAAAGTTCCATGAGTGTACAATACACTTGAAGGACCAGAACAAAAAGAGGAGTGATGTGTCTAACACCCTCGATCCCAGATTTATATAGAAATACCCAATAAAATATACAAACAGCTGTATTCATTCACTCATCTGTTAAATATTTATTGAAGTTTTACTAATTACAGCTCTGGATACCAGGTAAACAGTTGAAAATAAGATAGACACGGCCCCTCCCTCTTTTTCTACCAGAAACCTTGAAGAGGTATCACTTACAAGCTACAAAATGCCACCACTTTCTGCTACTTAAAATGCAAAAAGAGTCATTTAAGGAGAATATAAAGCACCATTCACAGCTCTCTTTTATGAAAGAATTGCTGATAAGACTCACCCACTCTTTCTAATTCAAAGATGAAGGTAGACACGAGTAGAAACCCAGGCTGGCACTTAACCAATGAGCTTAGTTAACGTTCTGTTAGTGCCTGAAGGCCCCAAATCATAGGTAAGCAACTTGTAAAAAGAAGACTCAATAGTGTAACAATTCTATTTTTTTATTCTTTAAAACATATATTTACTGAGCACCTGTTAGGGACAGGCCATGTGCGTACTACTAAGGAGCATGTGGAAAAGTGAAATGCATGCCTCTGTTCTCTTATGGCCACCATTTTACCTAGTGAGATGAGTCATCCTGATACGTAGGATACTAACAGGATACACAACAGCAGCTGCCAACTGGTGCCAAGTACCAGTTGAGCTGTAAACACAATAAGGGAAATCGGTATCTTGGGTATGCTGCAGGAACTTCCAACACAGCTTGTTCAAAATGGAGCCAATCACCTCTCCTTTAACCATGCTCCTCCCACTCTGTTTTCTATTTCAGTTAATGAAGGCACCTCTCACCCAAGCCACCCTTTCAAAAGCTTTCTTTTTCCCATATGTTCCACATCCAATTGGCCACCAACATTGGTAGTTTCTAATGCAGAGTTGTCCCTTATAATCCAGACCCTCCTGTTCACTCATTCTGTCAATGCCTGAATTCAGGTCCTTATCATCATCCATTTAGACTATTTCAACAGACCAACATGACCCCTCATCTTTGTCTACCCAAGATCATCCTCTAGATTGCCATAGGATCACATTCTACATTTCTTTTCCTGGCTGCCCATGAAGCCCAAACTCCTTGGCAAGGCAGGGAAGGCTCTGCATAACCTTCTGCAGCTTAATGCCCAAGTGCAAATGATCATCTTGGACTTCCACCGCTACTCAAACTCACAATGCCTACTCCTGCTTTGATGTCTCTGCATATTCACGCAGGCTTCCCCAAATTCCCTTCACAACACCTACTCCTCCTTTGAAACTCTACTCAGGTAGAGGTAGCTATTTCTTCTTCTGTGTCCCCATCTGATACAATTCATTTTTTTAATCACTTACAGCATTCATCAGGCTGCATCATAATCATCTGCTCACATGGCTATCTTCTTCACCAAATAGTAGGCTTTGCAAGGGCAGGAGCAATGCATTATTTATCTTTATATTCCTAATGCCTAGCACAGTGCTGGTACGTAATGAGTTCTCAATAAATAACCTAGCAAGTTCTCAAAGAACGGATGGATGGGTGTAGAGGAAAGGGGAAAAAAAATAAATCCTGTCAGAGCAATCAGGAAAGACTTCATGGATGATATTGAATTTGAGCTTCACTTTTAGAAACAGGATAAGATTTGGACAGGAAGAAATGAGACAGAGAATGTCCATGTGGGGATAACTATGGGAGCAAGAGCACAAGAGATTAAGTAGATGCGAATTTTAAAAAAAAAAGTGAGGTGTGGGGTGGGGGAGGTTAAGGGCAGAAATTTTCTGGCTAGAACAAATGACCATGAATAAAATCTGAAGACCTCATCATGGCAGATAAGGTCCCAGTTACTCATGTGACTGCTTCTCTAAGTCACTGATTTCCCAAACCCTGTGTCCACTCTACCCACACTTCCTTGGTTCTCTCTCTCTGAAGCACCAAGCTTGTTTCTGCCATGAGGTCCTTTTCCATTGCTGTTTCCCGTGCTGCTAGATTCTTGAAGAGAGTTAATGCTGAGGTAAAATATCTGTTCAAAGGCGCCTCCTCTGGCCCTGTCTCTGATGGGCTTCAGCCTCATCCTCTCTATCAGAACAGCCAGCTTTATTCCTTCATGCCAGTCGCCATGCGCCAAATTTTTATTTATGTATTTACTAGATTTTTGTGAAAATCAGTGCCATTACTTCCACCACTATAACCAACATCAAGTTTTGCAGATTCTAGATTAATGGTATTACTCATTTTTTTTAAATTTAGTTAGTATTCTATTATTCTTATAAAAGCACAGGGCATACTCATTTAAGTCCTTAACACTAGAAAAAGTCAAAATTGCAAGTATTAAATCCTAACTTGTATTTATGCCCCTGAACCAAAATTAATGGAATATAAAATAGACCTAACTGGGTAAATTTAATACAACAAACCTTTATACTCAGATTGGTTTAGATTCCCTCCTTCATATAATTTTGTCAAAATGTTAGATTCGGGGGTTAAGGAAATGCAACAACAGCCACATTCAGGACCTAGAGGCTGTGACTTCATTATATATATTTGTGTAGCATTTGGCAACTGTATGGTTAAACAGTGGACTGAATTCATGTAGGCCATAAATTTCACTTTGGGGCATGATATGGAAAATGATTAGGTTAGATTAACAACATTTAATGTCCTTCCAGCCCTAAATTTCTAAGATTCTATCCAGTGCAGATGCCTTGAGTAATCAATTTGACAATGTAAATATTGTCTCCTGTAATGATAAAAGATATTTAAGTGCTTTTGGAACTAGGTTTGGTACTTATGCTACCCTATCACCCTTCTGTTCTTACAGTTAAGTTTTTCCTTTATTGGTGAAAGAACACTGGATACTTGCAGGTCCGCCATGGCAATGTAATTTATCTACAACCCATCCTTCCACATTGATTATGCTTACAAACTCTGGAAAAGCAACAAGAGGAAAAGCCAACCCAAGGATTCTGAAAAGTAAAAAAGAGCCAGAAATACTAGAAAGGGCAGCCAAAATCTGGAGGAATAATCAGCATGAAGATTAGCTTACCAGTAAAAAAAAAAAAAAAAAAAAAAAAAATATATATATATATATATATATATACACACACACACACACACACACTTTTTTTTTTTTTTTTTTTGCAACTTTATCCTGGGGGTGGGTCCCAGTCACCAAATAGCACTGCAGTGTAAGCAGCTGAAACTTTAATAGAAACTTTGCCACATTTCTAGCTAGACATACAGGGAAAGAAGACCCTGTGGCCAGAGAGTAGGCGAGGAATCCCAGAGGATAAAAGACAGTGAAGGAAACTTCTAATTCTATATAAGCCACACAAGTCTCAGTCGTATTCAAAAAACACATATGGTGGACAGACTCAAATAACATAGCAAAGGCTTTAGAGAACTGAACTGAGATTTGAATTACTGCCAACAGAAAGCAAGACAGATGTAATCAAGTTCATTATCTACTAAAAAACAAAACAACATTCTTCAGAGGATTATAACAGAACCCAAAGTCTACACAAGAAAACACTCACAATGTCTAGGGTACAGTCAATAATTAACACACAAGAAGTAGGAATATTTAAACTAATCAGAAGAGAAAAGACAATCCTGAGCTGACTCTAATGTTAAATCAAAAATATTAAAGTAGGCACTATAATCCTGCTACATGGAAAAAAAAAAAGAAAAGAAAAAGAAATAACAAAATAGAAAAATAATAACAAAATAGAAATGTCATCAAAGAAATAAAATTATTTTTAAAAAAGAACCAACTGGATATTTTTAAACCAAAATATACAAAATCTATAATTTAAAAAAAATTTCACAGTGAAACTAGTAGAGGAAAAGGCAGGTAACTTGAAAAAACATCCATTGAAATTATTCAATCTGAAGAATAAAGAGAAAATGGAATGGAAAAAATGAACACAACCTCAAAGGCATTTGAGGCTATATAAAAGATCTAAAATATTTTTAATTGGAGAAGTAGGGGAAAGATACTGAGGCAGAAAAAAATATTTGAAGGAATAAGGGCTGAGCACATGTCAATTAGGTAAGAGACTTACAGATTCATGAAACTCAGTGAACCTCAAACATAATAAATCAAAAGGATACTAGACTTAGATACATCATAATCATACTGCTGAAAACCCAAAATTATGAAAAAAAATCTTGAAATGATCTAGAGAAAATAATACATTACATAAATGGAACAAATATTCAAATAATAATGGAATTCTCATCAGAAACTATAGAGGCCAGAACATAGTAGAACAACATCTTTAAAGTGCTATAGGAAGAAAAGCAGTCAAGCCAAAATTCCATAGCCAACAAACATATCATTCGGGAATAAAGGCAAAATAAAGACTTTTATAGAAAGCCCTAAAGAATCTAAAAACAAAAAAACCAAAAATCTATTACAGCTAATTAGTTCAGAAAGTTTGCAGGATGTAATATCAATATACAACAATCAATTTTTTCTAATATACGAGAAAAGAATAACCCAAAAATGAAATTAAGAAAACAATTCCATTTATAACAGGTTCAAAAAGAATAAAATATTTAGGAATAAATTTAACTAAAGAAAACACATGTAGACTGAAAACTAAAAAGCATTGTTGAAAAACATTAAAGAAGATCTAAGTAAATGGAAACACACTCCATGCACTCTGATTGAAAGACTTACTATTGTTAAGATGCAGGACTTCCCAAATCAATCTACAGATTCAACACAATCCTGATCAAAAGAGAGACACTTTCAGACAAAGAAAAACTAAAAAAATTTGGCCTTGAGTCCTATTTTACAAGAAATGCTAAAGAAAGTTACTCAGACTGAAGAGAAATAGTACTAGAGGGAAACTTGTTTCTTCAACAATAAAGAAAAAACACTCGAAATGAGAAATGTCCAGGAATGTAAAAAAGACTATGAGTTTTCCCACTTAAAGGCTTTAAAATAGTCTAACTGCTTTAAATGAAAATTATAATTTCCCAGTGAGATACAATACATAACATACCATAATTTGATGGCATTCAGATACCTAAGAAAACCTTGACTTTCTGGAAATTAAACCACATTTCTAAATCATATATTGATCAATATCACAAAAGAAAGCATAAATATTTTTAATTGAGTGACAATAAAAA
This sequence comes from Camelus ferus, assembly GCF_009834535.1. NCBI lineage: Eukaryota > Metazoa > Chordata > Mammalia > Artiodactyla > Camelidae > Camelus > Camelus ferus. The sequence continues at coordinate 36,382,910 of NC_045703.1, read as the reverse complement.
CCACAACATATCAGAATTTGTGGGGTATAGCTAAGGCAATGTCCTTTTAGGGAAATATAAATGTTTGCACTGGAAAAGAAGAAAAAACTAAAATTAATAACCTAAGGTTACATCTTAAGTAGCTAGAATAATAAGAGCAAAGTAAATTCAAAGGAGAATGAAGGAAATACCAAAGGTAAAAGTACAAATAAATGGAACAGAAAAAAAGGGAAACAATAGAAAAAATGAACGCTAAAGTTGGTTCTTCAAAAAGATCAACAAAATTGACAAATTTCCAGCTACACTGATGAAGGAAAAGGAGAATGAACAGAAAGCACTAATAGGAAAGATTTATCAACACAAATCTTACAGACATTATAAGATAATAAGAGAATACTATGAACAATTTTATGCCAACCAATTGGACAACTTAGATGAAATGGACACACTTATTAAAAGTTACAACCGAAGGAAGCAGACACAAGAAGAAACAGAAACTGAATACCCTTGTTTCTATTAAAACAAAAACAAAAACCTGAATTCCTTATCAAAAAGTGTTCCCTAAAGAGAACTCCAGGCCCACATGGTTTTACTTGTAAATTCTAAGCAACATTCAAGGAAAAAAGAATAGCAATCTTATACTAACTTTGTCAGAAAACAGGAGTTTGAGACACTGCTCAACTCTTTTCACAAGGTCAGTATAACCCAATATCAGAATCTGAGTAAGAAGATTACAAATTACATCTTAATGAAGTTGTAAACTTTTTCTAAAAAGTGGAGTTCTATTCCCTTTATAGTCCTGTAACAGTCTTGGACTACACACAAATAACTTTTGTTACAGAAAGGCCTCAAAGGACCTGATTATAATATAGCCTCAGGTGGAACATATAGTATACCATGTACTCTCTGGATAATTTTCTAATGATTTTGTTCTAGAGAAGAGAAACTACAGCCCGCGGGTCAAATTCTGCCCAGGCCCATTTTTTCTTTTCTTTTTTTCTTTCCTTTTTGTATTGCCTGCAGGCTAAGAATGGTTTTTACATTTTTAAAATGTTGTTAAAAATAGAAGTGACAGCATCTGTATGTGACCTGCGAAGCCTAAAATATTTACTCTTTCACCTCTACACAGAAAGTTTGCTCTCCTGGTTAGAGTAACAAGTTTATGATAATAAGTAATTTTATTATTCTGCTATCAAGAGGAGTGGATATGCAACGTGCTTAGAAAGCAAGACACCTGCCAGCCCTCCTGTCCTCTTCCCACCACTTAGCTTCTGCCACCTTCCCCTGACTGATTCATTTATTCACTCAGTAGATATGTAGGCAAGTCCTATCAGTCACTGCACCATTACATCTGTAATATAATGATGTACAAGATAAGCACCTCGGTCCTCAGTGAGTCTACAGGTTCTACAGAAGAGGTCTCAATGTTTACTCAATGAGTGACAATTATTTCAGCGCGGTCTTACTAAGGCCGGGTGGGCAGCAATGATTAGGTGAGCCAACACACCTTCCCCATCTTTTTGGCTGCTGGTGCTTACTTTGCACTCTGCACTGGATGTTACCTGTTTCCAGACCTGAGGTTTCTCTTCATTATAATATAGAGATAATAATACACTTCAAGATAAAAGATGAAAAATTAATGTGAATATGTACAGATGCAAGTATAAAATATTAACGTGGCCTTATCTTCCTCAACTGAATGTTTCAAAATTGTCAATCTCCCAAATTAAAGCTCTTTCTTAAATCTCACATTTAAAATAAAACTAACACAGTTGAACATTAGTGAAAGATAATGCCAAGGAGGTTTTGTTAATGCATCCAAAAATAACTCCCTATTTTAAAGTTAATGTAAAAACTCCAAATCCAAAGGATATGTATCTCAATGTGTTAAAAAGCATTAGCTAACATTTACTCAGCCACTGATAATTATTCGGGTTCTAAATCCAGAAGGTGTAAGAAAGATTGTCAAAAGGAGTCAAGGGCAACATTAATATGAGGAGAAAATAAAATATCATTCAACAAAATGCAATTGAGGATATTTTCTGAATAAAGTATTAGGAATCCACTATTTATTTCATGAAATAAAAATCTGATGAAGGGTACACCCATAAGAGCGAAAACACACAAGAGTGCCGAACAGATAACCATGTTTATAAGGCAATATGGTGACCAAAATAATCAGAATGACTTGGATTTGCAGAAAAGATGTCACCAAAAAGAAAATAGAAACAAGACTAATGACGTATCACCTGCAAGCTTCAGTGGACAAATTTGGAAAAGGTGAGAAAAGCCAAATAGGAATGATTATAAGACTCAAGAACTTAATTGAAGGGAAGGGATTTTAAATTATATAAAATTTAGATTTAAGGAGTCAAGGTTCAAGAAACTGAGTGGACTCATGAAAGGTATTTAATAAGTAAAGACCTTCAGAGCCAATAGCTTTTGTGTTACAGGAAAGCATGAGGACAAATTACAGCCTAGGGAAAAGAAGCAGACTGAATAACATCAAAGACTTTTAAAAACTACCAACCAACAACCTTCCTAACGATCATTTTTATTATATCACAGTCACTTGTAACAGCAAAATCAGGCTGGGTGAGAAACAACCTCCATTATATATGAATTGTTTAAGGTCTGATTCCTGTTAGTACTTCTACAGCTAAAGAGGGAAAGAGAAAAGGCAAAAGGAGGAGTGGAAAGAGTAGGGGAGAGATACTGGGGCATCGATTCAAACTCCACTTCACTGAGGACAGAGACTGTGACACCTCATGAATCCAGCCCCCAGCACAGTGTCTGACATACACAAATGATTAATGTTTATCACAAGGGATCTGCATATATGTGCCTCAACGATTCTCTCCTTTTGGGGGACATCCCTAGCCAAACTGTGGTATGCTCTGCTTGGCTTTTACCTGTTTCTCCAAAACCACGCAAAATCACACTCTGCTCTCCCAGAATGGGTCAGAGCAGAAAGCGTTCTGGCCAAGGCTCCCCCTGTAGCCATGAGCCACTGGCCAAAATAGTAAGAAGGAGCGAGCAAAGGTACTGACCTGCTGGCACTGATGGGAACACAAAACCCACTCTTGACTATCCTACGTCCATGTCCCAGGCCCAGGAACTGCACAGTGTCAAAGTCCTGCCCCAAACAATTTCAGACATACATCTCTGCCCACATGTCCGGCTGTGCTCCTCTTCCAGCCTTACTGTCCTCCGCGTTGTTCTGTAGACAGGTTAGGCTGCTCTAGCCTCTGTAGCATTGCACTTGGAATGTGAGTCCCCCAGAGGGAAGCGTGGTTTGCTTTCTCACCTCCGTCTGATTTTTCAGATGTCATCTTTCCCTGACCACCCTTAAAACTGACCTCTTCAACACCTGGGTCCTCTCCTCTACTTTTATCCATAATCCTTACCACATCATACTAAATGTACACTGTGAAGTTTATTGACTCTATTTTCTCTCTTCTCTCACTGGACGGGAAGAGAGGGAGAGGCACGCAAAGCGCAGGAAGAAGGAAGAGCTGCACATTACAGTTCCCTGGTGTACAGCTCAGTAATGCACATTAGCATGTTGAAGGCTGCCGAGTATTGCTTAAAAAAATACATAAATAACCTTTTTCTGTAAAGCAATATTTTTAACTTTGTTAAGCTTTTGTAAACAGAATATTTAATCTCTCAGCATTTATTAATAGCTGTCAGAACATACAAGCTGAGAAACACAACTAAGAGATGGTGTCCCTGTTTCCTTTTTTTTTTTCCTGCAAGGAAAAATGACCAAAGCCCTTCTTCTAAACAAATATAATTGTCTTTTGTCAATTCTCACTCTGCGTGGTCTCTACCTTATGTATCTAAGTATTTCCTGGGGAGCATTTCCATCTGTTCACCTACTGTCTGTTCTGTTCCCTCTTTAGGTCTCTGAACAGTCTTTCACTGTTTCCTCAGTTGTTTTACATCTGCCTTTTTATTTTTCACCATATTCACTCCAAAAGTTAAGTCCTTGCCTTACTTTTCGTCTTTTACTCTCTTGTCCTTGGAGAGACTGATCTGATATTTTCAACTTTCACTTTGGTAATGATCCTCATGACTCTAACCCAAACCCCCAATTATATTTCTAAAGATCAACTTAGACAGGGTCAATTGCTATCTTTGGCAAAAGAATAGTTTAAAAAAAAACAGTATCTTCATCATCTTAAACTAAATTTTCATCCCTAACTGCCCCCACAACCCATTTCTGCCACGAGACATACCATTTTCCCTGTCTACAAAACTGTCCATAATATAGTATTTTCTCTCTTTTTCTCTACACCCTCCCACCCTCACCACGTAGTGTTCTCATTCCTTGCTCATTCTCTGGGATGGTTACTTTGTTCTTTGGGCCCCTGCCCACTCCTGTCCTGCTTTTCTTCCACCTGAGAATATAACTACACTCCCAACCCCTACCCCCAAGTGGCAGCCCCGCTGACAGTCATTCCTCCTTTCTAATTCTTCCTGTGTATCCAAGCCAGACTTCTTGAAGTATAAGCTTCACTCATTCACCTAAGTATGTACGCCTCCATGTTAATCATCTCCATTTTCCTTCATGTTCCACGTAGCCCCAGCTATCTCTCCATCTACTTATTTTCACTGATCTCACTAGACTCTTTCCAGAGTCTCCCAGTTTTTTGAAAAAGACTGAAAATGAAAAACAGATGCAATATTACAAAGGTCTTATTGACACTGATTACAGTGGGGAAGGAAAAAAAGAAGAATATGGGAGATGAGGAAACAGACATTCACCTTGTAAGGAGTTTTGTCTGCCAGTCATCACAGAACAGTCAAACTCTACTATATGCATTAACGGAATGTAACAGGCCACAGCATACAAGAAACTTTCAAAGTCAGGTATGTATTTTGGATTTTGCATTTGAATATGAAATCTGGGAATTCAAAAAACATTTTAAAAAAGAAACCATAACTCTGCACCATATTAAACAAAACTGAGTCAAAATGGACATAAAACTAAATGTAAATCCTAAACCTAAAAATAAAGCTTCTAGAAGAAAATATAGGCAAAAACCTCTGTGATATATTTGGGGTGGGCAAAGAATTAGAAAAGACATAAAAAGTATGAACTATAAAAGAAAGAAGGTAAATTTGACTTTATCAAATGAAAAAGTTTTGTTCTTTGAAAGACACTGTTAAGAGAATAAAAAGACTAGCCTAAGATTGGAAAGAAAAATTTGCAAAACATATATGTGATAAAGAGCTTATATCTATATTCCATGAAGAAGTCTTACAATCCAATCAATAAGAAGACTAAAAAAAAAAGAAATAGGGGAAGGAGCAAAAGATTTGACAGTCACTTTGTCATAAAGGAGATCTAGGTGGTCAGAAGGCAAATGAGAAGATGTTTAATATTATTAATTTACTGGGGAAATGAGATACCACTAGCTATAAGAAGGGTGAAAATTAAAAAGACCGACCACACCAAGTACCGGTGAGAACGTGGAGGAGAAGAAATGCTCATACACTGCCGCTGAGGCTACAAAAGGGTGCCACCACTGTGGAACACAGTTTGGCAATTTGTTACCAAGTTAAACAAACATTTACCATATGACAGCAATCCCACTCCAAGGTATTTACCGTAGATGGAAACAAAATATGTCCACATAAAGGCCTGCTCATGAATGTTTATGATTGTTTACACTATTGCCCAGAGCTGGAAACAACCCAAATGTTGTGTGGTGAATGGATAAATAAACTGGAATACTTCCGTGATAAAGAGGAATAAACTGCTGATAAATTCGTTCAACAAGAACGAATCTCAAAGCATTAGGCTAAGTAAGACGCCAGACACAAAAGGCTACATACTGTATGATTTTACTATATAGATTCTGTTTAAGTTTCATTCTGGAAAAAGAAAAGACAAAAATTAAATCATTGGTTTTGAGGGGTGGGCAGTGGGATTGACTACAAAAGGGCACCGGAAAGTTTCTGGAGTGATCGAATTACTGTATCTCTCCACTGTGGTGTGTTTGTCAAAACTCACTGAAATTCATACCCAAAAAGGGTGAATTTTACTACCTTTAAGTTATACTTCAATAAACCTGATTTTTAAAAACTCAAGACATGTTTTAAAAAACAGGGAAGAGAAGGCAAATATTTTATTTTTCTTATCCCAACCTCCTTGTTAACTTCTGTCCCCAATTATCTTCATACTGAAAATAATTTCTCAGTATCAGCTTAATGGCACACCTTTAAATCTTTCAGATAGCAAAAACAAGGTTAAGACTGGGTCTAAACAGTTTCCTGTGGCAAACAAAATAGGAGTAAAAATTCACACTGTAAAATTTCAACAACTGGGATTCACCAAGAGGGTATTAACAAAATAAGAAATTGAACAGAACACCAAGAGTGAGATCCATGTTCTTATTAACACATTCTAAAGTCAGAATGACTTTTTCCCTTAAAAAAAGTCATAAGCTAAAATTGAACTCCATCTATAAATGTAGTCTAGCCACCCACTTAAACTAAATACGCTCTCTATAAATTCACAACCAAAGAAACTAGAAGTTCCGGTCAAACTGAGCTACTTATCTGTCCCCATAGTGAGCTTTGATTTTCCCACCCAAGTCCTACTCACTGTGTTCTGTTCACAGGTCCTGCTGTCCTCCCCATCTTAACACAGCTGAATTCTTTCTGTCCTTCAGGGTCCATCTCATACACTAAAAAGTTCAAGGTCCTTTTGAACATCCTCTTGACTGAAAGTGTGCTCTGCCTTTTGTGAACTGTCATAGCATCTTTCTTACAATTACTTAATTTCTGGACCATACTCGGGTGGGACTGACATCATTAACCTACTGGACTGTCAGCCGATGGATGATGGAGCCTGTGTGTGAGTCATTCTCAAACTTCCCATAGCACCTGACACAGTGTCTTGAAGTAACAGGTAACAAAACACATTTGTTGAAGGACTGAATGTTACATTTTGGCTCTATTTGAGTCTACTGATCACAGAAAATGTGGTGCAAACACAGAAGATGGCCCACCAGAAAATGTTATTGCCCTCTATTTTGTTTTAAATTAATAGACTTATTCTTATGAGATACATCCTGGTGTTTTTTAAAGGTGTATCATACTTGTTTGTAAACTATCAGATAAAATATATGCAGGTTTGATGGAAGGAGTTCCCAATGGCCAAAGCTAAAACACTTTGAGCAACAAAATAAAGTTGTATGGTAGTACAACCAAAAATACAAAATATATATCCATACTGACACAAATATATGATTGAATAAATAAAAGGAAGAGGACAATCATTGCAGAGGAATTCTAAATAATTTATACAGATAATGCTGCTGTCAGGATGTGGAACATAATTCCCACTCCTTATGTGGGCTTCACACAGTGAGGAATACTGTATGGAAATGGGAGAGGGAGAAATCTGACCAACACCACCTCAACCAACTGATCAAGATTAAGATGCAAATGGTGGGAAGAGTATAGCTCAGTGGTAGAGTGTATGCTTAGCATGCATGAGGTCCTAGGTCAGTGCCTAGTACCTCCGTTAAATATATGAATAAATAAACCTAAATACTACCTCCATAAAAATTTTTTTTAAAGATTAAGATCAATGGTAAGTCAAGTATGTATCCTTGTCATGCTGTGATGAGAATGGCACTTTTCCTCCCCAAAACACATTAACCCCAGTCCGAACATGAGAAAAACATTAGAGCTAACCTCAGTAAGGAACCCTGCACAAAATACCAGACCAGTGCTCCTCAAAACCGTGAAGGTCATTAAAATGAAGTCAAGTCTAAGAAACTGCTACAGCCAAGAGAAGGCCAAAGAGACATGACAACTACAGAGAGGACTCTGGAACAGAAGGCAGACATTAGGGAAAACTAAGAAAATCTGAATAAAGTCTGGTGTTTAGTTCTCAATAATGCATGATTCTTGGGTCACTAATTGTAACATACTAATGTTGGATGTTAAAAATAGGGGAACCCGGGTGGGGAGCAAGTGGGAATACTGTACCATCTTTGCAAATTTTCTGTAAAGCTAAAACAGTCTAAAATTTAAAGTGTGTTTTTGAAAAAATACACGTTTCAAATTTTAACAAGTTCTGCTGAAGCAAAAAGTGTTTCTAGGCAATAAAGATTTAAGTGATAACATATGAGATTCACCCTATAAACACTTCTGTGGACATATGTTAGTCCAGGGTAAAAAGCTGCAGATACAGTTTCCAAAAACAAATATACTTAGTATTTTTAATATTTATTCTAAAATTATTTTTAATATATAATTTTAAGACAATTGCTTCATTATTGCATATGATTTCCTTTTAAGTTTACAAAGAAGGAATGTAATTTTATATGGAAAGCCATTGAAAAATGTATGGCATTATTTGCAGAAATTCACTCTGTAGGAAGCTTTATCTAAAGTAAATTCTGGGGAAGGGTATAGCTCAAGTGGTAGAGCACATGCTTAGCATGCATGAGGTCCTGGGTTCAATCCCCAGTCCCTCCTCCAAAAATAAGTAATTACCTCCCCACCAAAATAAAAAAGGATTAAGTAATATAATAATAAATAAATAAAAGTATTTAAAAAAAGAAATTCCACTTGAGATGACTGATTTCTCCTTTATCCTTCCCCTTTCCAAGTAACAGGAATTTTTTGCTGTTTTGCTATTAAGAAAAAAAAAAGTTTCATATTCTTCATTTTCACAAACATCCTTACAAAATAAATTGGAAAGAGATTAGATACTGCTAAGAGCTTAGTCATTTTCCATTGCTAAAATTATCATCTTTTTTCGATCTTAATGCACTTCCTGAATAAATGATTATCAATACTGGAGATACTGTAGTTGAAAGACCAGGGAGAGGGTGGTTTTCTGTTTAGCTGTTTTTTAGGATGGAAGATAATAGAGATGTTGTGGGAAGGATCCTCGAGTCATCCCCTTCTAGCTGACTGATGGGGAGCAAATCACAGCTCTGGGTCTCAGATTTCTCATTTATAAAATGAAAAGAGTATAATTCACAATCACTTATCGCTAAATTCATTCTAGCTAAAAAAAAAAACAAAAAAAAAAAAACAAAAAAAAAACCCCACTGAAGTCTGAGTATAATTTCACATTTGCCTTTCAAATAAGTAAGGCGAGCCTGATTCCCAGTAACCCCACAGCCTTTCAAGTGCAGGCTCTTTGAAATGAATGGAAATAGAGATGAGGTTTATGTCTCTGCAACAGAAATTGTGCAGCAGGAGATATGACTCACTGCGGCCAGCAGACCTAGCTCAACTTGGATTTCAAAATTTGTCTCTTGTTCCCAGGCCTCAGAGTAGTCTTCATGAAGCTGGAGAGTAACCTCTCTTTCCTCAGCCACAAAGAAGCCAGAGTTCAGACTGATTCAAAGAGAAGGAAAAGGATGAAGAGGAACGCTTCATACATTTGTAAGAAAACAGAGGATTTTAGAAAAACTGTGCTTGAGATGATAACCTTAATGTTAATATTGCTTGAAAACTCACCACAGCTGTCACAGAGCAGACACTGTGATCTAGGACTTGAGGCCAGAGAGGTCAGTTTTTCCATTTAAACAGACACAGATGAATCGTAAGGGTCAGCCCTGAAATATATCACGTTCACCAAACTCCTTCCATGCCCACAACTCCCCTAGCAGCCATCACTTTTATTACCTTCGTTATTTATATGTTTGACAAAAAAAAGATGAAGGAAAAAGATATTCAAAGAGAAATATCCGAATTTTCACTCAGTGACAGTGTTCTCCTCAGTCTCTCGATAGTTTCTCCATTGCCAAGCCGCCTTCATGAGCCTGAGACACATGGCAGTCACACAGGGCTGCACACTCAGGAGGGACCTAGGTTGGCTTAATGCTGTCTTGTCACCATCTTGAACTTCATAATGTTTTAACAAGGGGCTCAACATTTTCATGTTGCATTATGTCCAGCAAAATATGTAGCTGGTCCTGACCATTGCCTTTTAAGATTCCTTATTTTATCTTTAGAAATCTCTACCTACACTTCTTTTCCTTACAGCGAACAAAGACATTTTACCGAATACCTACTGAATCCTACAGAATGTCAGGGCTGATCCAAGGAATTCTCTATGCCAAACAGATTTCCCCCCGCTATCCAAAAGCAGAGCATTCCCCTGAAACTTTAGTAAGCCAAAATGGTGTGAAGCTAAGAAGCAGTTACCTTCGGACACATCTTGTCAGCAGATGCATAAAATAAATTGAGATAAAGCCCAGATGCTCACAGACAGTTCAAAGCTGTGGCAGCTTGAGGCTGAGATGCTGAGCACTAGTGGTTCCCAGGGAAGGCGCCTGGTGGTGCCCCTCTCACTGTGTGGGGTGTGCTGCCTCTCCAACTGCTCACTGCAGAACAAACACTGAATGCTATTTTTGCTTCTTGCCCTTTTTCATAAAAGCAAAAATCCTTTCAGATTACCTTCGGTTAGCAAAAACAGGTACTAATGCAGGTCTTAAGTGAAAGCAAAGTGGCGTAAAGTGAACTTTCAAAGAGCAGAACGTACCTGTATAAGTATGGCTTAACATTACTAGAAGAAATTACCCAATCCAGTAGTCTTGAGCCACCCACATTCGTGGTTCCCATTCTTTGCCCAACACTGTCTACAATCCCACATTTCCCTGCCTCTGTTCCCTCCATTCCCAGCAACTATTTCACCTGTTTCCTTAAAACCCTCTCAACTTTCCCTCTCATCCTCAGGTAAGACCTTTTCCTTTTCTTCATGGACGTCCTACAGACCTCTCATACTCAACATTACCCAAATGGCAGCCTTCACATTCCCATCCATATCTGCTCCTCAAACAGTGCTCCCTGTTTCAGCGAGTGTAATGGCTTTCCTCTCCATTGTCCAAAGAAGACCTTAGTACTCACCTTTGATTCTTCCCCCACATCAAAACTACTTCCAAGCTTTGCCATCTTAATATTCTTTAATCTGTTCCCATTTGTTCATCTCTGTTGCCATTGCTTTAATTAATACACCCATAACTATTCTCTTGGTTTATCACAATAACATCTTAACTGGTTCCCCAGGTTTCCAGTCTAAATTTTCCTCCTGATCACCAAATGCATTTTCATGTTATAGTCTTAAAGATTTTATAATAAAAATATGATCATGTTCTGAAATACACTGAAAGAAAACTGCCACAAATTCTTCCCACTCCTGTCTGCATGCCCTTTTGCAATGCAGTTTTGGCAACCCTCCCTCCTCTTGAAAGTGGAAAATATCTCTCTTCCCCCTGGATTCTGAGCCAGCCGTGTGACTTGCCTTGATCCACAGAATGTGAGAGAAGTGTGATATTGCGGGAGTTCTAAACTCAGGCCACCAGAGGCCACAGGGGCATGCAGGTTCCTGGTGTCACTCAGGATGCTCTGCACTGGTGGATGGAGAAATTTCACTACTAGCACTACCAGTGATAGATGAAAGGTTTTACGTGCTCACCAATTCCTAAAATAGTTCTCCCTTTTCAATGTCCCTTATACCATGTATCCTGGACTAGGACACTATGAGTTACCTTTGACCCTTTCTCCACTTTACCCTCCGTATTCAATTTCTCTAAAACCTCACCACTGCTTGTTTCAAAAGATCCCTGATTAGCCCCTTCGCCTCAATTCCCAGTGCCATGCCCTCCCCTGAGTCTAGGTCCCTAACTGAATTACAGAACAGTTCCTTGGCTAGTCTCCAGGCTCTAGTCCTATGCCCTGCAAACATTTTAAGTATAGCATTCAGGTTAATTCCCTTAATAGGCTTCCTTTCATTGCTCACACACAAGTCTATAATAATTCCCTATTTCCCATTTCATCAAGTCAACACATTCTATTTCACTTTCCCTTAATTCCACCCGCCAGTCTGTCCAATGTATTTCCTAGCAGTATTCCTTCATGTCTACCCTCTTCATCACTCCAGTTCCATTTTCTTAGCTACACAGAAAGTGCTCAGTAGTATCCCCTTGCCCTCAGTCAGTCATGGACACCCACTCATCTATGCTTTGCTCCCTACTAATTCATTCCTCTGGAACCAACCCAAGTTCTACCTCCTCCAACTCCCTGAACCCTAAATTAAAGACATGATGCTAATCCTTGCTTTGCCCAAAATAGTTGTTTGAAGACAGGTAAATGATTTCTATTTCCACATCTGTACTCTTAGGGGATTGAACCTCCCAGCTGGAACATTTGAAAATTCACAAATTCTTCCAAGACTCTAATCCACATCCAGCCCATTCTTCCTGGGCTTGCCCTCCTCCATCCTGGCCAAGCACTTGTATTCTGAATGTTTCCTTTGTAATCATTTTCCTTCACTTTCCAATCCTCTACTACACTTTTGGGGATTGGGCACCATGTGCTATCCTGATCCGGCGACCCCGTGACACTTGGCACATAATTCACAGTCAGACTAGTAGTTATGAGCAGGTACCACACAGACTTTGCAGCCTATGGGGGGTGAGTGGTGTTCAGTTTTAGTTCAGTATAATAAGTGCAGCAATACTATGCCCTAATAATGACGTCTCCGAGAAAGAGAGCAGAAATGGAGGCACGATGAAGGACTCATTCTGGCTAGTTTCAAAGAGGAAGAAATATCATGTCTGTTTTCTTTGAATCTTCAGATGTGCCAGAGGCCAGGCGCCTCTGATATTGTTTCAAGTGCTATGACATTTGTCTAACATTTTAAAACAATCGTCATTGAAGAAAATTATGGTGAATTAGATCCGTCATGATAAAGGGTGCAACACAAATAGAACGAATGTTTTGTTAAAATGACTCTTCCCTGAAGACAAACAGCAACCGAATCAAACAATATCACCATCGTCTACCTATTATATAAAAATAGACCTACATTTTCCCCACTAGTGTTGCCCAAGGGGTTCAGTCTGAAATAAGGGAGTTAATCATTTAGGTTTTATTGGGGGAGGGGTGGTAATTAGGTCTATTCATTTATTTTTAGAGGAGGTACTGGGGATTGAGCCTAGGACCTCATGCATGCTAAGCACACGCTCTACCACTTGAGCTATACCCTCCCCTAAAATAAAGGAGTTAAAATGGATGAGATTAGAGTTACGGAGGATAATATATTATTCTATGTATTACATCATATGAAACAAGGACTATCAAGCTATTGGAAAGATGTATATAAGGGTAATTTGTGCCTAAAAACTAAAAAAAAATTTCAAATTTTTGGAAGTTTCTGTTCCTTCTCCCTCTTCTCCAATCCATAATATATCTACAAAAATGTTCCTTCACATAATAGGTGTTGATTGTTTTCTGATAACTTAATTGAATACAACTATCCAGAGTAAAAAGAAATCTTTTAAGTTGCTTCAACTATCAATTTCTATATTAGTATCTTATTAACCCTTATTTACACTTATACAGAAAATGCATTCAAATAATCACATCACAAACATGTTTCATTATTTGTCACTGAAAATATCATGTAAAGATTTATTTACATCTCATATAAAGCATGTATGTACATATGGCTAAAATGATGTATTGACAATGTAAAATACCAAATATACCATATATTTCAATATACTTATTCTAATATTAAAACTGTATTTGTTCAAATCCAGTCCCAGGGAGCACTAAAACTTGTCAGTTTCACAGTATGGAAACCATTTTATAAATTTACACATGCAGAACATTGAAAGCATTGTCTTTCAGGATAAAAGAAAAACTATGTGGAAATAGCAACCCCATTGGTCTTGTTTGACTTGACACATTCAACTTAAAGAACTGAAAGTTGTTTTAAGTGATTTTAAGTGTACTGTGACAGTCCTCAGCAAGTGCTATTGCCACAAAGCAAACTGGAATTCTCCGCATGACATGTGAACTGGAATGTCCTCAAAACTGCCCAAGTTGAGAAAGAGTCAGTAAAGTTCAGTCAAACTAGGATGTGCACAGCATGGCCCAATGATACAAATGTGGACACCATGCAGCTGCAACTGGTCCCATTAGCCACACATCACCAGCTAGACCATGGGGTCAACAGTAGAGCATGCGATTTTTCAGATAAGATTTTTCTACACAATATTCTCATTATCATTATTCTTAAGAGAAATAGTCATGGGTTCCCCTAAAACCTTGCGTCTAGATCCCAAAGCAGAAAACCCTTAGCCTACATAGAAAGGCATATATAAAATATCCCCATCTAAAGCAGTTTGGCATCAATAACAATAATAATACCAACAACAACAAAGACATGTATAATTCGCAGTCTACAAAGAGCTTTGGACTTTGTATAAAGGAACCACAGACATAAAGGAATCATTTACTCTTATAATAACCCTGTAAGATAATTATTATGCCCATTTTCAAATAAAGAGATGCTCAGAGAAATTGAGGAATTTATGCAGTTGCTAGGTGACAGAGATAAAGTTCATCCTTTGATTACAAGTATAATATTCCTTCCACTTAAAGAATCCAGATTCTGATAATGACTACTTACGAGGCACCGTATGAATTGTGAGTGTGGCACTTTGGGCTAGAGCTGGAGAACTTTAAAAGCAAAATGTAAAGTAATAATAAGGCCCATTGACTTCTTTGTGCATTTTAAAAAATTGATCTCATATCAAGTTGCCATTAACTGTCCTACAAAAAGGGCTCACTGCTGTGCAGTCCCTCTCTTATTATGATGATCTTAGAAAACAAAATTAAAAGGGAACTTAACTTCGAGCACTTTATTTAATGAGCAGGGCTTATAGAAGTGTGCAGAAATAATACCCTGGAGCTACTTTATACAAGAGCCACAAAAGATCTACCACAGATGAGTGACAGAAACATAATTAGTATGAGTTCATGCAGTTGCCAAGTTGCTATTATTTAGAAGAGCACTCTCTACAAGCTGAGCTTTTGCTACCAGTCACCAGAAAGTGAAGAATGGTAGCCCAAGAACCGATGATCCTGCTGTGAATTCCAGGTGACCATTGCTAAGAGGTCTCTGATGAGAAGCCACAATCCTTCCCAGCTTGTGTATGACTCTGAAGTGTGATGGAAAAAAAAAAAAAGACAAAGACAAAGGCAAAGGAGTACAGTTGTTCTTTTTTTGGGAAATTTAAGACTCGTAGGGACTGGCCGGCCCCTATTCCACACTGGAGATAGCATCTTGCTAGCAGTTTTTCTCCAGGCTCAGGGAAGGCCTGGAGATTTGTTCTATTGTGCCCATTGGATGTGGCCTGTGCCCACCTGAGGCAACATTCAGACACCACCGGTTTATGGTGGTTCTAGAAGGAGTCAAATGAAGCAAGATGTTAAGTCAACTTCCCCGCTCCTAGACCGGGTCTTGAAGCTACTTAAACTTCCCAAAAATATTCCAAGGAGTAAAAGACAGGGGATCCCACAGATATGACTCTAGAGGGAAGCCTGTGTGCCTCTAGGCTTAGCAGAGGGCTGGGGAGACCCAGCCGGCCACAATCCCCTCAGTGTCTTGGGCCAGCTTCATGAAAGAAAAATGACCTTGCAATTTCACCACAAGAGTAGTTTTGGAGTTTGGGGGATTTTGTTGGTTAATAATGGTAGCTGTAGAAATTTTGAGGGGGGACTGTGGGGAGGGGGTGGGATAACTTGGAGCTGTTCCTTTTGAAAATATTCATTAGAAGTCCTGCCCTTTAACCTTGAAAGCACCATGTGAGTCTAAAAAAACCTATTGGATGAGAAGAACCCAGGACACCAGCAAAGAATCCAACATTGATTAATTCAAGCATTAAGCAAATATTAACTACCAGGCACTTATTCCACTGAATCCTTCTCACACAATAACTTGGAACTTCTATAAAAATAGAAGCGCTCAAACAAAGAATATTTGCAGTTTAACCCTAAAATGTTGACTTAAGCAATGTGTTCTATTCAATCTAAAGGGAATAGGACATAAATTATTCTACTTTCCCTCCCCCCTTTGCTGATGAACAAGGCTGGACAAAACCATGTTTTTAAATGTAGAAAGAGCTTACAGAGTTCAGATTTCTTAGCCTTTTTAAAATATTTCTGTGGGAAACAGTATTACATAATGAATGATTTTTTTTTCTGTATTCAGCATAAAATAGTAAGTATCAGGCATGCCGTTTACCCCAAAGATCGAAATGACAAAAAAGCAGCATGAGTGGTGATGGCTGAAGCTGTCAAAACACTCACTCAAGACACAGGGGACTGGATGCCTGATCCCTTGAGGCTGACTTAGAAACATTCCATAGGGGAAAACATTACTGTCGGGGTTACAGAAGGACTCCTACAAAATACAGCAAACTGATTCCAAGGTTAAGGTATGAGAAACAAGAAGGCAAAAACTGAATTCTTGAGCAACAGAACTCACTGACAAGGAAAGTGGACAATGGGTGAATGTTTTGGAAGTCAGTTATAGCTCAGCAGCCAGGTGTGACCATTCACAGGGGCAAAGTTTCCTTGCTAAAAGCATCCTCAGGGAATTAGATTAATTTAGTAAATCATCTTTGAAGAGAGTATGTACAGATTTATTTAGCAAGTAACTGGTTTTCTTAGCTGTTCAGGCCATCACAAATAATGCTACAATAAGCACTGGGACGCATATATATTTTCAAATTATTGCTTTGGTTTTCTTTGGATAAATACCCTGAAGTGGGATTGCTGGATTTTTAGTTTTTTGAGGAACCTCCATACTATTTTCCATAGTGGCTGCAGCAATTTACATTCCCACCAACAGTGAAGGGTTCCCTTTTCTCTACATCCTCACCAATACTTGCTATTTCTTGTCTTTTCAATGATAGCCATTTTGACAGGTGTAAGGTGATATATCATTGTGGTTTTGATTTGCATTTCCCTGATGATTAGTGATGTTGAGCATCTCTTCATGTGTCTGTTGGCCATCTGTATGTCTTCTTTGAAAAAAATGTCTGTCCAGGTCCTCTGCCCATTTTTTAGTTGGATTGTCTATTTCTGTTGTTTTTAATATTGAGTTATACAAAACAGCAAAAGACTCACAGCAAGAGACCAAACTCATGGTTGCCAGAGGGGAGGGGTGGTAAAGGGATGAATGAAATAGGTGAAGGGGATGAAGAGATACCAACCTCCAATTATAAGATAAATAAGTCACAGGATTGTAAACAACACACAGAATACAGTCAATTATATTATCATAACTTTGTATGGCATAAAATCTACAAAAATATCAAATCACTGTGTTGTACACTTGAAACTAGGTCAACTATACTTCACTTAAAAAAAAAACCAAACTGATTCTGTGAGATTTTCTCATCTCACCTGGCTATGCTTGAACCTGGTCTCCTAACTGTATTTCTCCTGAGCAGTATAGCATAGCCTCCCAGAAGGTGTGGTAGATACTGAAAAGGAGACATGCACTTTCTTATTTACAGACATATCCAGCCCAGAAAATATTACACAAATTTACTTTTAAAACGCCTTTGTAGACTTGGCTGAATTGAAAATATAATGGTTTTCCTTTACTCAGGGTGAAGAAAATATGCTTCCTCTGGGGGAAATTCAGGCAAAATAGAAATTATGACATCTCACCCCATCTGACCTTGTAATTCACATACAGCAGATAAACGTTTAAAGGTCTGCTTCCCAGTTGCCAAAGCTCCCCCAAGAATGTCACATATACAGAAAGCTGGCACCTGGATAAGCTTCAAAGTCCCCACATGGGCACTGGGGTGAGCTCATCACATCAGACTAAAAACCAGCCTTTGTTCCCAGTGTCACATCTTGCCTTAGTAGGAGATGGCTTCCTCACAATCACATCCATTCATGAGGGGAGAGCACTGGGGTCCACACTGAACAACTCTTCATTGAGCTGCAGAAAACAGGGAAATAGCTGCCGTGTTTTCCCAGTGATGTTATTAATATTTAAGTGCTGTTCTCCAGGGGGTTGGGAGGAAGTATAAGAACCCAACTCTAAGAAAGCTGACCTATTTTCATGATTTCTGCTGCACTAATGAACTAATTGCTCAAAAAGGAAAAAAAAAAATCACACCCATCCAAATTCTAAGTAACCACCAGAGAAGGCTAGTTTTGGCAAAAGATGTTGCTTGCAAAACTGGCAGCTACTACCAAGGATAATGTAAAAGATTTCATATCTCAGCAGGGGGCTGACGGTTGTAGTAGCAGCACTCATTCCATTCGGGTGGTTGAACATGTTATTAATGAATGATGCTGCGAAGTGGTAACACCTGTAAAACAGCACTAATCTCTGGATTTAGACCTCTCGCTGCATCTCTCCATTCTTACTGAATTACAGAAAGCAAATAAAGTGAAGTGCAGTCTCGCTTCAGGGAGGTTCAGTGTTGTGCCGGGAACCATTTAGCAAGTTAGCAAGTAAAACTAAGGACAGAAGCAGCAGGATCCTTTGATAACGTGGGGTCCACACACCAAGCACGGCGTCTCAGCCCAGGTTCCCCCGTCAGGACAAAACTGGCGACAGCTCGCTAACCCTTCCTGCTACTACACCATGAAGACTCTCATAGTCACATATCCAGACGGTCTTTTTCTTCCATTTCTTTTGTTTTCTTTCTCTCAGTCATTTTTTGCCCCCAAATACCGTCTCCTGTGACAGGGCCAAGTTCAGAGGAAGATCAATGAAATAAATGACAGTGGCTAAGTTTATTAAAAAGTAAAAAGTATCACAAGTCTCATTAAATAAACAAATAAGCACGCATTTCCCTTTTTCCTCTCGTTTTCTTTTGCCTCCTGCTTCTTCTTCCTCTCCATCTTGGTCACTAATGTGACAAGTAATAGGATATCATTTTTGATAACATTAAGACATAAGATCTCTGATACCTCTTCCCCCTCTGCCTGGTGCTTTTGCCTTTACAGGAGTTTCTCAACCACTACTGATGTTTTGGGTCAGATAATTCTGTGTCGTGCGGGCTGTCCCGCACACCGTAGGATGTTTGTATCATCCCTGGCTGCTGCTTGCCAGACGCCAACAGCAATCTCTACCCCCCAAGCCGTAACAACCAAAAATGTCTCCGGTGCCAAATGATCCTTGGGGGAACACTCAGCCTCAGCCGAGCAGCCCTCGTCTAGATGATCCTGCCTGGTTGTCTGTGTGTTTGTGTGAGTTGGGAGAAGGAAGGAGGTTATTCTGAGCTTCATATGTGTCACAGGTATGGATTAAGCAGAGGATCTGAGAGATTCTTTTTTTAAAAAATGTCCGCTCACCTCACATTGGTCTTGAGAGAATTGCCATGAACACCACAAGCTTGGGTAAAGAATTCTGAGTTTCTTGGAGGAAAAATAAAACAGTAATAAAAGCATTGAGGAGTAACACACGTTCTTAGGCCCATTTATGAGTAGACTGAGCCTAACAGAACCACATGCATTTTCTACTTTTTGTATGTGTTAACAAGTCAACATTTTTTTGCATCTACTTATTGAGATGGCCTAATAAAATGGTTTAAAAAATGATCGAGAATAAGAGTACATTCTTGGAATATCATAAACCACTTTTATTTTCCCTTATCTTTATCACAGGGCTGAATTCGTCAGCTCTGGGAATATATTCAATAGCATTTTATGAACAACTACTTAATCCTTGCAGTGCATTAATATTGAAGGAGGAGGCAGATGTAAAAACAGGTGGCATTACTGTTCTAAAATAATAAAAACTAGTCAGAGGCTCTTGAACAGACATGTGGCAAAACATCAGTACATCCTGGTTTCATACTTAGGTCTAGGATATAGAGACACTCTTGGACCACAAAGGAGAATTTACCTTATCAGATTCTGGAATTAGCACATTGAACACTAAACTACCTCTATGTGCTATCAAAATAAAATTTAGTTAGGGAGGATTTTCTTTTTAGTCAATTCCCACATATAAAAATGTATCTTATTTTTAAAAGAATCCAAAGTGACAATTATAAGCATCACACATGCACATGGTTTGTCTTCAGGGGTCAACTGTAAAACGGGCAGTCAGTAAATTTCCAGGTGGTAACTCTTCTAGTATGCAAATTTCCTTCTAAATAAACGCAACATTCCTTTGTCTAGAAGCCAGATGCCTGAGACCAGGAAATTTTACTCTTAAGTATGCACAGGTGGAAGATAAATCTAAGAGGAAATATCTGAAAGTACAGTCGGACCTATTTGGAATAAAAACTTTAAAGAAAATGAGAATAAAATGTATACTAAAAAAAACTGAGGTTGTCATTTCGAAAATAGTTTTACTGAATGAATAATTATAAGCACATGAGAAAATCACAACAAAGGACAGAAGAGGAGAGGGTGTTAAAGTAGTTTATGGAGCTGTGGTCAAAAGATGATTGGACCTGAAGGATTTAAACAGGGTCTCACCTCTAATTAGCTCTGTGACCCTGGGCAAAATCGCCCAGTTGTGTCAACGTGGGGCACAGAAACTGAAAGAACAGCAGATCAGTGATTCTGAGTTTCTCCATGCCTATTTTATTTTTTCAAAACAGTTCCACTTAGCTTTCTTTAGATTTAAAAAGCAGGAGATGGCGTGACAAGACTGGACCAGTTGGCACTCTGAAATTTCATTACTAATGTGACTCCGCCCACAGCCTGACCTCAGGTATCTTTTATTCCTTGATGCGCTATCATTTCACTGTCTGTAAAATAAACAAAAGGTCTAACTTTTTGAGAAATAAGAGAATAAAATAATGTTTAGGTTCCCTTTAGCCTGTCTGATCCCTCTCCCTCCACTCCTGAAGGCAGGAAGCCAGGTCGGTTCTGATCTCTGTTGTATCCTGAGCATGAACACAGCGCCTGGCACTCAGAAAATATAGAACAAATGAATAATTCTGTGCTTCAGATCTGACACAACACATCTCTTTCACTTGATTTGTTGGTCGTTAAGTGACTATACATCTAGCAAATGATACATGGCACTTCAGGGCAGCACATAAATGCCATGACAATGCCTACTTCTAAGGGCTACCAGTGTTACAAGTTCTCCAATGTGGCATGTTCAATAATTAGAATAGTGCCATCAGAAATTCTTCATACAGGTCTTTGGTTCCCACTAACAGAAATGAAAACATGAGCTGAAGAGCTAGATTCTGAGGAAAAGTCTAAAGAAACTCCAGTGGGAATTTGGACAGTGGAAGCAAAATATTAAGGAGTGTTATTCCCTGGGGCAACAGGCAGGCTTTTTAAACTGAGGCTGTTACCATCTGTGGTTGTCACTGGCCATCTGCTTAAGTCTAATCTGGTCTGTCACTAGCATTAAATATAACTAAATTCTGCTCCTCTAAGTAAATTCCAGAAAAATTTCTCTTATCCTTCTCTGAATTGTGAGCTAAATTCTTCTCCTTGGACTATTTCAGCAAAAACATTAAAATACTCCCATAAGGTCAAGATGATGGCCCCACTAGCACAACCTCCTGTGATCACCAAGTAAGGATGGTGGTCACACTCTTTACCTCTTGAAGTGAACCTCCTCACGGACCAGCCTCTGCTTTGTTTTCACATGTCCAACTTGCAATTAAATGAAATATTGACTCTAACATATCAACATCCTACATGGGTGTTGTAGGCAAAATATTAAAACACCCACCCAAATACCGCCCCCCAACATGTACACCCTGCATAATCCTCTTCCACAGGTGCAGGGTGAATATGATGGGTCAGTCGCTGCCACACTAGATGAGTTCTATGTCTGTCATAGAGGAACAGAAGGGATTAGAAGTCAGAGGCACATGCCTGCTGTCTTAGAAGAAAGCACATACCCATGTTGTGAAATGGCCTATGGAGACCTGTTGAGGCCACAGGAACTGGAGTCAGCCTCTAGCGGCTGACAGTGGCCCCTGGTCAACAGCTACAAGAAATCGACCAGTCCTGTACTTGCTGGAGCTGAATTCTTCAACTGCCAGCTGAGAAGAGGCCTCTTAGATGAGAACTGCAGCCTGACCTAGTGAAACCCCGGTGTGCCAGTTAATCCATAACTGGACTCGTGATCCACGGAAATGGGAGATAATAAATGGTTACCGTTTTAAGTCACTAAGTTTTTGGCCAAGTGTTACATATCAATAGCAATCTAATACAATGGGGAAAGAACCATGAGCACATTATCAAATCACAGGAATGGGTGAAGGGGCAGGAGAAGTTAAATTCAGTGTATATTATGAGAAAGAATGGGCTCCAGTTCACAATGGCTGAAGTGTCCTTTAATATAAGCTATCAAGGAACAAACGGCAATACTCTAGTCACAATGACCATGGGGATCACAGCTGGGTGGCAGAGCACATGCTCTCTGTCACCTTAGCACAATATACAGCACACAGTAGGTAGTCAATGAACATGTGTCGAATTAATAAATGTTGAATAAAGAAGTTTATTAATAAAATGTCTTAAGAATTTTGAGAATGATGAACATACTTCTTTGATGACTTTGACATTTCTTTCATAAATCTGCAGTGTCAAAGTTGCCACCATTTTACCATACATGTAACAGAGCGGCTCAAGAATTCCTTGTCTCAGGAGTTACTTCTTGCAGATGAACTCGGGGGGTAGGGGGAGTATGAAGAACATTTACTTTTTATTGAGTAGACTTCATATCCTTGGCAATTCTTGCAATAAGTGTCAAATTTTTAATAATAAAAGATATACTTTAACAATAAAAAAAAGTTCTATCAAGAGCATGCCTGGAATCAGACACTTTTTGAAACTTAAAATTGCAAAAGGAAAACCTTTTCGTTATAACTCTCAACATTTGGCCAGACATTTATCGTGATTTATCACCAGCCACTCAGTTTGGATAGTACATCTTTTTATGGACCTCATTTACTAGATGCTCTAGGGATGCAAGAAAACCATATCTTTAAAACAAACCAAAATATGATAATAATAATAATGAGGATTTATTGAGCCTACTATGTGCCAGGCATTGTGCTGAGTGCTTGATGGATTATTTCACACACTTTCCCCTCAAGGAGCTTGAGACTTGAAGGAATCAAGTATAACTGTCAAATAACTTAAAATAATAATTAACACTTCTGGGCAGCATACACAGGTCAAGATGGGTCAGTATCGTGGGGCAGAAACAGCAAATGAGATAGGGAGGAAGACTTGTCCCCTACAGAGAGGACACAGAGAAGGCCTGGTGGCAAAGCCAGGAGGAGCACTGGGGGCCAGCCTGGCCAGATGAGAGGGTGGGCTTGCGGGGAACTGGAGCCCCAGGGGGATGATTGACCCATTGGTGCTGCGTCAAGGGCTTTGAGAGCCCAAGGAGGAGGTTTTTAGTTCATTCTAACCGAAGTCAATATCTATTTACTGTATTTGGCAGAATACCATGAGTTACAGACACCTGCTTAAGCTTTCTGAGGCCAAAGTGATTTAAGCAGATGTACTTGTCAGGGTGAAGATACTGAGCAGACTGGAGGAGGGCAGGCAGGGAGGGCATTCAGGGGGACCCATAGTGGACCCTGCACAGGGAAGATGAGCCTAAAATAGGGCAAAATAGTGAGACTAGAGAATGTCTGGAGACACCACAAAGGACAAACTAAAAGAACTAGTAAATGGTCCGCAGAACAGCAGAGAGAGGAAGTAGACACCATGGCTTTAAATCTATGTGACTAGGAGAAAAGTGGTTTCACTGATAAGAACAGGGGAAACACCTTTCAGTGGCTCCCATGATTTCTGGAAGGCCACTCAAACTCCTGAGTGTCGCAGTGAAGGCTTCCCTGTAGCTCCGCCCCTGTTCCGGCCCAGCTCCACAGTCTGCGGCAGGTGAGCAGGCGCAGGTGCACCGGGACCATGCTACTGGCCGTCCTCTGAACACTGCAGGCTGTTCCACTCCTCCATGCCTTTCCTCCCCTTCTTTGTCTTGCTCTCTTCTAGTCATATTTCAAATGTCTTTCTGTGTCATCTTCTCTGGAAACTCACCTCAGACCCACCAGTCTAATGGAGATAACACTTCTCTTGTCATACACTAACCCCTGTAAATAAACACCTCTGTCAGGACATCCATCAAGTAGCTTAACTGTTATGCGTTTGTCTGTTTCTCCACCCTAGACTGGGAGCCTCTGGAGAGCAAGGGCCGTATCTTATTCAATTCTGTATGCCCAGCAACTAAAACTATCCCTGGTACATGGCAGACATTCAATAAATATTTGCTGAATGAATTCTGAACTAAGTTTACCTGAATTTTAGGTGATGGTAGGACAGAATCTAGCACAATTAGGACTTTATTTCCCAAAAGAATGGTCAGTATATTTTATAAGGATTTAAGTTTCAGACAATAAGCAAAATCCCCCAAATGTAAGCAACTTCAATCATTGCTAAAACTCTCTGTGATAAAATAGAAACTCTGGATGCTAAATAGAACCCCAAAAGTTTCTGTTCCACAAGAACACCTAGAAGGATTACTCAATTTCAAGATTTGAAATGAACAAAAATAAAAACTTCAAAATAGCACTCTCCAGACACCTGTGCAAGCGTCATCTTTCAAGAAGAAATAAATGCTTAGCAAGAATACAATGAATTAAAGGTGACCTGGGGCACATTTATCCAGAGTGCTTACTGTATTTGCAAAACACAGGCCTTGCATATAAAGACTGTTTAATAATAATAATAATAATAATAATAATAACAACAACAACAACAACAATAATAACAGTGATTTACATTTGTAAGTTACTTTCATATGCATTCTTCATCTGAGCATCACACTGTCCCTGTAAGGGGGCAAAGATACCACTCTCCCCACCCTATGAATGAAGAAGCTGAGGCTGAACAAGTCCTGAGCCTCTTCTACCTCATCTCCCTTGCGGGAGCATTGACTTTGCTTTTTTCACTTCTGTCTGCCAGGCAGGGCAGATCCAGGTTCTGCGGGATCTGAAGCTTTATACAACTTGGAATGCCTTCTTTAAGAAAAATAATGCAAAATCATTAATATAAAGTTAGTAACCCCATGTAATAGGCAGTATGATGATCTCCATATTACAGGCGAGAAAACTGAGTTGTGATTTAGGTTTTCTCTCTCTGTGATTCTCTCTCAACAACTGGACAGCATGCTCTTAGCTTATATCCAGAATAAAGGGGCATCCCCGTGCCACGACCTCTAACCAGAGCAGCACTGCATGAAGGACAACCCACAGGCTCCCCCAGCCTCCCAGGAGACCCATCCAGAGACCACAGCCTCTGAGAGGTTGCCATGGGAGCCAGGACCGAACCAACCAGAACCTCCTGCACCTGGACCACTGCACTCCATGATGCTGTCATGATGACTACAGAGTTCACTAGGTGTATAGTGAGAGAATCTCCGAAATAAACTTCCTGTCATTACTTATTGAGTTTCTCATTGTTCTGGGTTTGCTGGAAGAGCTATCAGCCTCTTCAGAGGTTCACGCACAGGGATAGCCATTCCACAGCAAAGGAAATTCTGATGTGGCAGAGCCTTGAAAGACCATCCCAAACTATTTTACACTGAGTTTCAACTGACCTTTTATAACTAAACCTCTCTGCATGTAATTTAAGATGGTCTTATTACAGTTCACACGTGGTTCCGAGTCCTTCTAAATGAGTTCGTGTGCAGTCTGTATGCTAACTGATTCACTGGGCAGAATCTGGCTATTGGGTGCCGAGCCACGGCACAAGACTGGCTTCACAGCGTAGGGAAGCATAAAGAGATGCAGCAACTGTTGGGAAAGCACAAATAACTGGACTAATATAAAACAAATTGAATAATTGCATGTTTGGAGTTGTAGGAACGGCTACCAAATATTTTTTAAGTTCTCAAAAAATAATTTTGAGTTTCTTCTTCCTGATATTACTTTTTTCTTAGCTCTGATTTTTCTTCCAGACAATTTAGAAATTCTCACATCATGAAAACGGTTATATTTTTGCATGTCTCTCATAGCAAGTCGTCACCTGAGATAGGGTCTAATGAGATCTTGGAAAACCATTATTTGAACTGGAAAGAAAGAAATTCTTCTTGCACAGCACAAATGTGCATGTTTTTGCTTTGCCACTAATCTAACACCCTTGAATTTAAAAATGTCTGTTATAATCAATGCAGATTCAACACTGAAATGTTTTCTTTGAACTTTTCATTTTAAAAAGTAAACATGGAGTTTTCATATTCTTATCTTAAATGTAGGGATTTCAGAAAAAACCTTATTGAATATACAGTTATATAAATACATATAATATAAAGGAAATAAATTGCATGATTTATATTCTTTCTGTGGGGTTTGGATAGTCCTTGCAATCTGAATGTTCCCTCAGCCAGGGAGAATGCTTGTTTCTCCAAAATGGGAAATGGCATTAATGAATTCCCCACACTGGTTTTTATTTCATTTAAAATTTACTTAATGGTAACTTTTCTCCTTTTGTGAAAAATAAAACAGTATGTACTCTCTTTTCTATGCAATACAAGCTATCCAATTTATCAAAATGTCCAAACAAAATGTTTTTGGCCATTTCTAAAACAGAACTTAAATATGTTTCATTTGGTGTATGTGGAAAATGTAAATTCATCATCCATCTGCTGCTTCATTCATTCAATAAATACTTATTTAGCATATCTTAGAGCCATGCATCAGGTTCCAGGTACTGAATGTACAAGAAGACTTGCCTTCATTGAACTTAAATTTGAATGGAATTCTCAAAGGCCTTCACTGGTATTTAGCAAAACATGTGGATATATTTGTCCAATTTTCCTTTCTAGTGGGAAAATATATTTGGAAATTTTCCTAAACTTTATAATAAATATTAGCAGCAGAAAATGGCAGAAGCAAGATTTTTATTTAATGAAAGAAGTGCTTTAGTAGTAGTAAAAGTAACTACCTTGCAAAATAGTCAATTCTGTGATGCTGTCAGTATTCTAGTAGTGAGAAAAAAGTCAAGCTGGACGAGGTTGGAGAGTCAGGAAAGTGCATCACAGATTTGTACATTAGGTGAGATGTCAGGAGAGGTGACCCCTAACGTATATCCTAATTCAGAGTGCTGATGGTGTCACATGTGACTTACAGAGTATCTACTGAAATGATGAGGCACTGGTATTCATTTTGTAATAATGTTTTAAGTTGTATTCATTAGTTTGCCTGCAGATTGAAAAAAAATAAGGAATACAAATTTCCAATGCAGAAATTATTTCAGGGGATGCATGTATATTCTCACCCATCTTAGTTTTTTGGAGATCCTGAACATTCTGATGAAGTTTAATTTTACCAAAGTATTTAATGATGTCAACGGACAGGCATTCAGTCAATGATACTTTATACTACTTTTTTTCCCACAGACTAAACACAGTATTATAGCCTTGGAGATAGACTGAGTTCAAATTCCAATGCCAATATTATTAGCTGCAAGGCTTTGAGCAAGTACCCTACTGTCTCTGAGCCTCAGTTTCCTCACCTGTAAAACTGGGCTACATAATACCCATCTCCCAGGCTGTGGAGAGGAGCTGAACAGTCAGAAAGACCTCTTGTGAGGAGGAGGTCCTTGAAAGCTCTTGAAGCCAAAATGGCTCCACAAATATGTCCACATTCCAATCCGTGTGAACTTGAAAATGTTACATCACAGGACAAAAGGGTCCTTTCAACTGGAATTAAGGTCACAGATCTTAAAATTGAGAAATTATCCTGGATTATCCAGTTGGATCCCATCTAACCACATGATCCCTTAAGAGACCTTCACTGGAGTCAGATAGAGAAGAAGGAGCAACAGGAAATGACAAAGAGATTCAAAGTATGAAGTTCCAAGACAGTTCTAAGAGATGGGACATTGCTGGTCTGAAGATAAAGGAGGCAACATGGCCAGGAATGCAAGTGGCCTTTGAGAGCTGAGAGAGTCTTCTAGCTGACAGAGAGGAAACAAGGACCTCAGTCCTGCAACCACAAGGAACTAAATTCTGCCAACAGCCTGAATGAACATAGACCCTCCAGACAAGAGATCAGGGCAGGTGACACCTTGATTCTGCCTCATGAGACTCAGTGCAGAGAAACCAGCCAAGTCCATTCAGACTTCTGACATACAAAACTGTGAGATAATACATGTGTGTTGGTTTAAGCCACTAAGTTTGTGGTAATTTGTTATGGCAGCAATAGAAAACTATTTCACTTGCATTTAGTCTCACCCTGGGACTAGAACTACCTACCAACTGCATCACCATTATTTACAGCAAACACAGATTAAGGAATGTATTATGGATAAACATAAAATACCTATCAGTTAAGGAAACAAGAAAGCTATTTAAAGCTGAAAAAGGTGACGACAACTATCAAAAGTGAGGCTGCTCAGATTTCCAGATTTTTCTTCAGGCTTTGATCTAAATTATGCTAAATTATGAACAGGCGAAAACTGAATTGTTCTCTGGAAAAGTAATAAATAAAAATTCTCAAAGGCTTAGTCCAAAGTACAAATTTATTGTACTTAAATTAAGCTGAAGGACATAAAATGACTTCTTTCTCATTCACTGATATATCCATATTACCTGGCACATAGTAGCTGCTCAATTTTAAAAATCTATTAATTGGACAAATGAAAGCATATTTAGAAATTACTGAAAATAAAGAACTATCATTAAACTTTTCATTGAACTAATACTTCTGTAAGAACATCTGGGTAAGGAATTGCTCTAATTTTTAACTGAAATTTGCTTTGGATAACGGTTATGCAGAACATGTGATTATGGGAAGCCATATGTCCAAGCAGAGTTTTGGGGACAGAGGAATAAAGAACAATGCTGATGGGCTCCAGAAGAACTAAATGCATGTTGGCTGCACCCCAGCTCGGGCCAGGCATGCGGGAGGGCAGAGAGCACGTTTGTATGGATTGGCTCATCAGGCTAATGGGCTGTTGGCACTTCTCTCCCAGGACAGTTGAAACTCCAGAGGCAGACTGAGCAGGAAGAGAGAGCTCACAGATCCCTTGTGATAAACAGGGTCCTCGTCTTTCTTTGCGTGAATGGCGGCATTATGTGCAGATGTTCAGTGCACTTCCACAAGCTTTTATGGATGAATAAGTGGCATCATTATGATGTGATCTGACCAGAAATGAAGCATGGCCCAGTGCCATCTGCAAAAATCCTCTCTTTCTCATATGGATTGTAGAAGGCTGAAGCTAATGAAACTAAACTACTCTTCAGAAATACTGAGGACTCCTGGAAAGACTATCAATTAATCTCAAAATAAGAAATTGAATTTCTCTCTGCACCATTCTAGCTTTAAAAATCTTTCCCTTCTGACTGTCTCTTTATTGCATTTAAAAAACAACCTTAAGTCATTCCATTAAAAATTGCTCTCACAGAAAAATAAGTAGAGCTCAATGGGAAATAGTTCTAATATCTACAAAAGTGAGAAATTTGTCTCAGTCAGAAAGGCATATTATGTGCAAAGTTATCAAATTTCCTAATTTTATTTCTCTGTGACCAGGGTCTTCATACCTGCCTGGCTGAGAAGGCAAAAGATAGATTTTGGTTTTTCAAATAAAAACTAGGGAAAGTTGAGAGGTAAGGAGAAATATGGATGCAAAGAAAAGGAAAAGGAAGAGGGAATGTTATCAGGAGAGGATGGAAAGTTCACACCTGCTCTAATGTACAGGAAACAATTTCAGGAGATCAAAAAGAGGACGAGGATTCTTCAATTAACTTTTTAGAACATCCTCTGTCATCTCACAAACTCAAGAACTGAACACTTCAAATACAATTATGTCAAATGACTGGTAAGTGGAAATAAACAATACCTCATGTAAATAGAAACAGACTCACAGACATAGTAAGCAAACTTATAGTCACTGGTGGGAAGGGATAAATTGAAGTTCGAGATTTGCAGATACTAACTACTATATATAAAACAGATAAACAACAAATTTCTTCTGTATAGCACAGGAGACTACAGTCAGTACCTTGCAGTAACCTATAATGAAAAAGAATGTGAAAGCAAATATACATATGTATATATATGACTGAAACATTATGCTATACATCAGAAATTGACACATTGTAAACTGACTATACTTCAATTAAAAATTAAAAATTAAAAAAAAAACTTGTGTAAAACAGAAAACATTAATCAGAGGATGTCAAGAAGTCAAAAAGAAGGGGAAAAAAGGAAAGGAAAAACAACTTTTCAATGCCTAGAAGGAAATCTACTTGGATTTCAGATCTCAGAATGAGAAAGGCTCTCTAAGTAATGAACATTAGCTATATTAACCCAAATCTTTCTATATCAAATGTGCCATAAAATTAAAAGGCAAGAAAAACAGAGAACAAAAATTTTCAACACACATGAAAAAAGGCTTGATAGCCTTAATATAGAGATAACACTTATAAAAATTTTGCTTATCATGAGAAAAAATGTTCAACAGACATAGGCAGAAATGAAAAATTGACCAATAAATAGAGGCAAAAATTATCCCACTACTAACCAAGTAAATGTAAAGTAAAACAAGATACTATTTTCTCTGTCAAGTGAGAAAAATTATTATTCCTTTTAAAAATACTACCACCCTGGGTTGTCAAAGGTACCAAGAGAGAGACTTGCTGGCAGGCATATAAACCAGATCTAGGTAACTAACACAAATAAAAATCAGAAATGGATTAAAAGATACATGGTTCTATGAACAGCAGCAGCCTGTTCACAGAACCTTACTTAAGCCACCTTATAAAACCAGAAACAATCAGAGGCTGCCTAAATACAGCTATGGTTCTGACAACGAAAGTGTCTTCAAAGATTTCTTCATGGCATGAAAATATCATGATACAGTAAGTAAAATATCAAAATTTAAAAAAAAAAAACCTACATGTTCAGGACCCCAATGTAATTATAAAATTTGCTTTTATCTATATAAGAAATTCAAGAAGAATATATACCAAAACAGGAAGACTGATTGTCTCTGGGTTGTAGGAGGGAGAGGTGGCACTGGATCAGTCAGCAGGTGGCTAAGATACCAGCAGAGCAGAAGTAACAAAAACATTTTTTTCTGAAAGAACTTCATGATTAAATAAGAAAAAGCAGTGAGTTACAGTCATCATGCAAAAAATTGTAACATAGTTGGACTTCTTTACGTTTATTGGAGAGTTTTGTATTGTTTTCATTTTGAAATACAAATGTGGGTTGAGGGTGCTATATTTTTCTATTCTTTGCTTAATGCCTCTAATGTCTTGCTCTGGTCCTAACTACAAATGATTTGTATTTTCTTCTTTATATTTTTCTGGCATTTTTCAAGAATTGCAGCAATTAGAATGCCCACTCAGTTTTCTAATCAGGAAAAAATTAAGAATCACCAAACCATTCAGGAAAAAATTAAGAATCACCAAACCATACACTTTATAAACTTATAGCTTATTTTTGATTTTTGGGAGGCAATACCATGAATCCCCTCAAGTTGGCCAAATCTCATCAAGTCCTGGTCATTTATGAAGACTTACAACAGAACCAGTGGCAGACTGGGTTGTGGGGGACCATACCCCACCTGCAGCTACTACAGAGAGGCACCAGCCCCCCAGCTTGTTCTGGGCCTCCCTTTATTCCTCCATGCAACCTCTCTTCTACTAATATCACAGACTTCCAACACTTCATGAAAATCAAGAGCAGGTTTTAAAAGGGCGAAAGCCGTCTCTTCATCTTGTTTTATATGCCTGTCAGGGCTCAGCACACAGTAGGCACTTGTTCACAGGGTAATTTCAAGAACCAGTGAGCTGATGTGCCGGCAATCACTCTAGAAACTGCAAACTATGGATGGGAATGTGTAATTGGTGAGTTGCCTTGAGTTGCACTGTTTCATACAACATAATGTCCTATTTCTTTTGTGAATTTGGAAATTACTGAAATAATAAACTTCTCCAGTCATCTAACAGTTATCTAGTGAATTCTGTTGGAAATTTACCACTGGTTGAGCTGGAGGAGACACTCCACCCAGAGGAGAGAAGGAGAAGCATATGGTGCAGACTCAGTGTATGTGAGACTCTCTTCTAAGACTGCCCACACTTCCCACAGGCCTCCAGAATGCAACAGAAGTTCCTCAGTGTCTATGTCAAGTTAATTTCTTTAGATGCCAAAGCTCAGGATTCAGAACACTGCACTGAAAATCAGTAGAAGTACATTGGGATGAAGAATCTCACTTGTGTGTGTATGTGTTTTGTTTTTTTTTTTAATGATTCAAGTGCCCTTAAAAGGGAAGTTATCCACTTAAACCACTTTTAACCAAAGGAAATGAAAACTATCAGCTGTCACTCTGAATCAGATATTCCAGGCAGAAAGGAACTCTGGAATTTAAGTGCTTCGCTGTCATAATCATATGCTAAATTGAACTCAACTCTGCTACCAAAACAAAAACAAACAAACAAACAAAAAACAACAAAACAGCTTGCAAAATGGAAACACCATTGTCGTTTGTCAGGCCAAACGAACTTGATGTTTCTATGAAGGCTTTGCAAGAAAATGAAGTCAGAGGCTTTATTTTAGTTATCATTTTCCTTTTCATAAAGCAAAGCTTTATTAGTGCTGTTAATATTTATTACTTTACTTCATTCTGCCTATAAACTATATCTACAAATTTGCATCCATATTCACTGAAGAAATTAATTAAACCCAACACTAAGTTTAGTGACTGTTCCTAGTTTTAGGATACTTAACTTTAAATACAGTACTTATGGGTTTTAATTTTTTTTATTAACAAAAAAAGCAAATCATTTTTAACATCAGTAATTACAATCCAAGTTCCGTTTTTTAAACCTCCTCCGTAAATCAAAAGGGCTTCAGAACATCCCACAATTAAATACCTGAGATAAAATGTCCTCAAAATAAAAACAAATGAAAACCAGACCAAAATTTATTTTGAGTGGGAGACCTTTTTCTTCTAGACTTGCTACTTTACATGCAGAAGAATTCCAAACAACCTGACAGGCTACCAGTGGGAAGCCCATCTCCTACCATTGGCAGTCTTTCAGGAAGCATGGTACACAGGTTGACTATAAAGAGAAGGTCTCCCATTTGGGGACATAAGAAGGAATAAAATGCGTTCAGCTAAAAATGGTACAAGGATGCTGTTCCTGTAACTGTTCTGTCTTAGAAACAGAGACCTACTAAGTGCCACAGTGCAATGCTGGAGGTGCTGGGATGGAGGGTGGTGGTCCCTGAATGCAGTGATCCTTACAGAGATGACCTATGAGAAGTCACTGGCCATGAATCACCTGAGACTTGAGTCCACGTCAGCCCCCAGGGTATGAACTTCCTCTCCACTCACTTTGCTGTAGAGATTTTTAAGTGTACAATTCAATGACCTTAAATGTATGCACATGGTTGTGCAACCATCACTACTGTCTATCTTCAGATCTTTCTCATCATCCCAAAATGGAACTCTGTACCCATTAAACAATAACTCCCCATTTCCCTCGCCTCTCAGTCCTAAGTCAGACATTGATAATAAATATTAAGAAACCAACGTTACTCCACATTATATAAGAAGCTATCACATTTATCGTCTTCAAGGGAAACCTTCTGTGTTGGCACATTCCTCAGTATCATGAGAGTTATGGTCAGGTTGGCCAGTATTAATAATAGGCACATCTATCTCTGATATTCAAATAATATCACTGAAAAAACCCTCTTACACTGCAGACTCAGGCGCTGGGACTTGGAACTCTTTGTTTAACTCTGCATGGACACAAATAGAGCTGGGAGATTTGAGAATTTCACTATATTATATAGGTTTCCCTTTGGTTTTCTCTTAAGAGAGGTCTTCTATGGCTCAAAGAAATCCTTAAATTTCTGATTTGAACTAAATTAAGAAATACAAAATGGATTGTTATGTTATATTACTCTAGACAGACTTGCTGCTCTGGGATAGACGTGAACGGACTACATACAAAAAATCCACAATCTTATATAAAGTAGATAAACAACAAGGTCCTACTGTATAGCATAGGGAACTATATTCAATATCTTATAATAGCCTTTAATGAAAAAGAATATGAAAGGGAATACATATATATGTATAATTGAATCACCATGCTGTACACCAGAAATTAATACAACACTGACAATACTTGGACTAAAAAAAAAAAAAAGACCATGAAAAAGTCCCAAAAAAAAAAAAAATCCACCATCTTGCCTCCCACCTGGAGATAAAATAATATTGTAGCACTGAGTGATTCACACACTAGATACTCATTGTCCTACACTGTGTTCATTCACTTAATAAACACTGCTAGGGTACCTGCTGTGCCCTGCACCTTGCGAGGGTCTGGGAACTAAGCAGTGGTCAAGCCCACGTGCTCCCTGGCTTCATGGAGCTGCTGGGGAGTGACGTGTGTCCTCCTGACTGTCCTGAATGGAAGGATGGAGGCTTGCAGGGCTCTCCCCTCTGTGGAGCTGCAAGTCCTGGCCATTCTTTTCTGAATGCCCCAGCGCTGGTGGGTTCTGACTCTGTACCCCAAGCTTCACGTTTTCTGAAAGGAAAGCTATTTTTTCAGCCTTAGAAGGAACACTGCCTGGGCTGCAATAGTTATAACTCTGTATTGCCAATGAAAATTGTCATTTATTTAAAAGGCGTAAAATAATGTGTTTTGGAAAACGCCCTGACAAAAAAAATGAGTCACAAGCTTAATCTATATGTCTGGGAGAGGACAGCACTTAACTGTCCAAGGAGCCTCTATCTGCAGGCATAATAATTACTGAGGTATTCATTTGCCTTTGTTCTTCTTAGATTCATTTTCTCTCTCTCTCTTCTACCCTACTCCCACCCCATTTCTAAGCAGGCTTTGTGATGCCTTGCTTGGGAGACTGGGAAGTGGAACAAGCTCAAATTCAAAGGCTATAGTAAGACCTCAAATTCATGCAGAGATTGGGCTGTGTGTCCTGGATTGGGCTGGAAGAGAAAGAGCCTGAACATCTCTTGTATAGGCAGAAAACTCAAAAGAATCTACTTACAAACAGAATTAATTCAGTGGATGTATCAAAGTCACTTCAGATACCCAGAAATATGAAATAATGGGTTTTATTTCTATACTGGTAGCAGATAAAAAATAAACTTTAACAAAGAATCCGTTTACAATAATATTAAAACCCATTAAATACCGAAGAATAAATCTAAGGAAACATATCCAAGGCCTTACTGCTGAAAACGACATACCTTTATGGAAAGCATTTTTAAAAGGTCTAACTACCTCGTTCATGGATTGGAAGACTCAATATTATAAAGACATCAGTTCTCACAAAATTGAATTACAGATTCAAAGCAATCCCAATCAAAATCCCACTAGAATTCTTGGTGGAAACTGAAAGGCTGAATCTAAAATTGATATGCAAATGAACAGCCAAGGCAATCTTGATGAAGGAGGAGGAAGGGGGGACGGGGGAGAAGAAGAAAGCTGGAAGATTTACGTTACTTAATTGCAAACTTGTTATAAAATGACAATCATAAGACATTAAGACTAAGACAATGGAATTGACACAAGCATAGACAGATGAAAGGACAGGACCCAGAACCAGGTTCACATGTGTGTAGTTCCCTGAGTTTTGACAATGGTGTTCCTGCAAGACAGGGGAAAGGGAAAGTGAGAAAGCAGTTAGGTGTGAGGCACAGCCTTGCTCCTTTAACATGACTTTTGGAAGAAGCATCACTTCCGTCCCAGCAGTTCACCTGAATGCCCTTATTCTGTGCTCCTTAGAACCCTGTGCATTTTAAAATCACTACACCTACCTAATTGTGGAAGTCAACTCTCCATGTCTGCATTCCCAGCACCCAACATGCTGCCCAGCACATAATAGGCAAGAAAGTGAACTAAGCACAAGAGGGCCAACACAGGCTGCTGGAAATCATCGCTAATAGTAGGAGCTGCCATTGCCGTTAAGAACAAAAGCACTTTAAAGCTGCTGGAAAGAAATGGCACCTCAGAAATATCTGACCCTTTCGGTCGTCTTTAAAAAGTGGGGTAAATATAGAGATTCGTCATCTTTCAAAACTCTCCAGGGTGAAAGGCATAGACTAACAATTTCTGACTAGTGAAGTTGGAAAATCAAACACACTATGTAGAGTGGGGTCAGCCACGCCGAGGTAACTTGCCCTCAGAAGCCCAGTGGTAGATATGATCAGGAACAGAGCTTGCACGCAGGCCAATGTGTGAGCTCTCCCAAGATTTCAGCTACAACATCCCAATAGCCGGGGGACTTAAAGCACTTGTAGAAAATAAACAGAACATACAAAAACATAGACAAATATCATTGCAGCAAGCTCTTCTGAGTTAAGCAAGAGAAAGCAAAGCTAATAAATAAGTAGCCCATTTGTTTTTGGTCTGACATGAGCAATCAGTATAGGTAACAGATATATTTCTGAGATTCTGCCTGGCCCGCCACTTCTTTTTCCTGAAAATTATGTTCAACGCAAGATGCTAATGGCCACGTTTAAACTATGGGACCTATGTCCCTGGCCATATCTCACTGGTCCCCAATCCAAACTAAGAAACAGATTGTCTCCCAGAAATTGGGACCTGGAACACTGGTTAGTCTCTGGTGAGCCATGAGAAGACCATATTCCAAAATCTATATGGAGAAGCACAAAAGACGGGTTCAAAGGAAGAAAAGCCTAAAGCAGACACTAGAAAGAATCTGAAACAAGAGAATGTATGGCCTAATCCAGTGAGAAAGAGGCTGAAACACAGCTTCGTACCTTTGAACATTTCCAGCCCTGCCCTGTCCTCTGTGGTGACGCCCCGTCACACGAATTTGGATTACCAAGTCATACCCCTGGATCACGTCTGTTTACAATTTTCCCTTTTCACTCAAGCTAGTGATATTGTCTCCAACTGCTCCCAACAAACAAAGGAGGCCTAACTTTATTTCGGATACCCAATTTAACTGCAGGCATATTTACTTTAGCTTTTCTACAAATACAAAGCTACATTAAGAGAAAAAAATTAAATTAATTTTATAGACCATTTTCTTTCTTCCCTAACTTTTCAGCCTGGAAAGTCAAAAGGAAATGAGTCAATGGATAGAGGTACTATTTAGTTTCTTTGAAGATATCTTAACAACATACGGAGCATATGGCTTAGAAGTATGTCTATATAGGTATTTATATCACTCAGCTACAGGTAGTCAGTGGCCTCAGATGCTCCTTTGTGTTGTCTAAGGAACATCTTGAGATACTCCAATTCAAAATGTATAAGATAATGACTTTTTAATTGTTGCACTTTTCTACAAGATAAACAGCTCGGCACACAAGTTGAATTATAATTTCAGAGACTGTTTCTCAAGCACCCTCTCCCTCCATTACAAATGAATTGTGATTTGTCTAATGTGTGTTTTTAGCTAAGCATTAACACCAAAAATAGAGAACCTGAAATGATTACAATTACTGCTCAATTTAAAAAGCTCAAGTTACAAGCAGCAAGTTCAAAGCACAGGTCTTGCTCGCGATAGCCTCCTCCTGTGGTTCAACCTCTCTTTCGCCTCCAGCCTATACTCACATCAGCATTTACCTAGAGCATCCATCAGACAGAGGTACCAGGGGAAAGGGAGGCAAAGCATATTGTGTTTTGATTCTCATGTATAGTCTACCAATGACTAGAAGGTCAACTGTAGCATTTGAGAGATTCCTCATTCAATCAAGGAAAAGATTTATCAGATCGTAATCTGTAAATTACGCTGGCTTTACTGTGTAATAGTGTGCATTCACTGACTCTTCTGTTTAATGGAAATGGAAAGAATTAAGACGCAGTGCAGAAGACAGCCACACAGTTATAGAAAAGGATAGAGTTGTTAGCCAATAATAGAGGCAATTTAGCATATGACAAAAGACCGGCACCTCCCCACCAGACAAATGTGCGTTACTCTCACAGCTCCATTATCCCTTAGCTGTTTCTCTCTGGCCAATTCACATACATCCTTTTAAGCCTCCGTTTACACATCTGTAGAAAGGAAACAATAAATGCACATACCAAGTAGCATTGTTGTAAGGATTAAGTGAGCTAACATATGTAAAGTATGTGATATAGATTAGGGGTTGGCAAAGTTTTCTGTACAGGATCAGACAGTAAATAGTTTAGGGTCTGTGGTGCATACAGTGTTTATAGCAACTGCTCAACTCTGCTGCTACAGCACGAAAGTAGCCTTAGACAAAACGTACACAAATGAGCATGGCTGTGCTCCAAATTTTACTTCTGGACACCAAATTGAATTTCATACAATTTTCACATGTTATGAAATATTATTATTTCGATTTTGCAACCACTTACAAATGTTAAAGTGAGTTTTAGCTTGTACACAAGAATAGGCAGTGAGTCTTCCCCACAGCAAACACTGAAAAATATTGATTACTGCCAATAACAATAACTGAAAATAGAAGAGAGACTGTGCTACCGCCAAATAGATAAAGAGATATTTTTGAGTAAATGTGCTACTTTTTCCCTACAGTTCGAACTGCAATTGGAGGGCAGATTATAACAGAAATTTTTGGATGGATCCCCATGAGATGATAGACTATACCTCTCAAAGGGTTCAAGAAGCAGAGAAGCCAACTCTTCCCACTGGAGCCTCCAACTTTGGCTACTCTAATTCCATATGGCAACCCAAACATGGCAGTTAAATAGACCTCCATATCTAATACTCAAAAAAATCAGGCCAATCACAACAGAAACAAGGTTCCAACATGGATTTTAATTAATCGTAGAGAGAAATGACAAATTCTGTTTCACTTTCTCATCTATGT
The DNA here is from genome assembly GCF_009834535.1 of Camelus ferus. Lineage (NCBI taxonomy): Eukaryota > Metazoa > Chordata > Mammalia > Artiodactyla > Camelidae > Camelus > Camelus ferus. The sequence continues at coordinate 36,344,318 of NC_045703.1, read as the reverse complement.
AATACATGGGTTTCCTACTTTATCTTTAAAGACCTTTCTAGTTCACCAGTGGGGTCAAAATTATGAAAGTTGTGTGGGCCAGAAAAAGGTCACTTGCCTGTCTAGAAGCACAGCATGGATTTGACTGCCTCTGAATTTTCTAAGGCAGGTGAACTGAGTAACCAATTGGGCTTTGAGGAAATCCACTTCAAAAAGAGGTTTCCCAGGTTGGATGAGCATAACTCACATTTACAATTAAGAACTGACCATTCTTCATCCATAAAAGACAGTGCACCAGCCATCTGTCCAAAGGCATGGGGTTGGTTTTCAAGTCCTTAAGCTCATCTACCACCACTCCACTGCTGACTGTCTTTTGAGACCAAGGCAATACAGTTACAAGTCTGCTGACAGAAGTGCAGGAAGGGGCAAAATTATATTTTTCTTTTTTCTAATCCAAATGTCCCAGTCCAAGTCTCTCTAGTTTAATGGATAGAATTAAGAAAAGGGGATAGATGGAGAATCATGCAAAATTTAAATGCCACCACCTCGATAAGGTATTAGGGAGAACTGCTGGATAATTAAGATCATATAGTTGAGAACTCGAAGATGCAGAAAAGGTAATGTATGTATTTATAGAGTGTCTCCCAGGTAATGTTCCAAAGTCAGAATGAATGGTTACTTTGCTGATTTTTTTTAAAGGAGTAATGATGTAGAGAAAACTTGGAAGAAAAAAAAATATGTGGGTTTTTGTTTCAGTTCCATATTCATTGTCTTTGAGCAGAAGCACCCCAAGCACTAGACCACGTCTCGATGGCTTTCCCTTCTGAGAAGTTCTTATGGAAAATGTTCAAACTGTTCTGCCAGCCGGAAGCACCTTCCAATCAGAGGGAATCTGTTCTGAAGTCAACTCCTCAGAGGTTCCCTTTGCCCAACCATACGCAAATTCTGTTCCAATTAAATGTTAGCTCATCATCCCACATTATCCACCACAGCTAATGTTTTGGGTGCTGTTGTCAGGGAAAACTGAAATCGTTTCTGCCCTTCTTATTTTCATGTTTTACACGTAAGGAAATGGAGAGTGAGGGCAAGAAAGAGAGAACCTGCTGTTCTCTGAAATCATAGGCGTTTTTATTTCTTGAAGATGAAGGTTCAGTGCTAATCCAAATCCTCATTAAATGTTGACTTCTTGGTCTCCTTCCCCACATTTTGCATTTCCATAACTTTCAAAGATACTCATTGTCATCTCAGAAGGGAAAGCTAACATGAAATTTGTGACAGAAATACAGAGTCAAGTTAGAGTGAAAATAACTTCCTTTCCTAGAACTGATTTTTAAGAGAGCACATCATTGTGAAAAGAAATCAAAAAAGGCTAATTCACTTAGAAAGAAAAACAGAAACCTTAAATAAATACATATTTAAATATAAATGTGACAGAATAGATTTAGGGATGGTAACAGAGCACAGATTAAGTATGAATCTGGTATTTTGTTATACCCTTAAAAGCATCAGCAAAGAGCTGTGATCCTGAAAAATGCAGACAATGCCGTGCATAGCTTGTCAGACACATATCAGTACCCTTTACACCCATCAGGCTGCAGACGTGCCAGAGTTCTACCTGCCCTAAAATGATCTCTTCACACACACACACACACACACACACAAAGTAAAACAATACTGTTAACTACTCTACAGGTTGGAGTTATAAGAGAATAGTGCACGTAGTGGTGTGAATATGGGAACATTTATCCAACCACTGTCATATTCTTTAGCAGAGTTTAGAAAATTTAAAGCTTAAAGTAGCCTGTGAAAGTAAATCTGACCGTCAAGCATAATCCATGTCATGTGGCTCATTTTCCTCTTCATCACTGCTAAGAAAGCCAGCAGCCCACACAGTTCAGCATCCCTGTTTACACTCAGAAGCCCTTGGGTGATGCCTGGGAATGGACAAGATAGAGGCAACTAAACGTTCAATGCCAGTGTTCCAATAAGAACTGTGAAGCTGATTAGTTTCCCTCGTGACTTTTGACACTAGCTGTCAACACCCAGCCCCGCCGTGTGCCCTTTCAGGCACCATCACCACACCGGATGCAAGTCCCTCCAGGCAGCCCTCCTGCAGTCTTTCTCTTGCTCCTTTCACTCCCCTGCCTTAAACATTCAGCAGACTCTGCTCTCAGTTGTACACATCTCATTCTCCCTGTTGAGCTCTACCAGGATGACAGCTTCAACCACCACCTATGTTTGTGTAATGACCACATCTGTGTCTGCACCATCATTTCCCTCCTGCACCCCAGCTGGGTATTCCCAATATCGTTATCTATATGTTCCACCTCTAACCCATAACAGCCAGAATATAATTAATACCTTCTTCCCCCTTCTCCCACATCTCCTTCTCCTCCTTGTTTTCCTATCTTACTTCATAGCAACTCAAAACACCTAGCTCCACTGGAATGGGAGATCCTCTTCTGCTCCTCGACAACCAAAGCTGTCTCAGATTCACCTCTTCCTCTCCTTTTCCACTGCCTCTGCCTCTACTGACTGCATGCTTTCATCAGAGCCACAACTGGTCTTCCTATGTTCTGCGTTTTGTTTCTAAATTTCAGAGTTGATGATGTCACTTTGTTGCTTACAATCAGCCCAGCTTCCCTGTTGCTACAGGCTAACTCAACACCTTGCTCGTCCCTGTGTCTTCATTCCTATCCCTCCCATTACCTGAATTGTCTCTAGGACGGCCTGGTGAGCTCCTCCACTTCTCTCAGGTTTAACTTAAACATCACCTACTTTGGGTTCTATATATCATCAATCAATTCTCTTAGACTCTTCAGTGCTTACATGATACTCTGTAAATACTTCTGGTCAGTCTTCACTACAGTGTACTGTGACTACACTTTCTGTGTGGCCCTCTCTCTCTCTCTCTTCTTTTTTTTTTTTAACCTAGAGCTCCCTAAAGCTGGAGGGACAGCCACCAATACAGTGTTTGGCAGATGGGGTCTTCAACAGTTGTCTGATGAGTAAGTGAATAAAAACAGAAACTCCTTTCTGTCCCACTTTTACCTTCCCCTGAATCTCTTTTGTGATATTTCTAGAAAAGGTAACATCTGCCACTGAGATGTATAGTTGTTGAATTAGACACTGCAACACATACAACATTAGAACTGGATGTTCAACCTAATTCTTGTAATACTACAAGGTCATCAAGGTCTCATGAAATGGGAATAATTGGGCTCTTCCCAACAGTGTTCAGTGAGTCAGGAGTACCTGCCATTCCCCATATTTCTTTTATAATGCACCTCCTAGAATCCCAGACTTCGCAGGGGTTGAAGGTCATCTATCCTATCTGATCATCTGGACCTTGGTGGGGAGGTTTAGTTACATAAGTTTCTGAAGCTTCCCTCACACGTTGTTTCAAAACCAACAAAGATGGGTCAATAACAGACACTGCCTTGCCACTTCAATAACACGGGTGAGGCTTGGACAACTGTGCAGGGTGACTGACTGCCACACACATGCACAAATGGAAACCCATCCGGGGAGTGGAAAGGAATCTGAAGCCCCCCAGCACAGGGGTAGAAGGAATTTCCTAACTGTGCTAACAGCAACTTGTTACCACTACAAAGGGGAAAAAATCCTGATAAGTAATTTTTGCTGGCAGAGCTAAAGAGAAATATGCATCAAATATTCCTGCCAAGATGTAGGAAAAGCTCCATGTGCCATCACACTGGGAAGTAAAAGGCTCCAATATCGGAAACAGCATCAGCTGGATCCACTGGACACAAGTTAAAGGACCACGGCAGTGATGATCACACAGCACATCCTAGCAGAAACAGAATTGGATTTTCTTCAGTTGTCTCACCAGAGACCCTCTTACAGGACCTTGGGCTTAGAGCCTAACAGAAGAAAAGAAATAATAATAGGATGTTAATGCCTCTGGGCTTCAAAACGAGTGATTTAAGCAAGATTTTCTCTTTATGAAGAAAAGACAGGACACAGCAGGATTGGGAACGCACCAGTGTGCTGACTGCTAGAGAACAAGCAGTGTTAGTGAAAGAAAAAGATGTGGGTAAGGTGACATTAATGCCTCTGAAATCTACTTCTGTTAGGAAAGGAGGAAACATGGTGAGGCAAAACCAGTCCTTAAGCTGTATCTGCTGGTATCTGCTTTATACACACTGTACAATCTGGTTTTCAAGGCACCAAAAACTCACATCTGCCTCCTAACAAAATACTCTAATGGCATAATGGAGGGTTGTGACCTTTATGGCCTGTACAATGCAAACCTTGTCAATCTGAGTCCTGGCTCCATGGCCAGCTTTTTGAATTAGAAACAGTTGAAGCCCTTTGACACTGGAGGTGATGTCCAAGGGAGGAATGAGTCTGGGGTGTGAGTTTTGGGTGGGCTTCTGCTTTCGGGTGGCTTTCCATCTAAACTAACCACAATGGAATCTACTAACATGTGAGTCAGTCAATAGCAGAAGGTAAACTGAAAAACATATCCACATTATGTAAAAGAATTAATACTACCAGGTGGGCAGGCAAGAGGTCAAGCCAGGGTGGGGACCAGATTGAGAGGAGTTCAAACAGAAGGTGTGGCGAGGGTTGCCAGATAGAATACAAGACACCTTGCTCAAGCTGAAGTTCAGATAAACAAAGAATAATTGTTCTGTATAAGTATCTCCCATGCAATATTTGAGACATACTAATACTCCAAAATTATTCTTTGTTTATAATAATTCTTTTATAAGAATAATTCTATTTAAAAATAATTGTAATAATTCCTTATAACAGTAATTTTGAAGCATTAGCATGTCTCAAATATTGCATGGGACATACTTATATAGAAAAATTATTCTTTGTTTATCTGAAATTCAAATTTAACAGGGCACCATGTGTTTTTATTTGCCAAATCTGGCAACTCTAAATGAGGGAAATGAGGCCTTAACGGGAAATGGGGCCTTTAATGAGAGAATGAGAATTGACAACCCGAATCATAACACCCTAATGAAGCGGGCTTCTTAGAGCAGAGAACAGTATTAAGCTGTCATTTGAGAGGTACTCTGTTAACAGCGTGGTATCTGGCAAGGGAGAACCAAAGGTTCTATCCAAGGAAGGATGACCTAGGTCTGAACGAAGCTGGGAGCCAGAGAAAGGGGCCTGGGAAGAAAATATCGTGAAAGGAAAAGAAGTAAGACTTTTATCATGAGCAAGTATGTACCATAGATTAAGAAAACACACTAAGCCTACATAGATTGTTGCTCATTGTAATGAGGACAGAAGGGGACAACAAACCTGTCCCTAAGAGAAATGCTAAGGAATGTGGTCAGGGCTTGTGACAGACCCCACAGCATCTGGCAATCTGGCAAGAGTGAATTCCTGGGAAAACTGGAGCAAGAGAGAGACAGAGAGGCAGAGAGAAAGAAAGAGACTCATTTCCATAGGACTATTCTCTGAAAGTGGAACCAAAGAGGAAACAGGCCCCTACTTCTGCTATCTGGTGTTTCTGAAGCACAAAAAATGAGGCACCTCTTCAGTGCTTTGGAGGAGAAGATGGGTCCCATAGAATAGGAAATCAAATTCAGTCTAGATACACATACCTAAAGAGCTAAGACAAGCAATTTACTGTGAAGAGGTAAAAATACTAAGTCATTCATTTATCCATTCACTTAACAAACACCTCTGAGAACTAAGTTCCAGGCACTGTGCATCAGGAAACAAACAAAAAGGCTTATGGTCAAGTAACTCACTAGAGCTACTGGTGACTCGGGCTAGAAACCGTAACCAACACTTCACAAATAAATTGTGAAATTTAAAAGTGTGTTGAGGCACAATCATCATCATATAATCCAAGGAAAACAGAAGCAGCATTGATGCAATATGATGCAAAAATCTTTCTAAAATCCAAGTAAAATTCTAGCCTACTCCCAAAATAACATAACAATAAATCAAGACTTTTTTCCCTCCAAAATATTTATTATTTCAACTGAAAATGAAATTATATTCCTGGAAACAGAATAAAATTCTGGAAATCTTTTACTAAATGAAGCTAAAATTTAAGCCACAGCCCCTGAATACCTTTCCATGTCATAAAAATATTTCAATAAAGAATTATCTAAATATTCTATACATTAAAAGAAAGATCAATGATAGAAATCACATAGGTATTCAATAAATTTAAATACATAAAAACTTAAAACTGTTCAAATATTTTTCTTAAAGTCATAAGCAGTTAAATGGCAAAGTGCAAACTGGGAAATATTCCACATATATAGCAGATGAAGATATATTACACAATATTAAGAGCTCACTTCAAAAGATAAGAAAATCATCCACACCACATAGAAAAATGGACAAAAGTCATGAAAAGATAATTCACAGAAAAAGAAACAAAAATGGCAAATGAATATAGACAATAGTTAACTTCTTTAGCAATCAAAAAAGTCCTAATTTCATCAATCATTAACATTTTCACCTATCAAATTAGCTATTATTTTTTAAAATTAAAATACTCAATACTGATGAGGGTAGTTAGGAGAACATCAGGCACTCTTCTGCTTGTATAAATTGATAAAAACCTTTCTAGAAAGTAAATTAGCAGTATATGTCAAAAGCCTTAAAAATGATCACGTTCTTCCACATAGGAATTCCACTTCCAGGAATATGTTATAAGGAAGTCATCAGACGTTTTGTCAAAAATTTATGAACAAAAATATCATGCTATTATTTATAGTAGAAAAAAGGAAAGCATATAAATGTTCATTAATAAAAGAATAATTAAAATGGAATATTGTGCAGTCATCAAAATTGCAGTTCAAACAATCTAAGTGGCCCTTGAAAATAATTGATACAGCATTAAGCTTTTCAGAGTAGCACACAAAACTATATTTATATATCTATATATAGCATAATCACAATCATATATGAAAAGAGTGGAAGAAAATGTACCACATGTAACTGTGATTGAGTTGTGGGATTATGAGTAATTATTGTTTTCTTTTAAATATTTTTTACATTTTCTGAGGTTCCTACAACAAATGTGTACCTCTTAGGCAAACAGGGGGAAAATGATAACTAGCTTACCTAAAAAGCTTTGTTTTATAATAAAAAAAGAAAACAGAAATATGGATTAACCTAAGAATATGCACAAGGCTTAGACTCAGACACCTTGGTATGTCTTTAAATATTTGCATGTATAGATTGCCTAATGTCCTGCAACTCTTTATTTACTGTCATCTCAGCAATACAATAAAATAAACAAGAATTAAATTGAACAAAAAACCAAATAAAACTTTTATTCCCCAAATCAATTTTTCTCCTCAAAGTCGAGTTTGCATGTATCTGACAAGCATAGAATACTTCTATTTTTTTTTTTACAACCTAAGATTTGTAAAATTTGAAATTATTCACTAAAAGAAGCCAACGCGCAGTTTTCTTGTAGCCAAAGTGTCTCCAGTTTGAGTAAATTTATGCTTTTGCCACTTCAGGCATGAATATGAATCAGCGCCCTCTTGTGAGCATGGGATGGCATTTTAAAAAAAAAATATTTAGTCTCTGAAAGAGACTGCTGTGTATTATTCACCACGGAAGAAAACATACAACTGTACTCACTAGACAGAGACCATGCTCCGTGAAGTAAAATCATCCTGGAATTCCTGATTATTTAGGTTCGCAACATACAATGCATTTGTATAGGAAAGTGCCTGAGTAAATAGAGCGTTAGCTCATCTTAAAATTCATGAGAGGCAACTTAAATGTTCTCTTCTACTGTCGCCACTGCTGGTTAGGGGCATCACAGTGGTGGATGTGAGAATCTCCTCTGGGGCAAATACGCTCTACTGTGCTCCTGTGTAGGGGTCAAAATGACCCGCAAAAGAGTCAAGCTTTTCTGAAATGAGAGATGATAGTCATTTTTGGAAATTCTTAATGGAAAGCCATAAATCATTACTTTAAAATAAACATGATAAAAACAACTTAGTAGGCTGGAAACAAAATCAAATTAGGAGATTATTTAGAATAGAGACTATGCCACAAACAATAAATGCTGGAAAGGGTGTGGAGAAAAGGAAACCCTCCTACACTGTTGGTGGGAATGCAGTTTGGTGCAGCCACTATGGAAAACAGTATGGAGATTCCTCAAAAAACTGAAAATAGACTTACTCTATGATCCAGCAATCCCATTCCTGGCCATTTATCCAGAGGGAACTCTAATTCAAAAAAATACACGCACCCCACTGTTCACAGCAGCACTATTTACAAAAACCACAACATGGAAACAACCTAAATGCCCATCAACAGATGACTGGATAAAGAAGATGTGGTATACTAATACAATGGAATACTACTCAGCCATAAAAAAGAATAAAATAATGCCATTTGCAGCAACATGGATGTACCTAGAGATTATCATATTAAGTGAAGCAAGCCAGAAAGGGAAAGAAAAATACCATAGGACATCACTTATATATGGAATCTTTAAAAAAAAAAAAAAGGATACAAATGAGCTTATTTACAAAATGGAAACAGACTCACAGACATAGAAAACAAACTTATGGTTACCAGTGAGGTAAGGGTGTGAGGAGGAATAAATTGGGAGTTCAGGATTTGCAGATAATAACTACTATATATAAAATAGATAAAATTATGAGGTCCTACTGTATAGCATAAGGAACTATATTCAATACCTTGTAATGGCCTATAGTGGAAAGGAATATGAAAAGGAATATATATCTATATCTATATATCTATATCTATCTATCTATCTATCTATCTATCTATATATATATATATATAACTGAATCACCATGCTGTACACAAGAACTTAACACAACATTGTAAACAGACTATGCCTCAATAAAAAATAATCATAATAAAAGAATAGACTATTACATCATCAGCACAGTACAGAGCACGTATGGGACATAATGAATTCCCCTTTACATTTAAATGATAGTACCTACCAAAAAAAGAGAATTTCACATCTCCCATCCCTCTAATCTGGGGATGATTTATTACACCTTGCTATATTAATATCACATCTGACCAATAGGCTGAGATGCACAATTAATCCTAACACACCAAAGTAGGAAGATCATATTAAAATGAAAATTTCTCAAGACACTAGATCCTATAATTGTAATTTGACAAGACCGCCAGGCTTTTCCTGGGATGCTGTCTGCCACTCCCAGGTCAAAATTCAATCAGCATTCCCAGTTCGAGGACTTTAAATTTGATAAAGGCATTTATACTGCTAGTCAAATTTTCTTCTTGTCTCAAATAACTTTAACAAAAATATTTTTCTAGCTATTTCATGTTCTCTATTTTGAGAATGGACATTATCACTGAAGGGTTTGTAAATGGCATTGGAAAATCATTTTAGTCAACTTTATTCTATACATCAATGGAAAGAAGTAAATATTTCCAGCTGTTGAGCTCATTAGTGCTAATAAATAAAGACCTGCAAAACACTAAGGTTGTGGATTCCTACAGGATTTGGTTTGGATCAGTGACCCTCAGGGTATGGTCTGAAGGCTTTGGGAGTCTCTGTGATACTTTCAGGAGGTCCACATAGTCGAAACTATTTTCATAATCACGCTAAATTGTTATTTGCCTTTTTCATTCTCATTCTCTTACAGATTTTGCAACAGATTGATGCAGAAGCAGATGTGAATCCACCTGTCTTCTATTAAGCCAGGCCTTAAGGAGATTTATAAAAATGTAAAACAATGCCACTCTACTCACTGAATTTTTGTTTTGCTTTGGAAAGGTCACTATTTCCATAAAAATATGTTATTGATGCTAACCCACAATAGATTTATTTTTATTTTAGACAATACATACATATTTTTAATTTCTCATTTTTAACTTCTACTATGGTAAATATGAATTGAGATAATCCACATAAGCAAAGCTCTTTGGGTCCTCAGTAATTTTAAAGTGTGTAAATGGGTCCTAGACCAAATTTCTTAAGAACAGCTGTCAAAGACCTCTATTTTGCCTCAACGTTAAAAAGTTATATTAATGGTGAAGTCAGAGGCTCCAGAAGATCTTTCTGGATTTTCACCATCAAAGCAAACTTCTGCTTTGCCCAGGGTTGACAGGCATTATTGTTTGACTTTTTACTACTCAGAATCCAAATTAAGTTCCACTTAGTACAGAACTAACTAGTAAAAAATTTTCAAGTACCACTCATGCACCCATTCAGTACAAAATTTACTGAGTACCTATCATAGGTAAATACAACTATGTTTGATAAATTGCCGGTTTGGGAAAATAAAATATCTTAGCCTGAAAAAAAAATATTTGTGGCTGCCTCTAAATAATAAGACCTAACATTCACAAAATACATGGTAGGTGCTAGACACTGCTCTAAACCCTAGATCTGGAAATCTAAGTGTGGAGGCTCTGCAGTGCGTAACCGGCAGAATTACCGGTTGTGGTCAACCCTCTCTTGTCCTCAAGTTGCTGACAAGGAAAAACCAGAGGAAAAAGCCAACTTACAGAACATTACTGAAAAAGCACATACATATAAATTCAAGGGCATGCATGTCTGTTACCTTCTAGAATGTCGGTAAGAGGGAGGCAGAACCTCTGGGTATCTTCGTGTCTCAATTTGTTCTTTTGGAAAATAAGGACACAAATAAAGGATAATTTTTGTTTAAACACACAAAGTTATTTCAGCCTACAGGTAAAAATTTTGTCTACATTACAGAGAAACTTATTGTGAAAATGTGGACCTATTTCTCCTTTCAGAAAGGACCATCTCTCTGTTTGCTTCTGTAGGCTGAAATACATTCAGCTGAGATTAAGAGATATATGGGAGAGATATTCTTGTGCTGAAATTACAAAATGATTTTTAGTCAATTAAAAAAAAATTTCCTGGGCTGTATAAGCTACCCATATAAAAATCTCATCATTAATCCTTCTCAGAGCAAAATGAGTAGTTAGTGAACTTACACGAAAAAGAGAAGGGGAGAAAAAAGATTAATAGATAAGCAGGAATCAATGCTGCCTGAATAAATTGTCTGTGAGCAGAGTTATTTCCCAACACAGTAGTTCTCAAACTTCCATGTGCATCAGAACCATCCGTTGAGCCCTCTACAAATCCAGGTCTTTGGATGTCACCATATGGAATCAGAATCTCAGGGGTCCAGAAAAAGTAGGTTTAGCAACTACCCTAGATGCTTCTGATGCAGGTAGACCGTGGGTCATATTTTTCAAGTGTCTTTAAAATATGCAAAAGGTTGGCTATTAGATTTCTAGGTATAACACATCAATCCAAATCTCACTACATTTGTAAAAGTAAACAAAAAGTACTTCACTAGCTATTTAGATATGCAATTTCCACTAAAAAATAGTTGAAATAAAATATTGGTAGAGTCTTGGCATTCCTCAAATCCTCTTTCCAAAAAGTGTTTATCTCTCTCCAATTTCTTTTCTACCCTCATCACTGCTCCCCACCACCCAAAAAAGTTCTTAATGACGAAACTTCTTTCACTTGAATTTGCCTAAAATGTTATGATTCCTGACAGTACCAAACAATGTAACTTCTTTCCAGGCAAAGAACGGACAAAATATATTGTTAGTGAAGCCCTAATGTGGAAAGTTGTTTCCAGGGAGAAAGCCAACATCAGCTAATTTGTTGAGACTTTATTATTCTTAGAAATTAAACTCAGGTCGTCATTTTCTTTAGGGAAATAGGTGAATGGGTCCCATCAAGAGAACACTCAGGGATGCATACTTGTAATACTCTAAGGAAACAAGAGAGGTCCACTACGGTGGGACACCCGAGTCCAACTCATATAAACACATGATGTTGGAATGATCACCAGACTTTATGCTAATCTCTCTGCCAGTTATTTCAGAAAAGAGATAAAAACAGGACCCTGGGAAAATATTTAACACCTTCCTTCTTTACCATATTCCATCTCTCTCTCACACATAAACACACACACACATCCATCTTTCACAAGGAATTCAAAGAATTAAAAACAAAAAAGTTTTTGAAATAAAGACAAATATCTATTTCTCTATTTTGCTCAAATGGGAATGAAAGTTCTCCCCTATACTGCTCTTAGCTCTTTTCTCTGCATGGGCTTGAGGCAACTAACCTTTAGATACCAGCATCAACCAAAGAATAGATTTATTGAGCTAACCTTCATCAGCCCATTCATCACATAAGATCTCTTGGCTGATCTCTCTGCTCTCAATGGCTTGTTTATTTAAATGAACATGAAGAGTTCTGAGTGCTCAGAAACTGCTTAAAAGCCAACAATTAGTTTTGGAGACAAGAGTAAACAGTAGCACAATGTGTCACTTGTCAAGCTAAACAAACATTATCTTAGGGTGTTAAGAGTCTGCCATAAAAGCCAAAGCAATAGTAAAATAAACCCAAAAATGGATGAGAAGAGAAGTGTCAGTAGGAATAATCTAACTTTTGTGTAATTAATAGACAATAACAGTAGCATGTATGGTGACTGCTTAAATTCATAGAACACTCTCTTCAGTGCAGTCTTCTGATTGCAGCATCCTGTTTCTTCCCACAGAACATTTTGTAGAAATATGGTGTAGGTTTTCTTCTAGGGTCTCAAAATAGGTTTTTGATACTTTCATTTTTTTCTCTGATATCATCCATTCTTTCTTTCAGTTGTTTCCTATGCTTCATAATTTTTCCTTTCATTCTTTTCAGGTCCTTCTGCCATGTGCTCTAGTAATTTTCTATTTTGTACGTTTCACATTTTCAACTATTTGAATGAGGTAGGTAAAGTAAAGTTCTCAAAAATATTCAGCAATAGCCATTTACATTTCTAGTGAATAGAATTTTGAGTGGGTTTTTCCCTGTCATCTCAGAATTAGGAGATAAGGCTCAAAACTGAAACAGACCGAAAACATCACATGTTATAAAGAGAAGCATCACTGATACCTGGAACAGCAGAAACAACCCTACCTTACTGTTACGGGCTGTGTGTCCCCTCAACAGCCGTCTGTTGGAGTCCTAAGTCCTCACACCTCAGAATGTGGCTCCATTTGGAGATAGGGTCTTTAAAGCAGTAATTAGATTAAAACGAGTCATTAGGGTGGACCCTAATCCAATATGACTGGTGTCCTCATGAGAAGAGGAGATGCGGACACAGACACGTACAGAGGGAAGGTGATGGGAAGGCTCAGGGAGAAGACGGCCAGCAACCAGCCAGAGAGGCTTCAGGAGAAACCAACCCTGCTGACACTCGATCTCAGACTCCAAGCCTCCAGAACGGCAAGAGAAATTTTGTTGTTTACGACACCTAATCTATGGTACTTTGTTATGACAGCTCCAGCAAACAAATAAACCACGGTCAACCACCCCAGGTGTGAGGAGAGAATAATGGGTTCCTGGGCTCTGAGGGGAGAGTAGTGCTCGTGGTGGAGGATCCCATGGGGGAGGGAGGGAGGGTACCTCTCTCTCCCTAACACAAATGTGAGGGCCTCCAGGAGAGTCATTCAAAAAGACTGGGGTAAAATGCTCAATGTTGCTAATTATCAGAGAAATGCAAATCAAAACTATAGTAAGGTATCACCTCACATCGGTCAGAATGGCCACCATTAAAAAGTCCACAAACGATAAATGTTGGAGAGGATGTGGAGAAAAGGAAACCCTCCTACACTGTTGGTGGGAATGTAGTTTGGTGCAGCCACTATGGAAAACAGGATGGAGATTCCTCAAAGAACTGAAAATAGACTTACTCTATGATCCAGCAATCCCACTCCTGGGCATATATCCAGAGGAAACTCTAATTCAAAAAGATACATGCACCCCAATGTTCATAGCAGCACTATATACAATAGCCAAGACATGGAAGCAACGTAAATGTCCATCGACAAATGACCAGATAAAGAGGTTATGGTATATTTACACAATGGGAGACTACTCAGCCATAAAAAAGAGTAAAATAATGCTATTTGCAGCAACACAAATGGACCTGGAGATTGTCATAATAAGTGAAGTAAGCCAGAAAGAGAAAGAAAAATACCATATGATATAACTTATATGTGGAATCTTAAAAAAAAAAAAAGACACAAATGAACTTATTTACAAAACAGAAACCAACTCACAGACATAGAAAACAAATTTGTGGTTACCAGGGGGAAAGGGGATGGGAAGGGATAAATTGGGAGTTCTAGATTTGCAGATACTAACTACTATATATAAAATAGATAAACAAGAAGTTTATACTGTATAGCACTGGGAACTATATTCAGTATCATGTAGTAACCCATAATGAAAATGAATATGGAAAGAAATATATGTATGTTCACGCATGACTGAAACATTATGCTGTACACCAGAAACTGACACAACACTGTAAACTGATTATACTTCAGTTTAAAAAAAAAAGACTGGCGCATATGCAAGATGGGGAACCAAATATTGGTTTTCTGCAGTTCGACTTCTGCTTTGGTAGCAGCCTTGCCTGTTTCTGCCTATCTGGGTAGAGTCCATGAGAACCGGAGAACTGAGGACAGGCTTGCCAGTGGCTGAATGTTTGCTCCTACCATTTGGCACAGCAAGGTCTCATGAACTGTCCAGGGTCGCATGGACTTCACTGGAGGCTGGCAGACCCATGACATACTGCTGGCACCTTTCCACAGAGGCTGTGGGGTAAGCGGCTGGTGGCTGGAGCTGAGTAGGGACAAGCTGGGTGAGCAAACGCCTAAACCTCCACCTTAGGGAAAGGGGAAGACAGCGCCAAAGGCCCATCACTATCAGCCACTCAGCCAAAGAAATGGCAAAAGAAGAGACCTGGGTTACGTGATGAAACACTACTCTCTCCCCAACCCCTGCTTGCACTCTACCCTGGAGGAGTACACCTAGAACAGAGAAGAACAGGTACGTAAGTAGAAAATTAGGGTCCATCCCTTCCCACCTCAAGCACCTTAGATCACAAGTGGAGACAGCACTGGAGGAGGGAAGAGGTTCTGAATTAGACAGAGAGAGAGTAAACCTTTAAACTGACTGCTTAAATGAGTGCTGGGTCAGAGGGACCAGAAAGGTGAGGGATGTCCCATGATGTCAGGAAAGAATGTCTGGGCAAGGAGAAGGTGGGAAAGCACAGCTAAAAGTGGTGAACAAAATGAAAACAAGTCCCATTTACACCCAACCAAAGTGAGGCTCCTCTATGTAGCCTCCTGAATGAAGCTCTCTGATTAACACAGAGCCCAGGATCCATCATGAAAAATACAGAAAATATTCAAGATTTGGCAAAAGATCCTCAAGAACTCCAAAAACAAATTGTTTAGAAAGACTTTAGGAGTTTAAAAAGCATCAATTAACAGTTTCTTTGGTAATGTATACTTTTACATTTTTTAATATTCCTCTTTTCCCTCTAAAATGTTGTACAGTACATGACTATTTTAAGAATTAAAATAAGTTAAGATTAATTTTCCTTAGAATGTGTCTATTAAACCATAGCATTTTTTGTGATATTCTGAAGCAAGGGTTAGAATTACCAGCACAAAGACTCCTTAAAAGTGGTATTTCAGCCCAAAACACTGAAAACAGTTACTATTCATTAAGCACTCACCATATTCCAGAATTCGCGGAGCTAAGAACTTTGCATATACTGTTTCAATAATCCTGACCATAATCCTATGCGGCGAATTCTTCTCTGCCCATTTTACAGATCAGCAATGATATGCTTGTGCTGGCTACTGAGCCTAGTGTTAAATATTCAGGAGTTTTGCAAGCCACAACCCTTGATAGCTTGAAATCGCCATTGTGGAAGTAGTGGAGATTAGCAAACGCTACAAATTAAGGTTCCTCCCCGCCATGCCCCTGAGCTGGTTTATGAGTGGCCGGTTTATCAGCATAGCACCACGTGAGACACTGAGGTTCAGAGATGTAAGATATTTGCCCAGATCACAGAGCCAGGAAGTGGTGGAGCCAGACTTTGAATCCAGGTGTCTCAAGTCCCCAGTACGTGTTCCCACACACGGTACTGTCAGTGCACACATCAGAGCTTTCCCGGGCTGTGAAAGGCGGGCAAGAGCAGCCTTCACAGCTAAAGTGTGTCCCAGCTGCTCTAGAGTCCCCGTCTCTGCATTTTTCAATATTTCTGCTCCAGCACATTATACTCTGAAGACACTTTCCCCTTTGATTCTCCAGGAAGGCCCTGTGAGGAGCCGCAGACGCCAGCGGGCAGCCCTCCGGGGCAGGCCAGCACCCTTCGGTGGGAGAGGCGCGGTGGGCAGTAACATCTTCCCTGCATTGTCACCCTTTCAATCCAAGCTTTGTTTGCCAATAAAGAGAGCAGCATCTGCTCTCCGGGTGAAAAGATGATTATACAAGACCCCATGGTTTTACAACAAAGAAGAGTGACTCTTAAAGCCTTTTGTGTGCCTGTGTGTGTGATGGTGTCCAAGGTCCCGGATTTTCAGAAAACAAGGAGGAGGTCATTCCAAAATGCAAACATGCTGAAAGAGCTCCAGAAACAATGGGGATTTTTAATAAATGAAAGAAAAAAATAAATAATTCTCATTGTCTTACAAAACACTCCACCTAGGTTTTGGCTTTTCTGTGTTAAAATACTGGGGGAATATTTTCATGAGTTATGTGGCTTTCTCACCATACACAGTAGTGAAAATGGACATTTGTAGATAGGATGGGAAAGCAAAGCACCTGCCTATCTCGTCTCTTGTACGTGGTTACCTCTCAGCGTGGCAGTGGATTGACCCTGAATTCTAAAGAAATGTTATATATCCAGGACCCCAAACCTCTAAGTGGAAACTGGGCAATTCAGTCCATAATACAAGAGTTAGTAAATGTCCAAGACGTTAGAAACATAACTACAACATCCTCAACAGGATCATCAGACATAGGTCCTCACACACAAGTAACAATCACGACAGGCATTTACTCCCCGTGCAAACTGTGTTCTGCTGTCACTGCCTTATCTTATGTGCTGGCCAAGACCTTTTCTTCACATACCTTCATCTGTAATCGGTAAGACCAGGCACATAGGAGAGACAGAAAGGTAAAGAAGGGCTATTGATTTGAGTCGTGTCAAATTAGAATTACAGAAAATAAGAGCTGTCACACATTAGTATCTTAAATCCTGGAAAGAAATCTCTCATTTTACAGTAGATGACTGGGAAAGATTAAATTTGTGTATGCTGGGTTGTACACCTAACATGAGGCTTCAGACTGGTATTTAGGCTAAAGAATCCAATAGCGGAATGAAGAAAAATGACAGTCATGCTGCTCAGGAAACCCTGTGTGTCTGTGCCTTCTGTGAACTGAGCACAAAGGGCAGCAAGAGGAGGAGCAGTGGAGAGTGAGGAGGCCTGACACAGACAGGGGACTGAGAAGCCCTGGAAATCACTTCCCCTCTGGACCCGACCAAATGACTCCCGAGCTGGATGCTGGGCTCTCTTCTGTTAATCGACCCTTTGTCCGGGGCCCGAGTGTCAGCTGGGGAGGAAGAGATCACAAGGTTTCCATTTGGTTTTATTAAATGTTCTCATCCTGTGGAGATGACCAGAGTCTTGGTGTCCTGCCTGCAATTGTTCTGGTTTTTTCTGAATCGTTTCAGTGCTAAAGCCGAGGGAAAATTTTGTCAGAAGAACTGAATCTGCTAGAGATTCTTTCCTTATCCATTCATTGAGATTCAGCTGTCTCATTTCCAAGTTTCTCATGGAGTTCTGTATAGGATTTCCCATCATAAATGAGCAGCCGCCTAAGTACTCAGGATAGGGGGGAAAAAAAAGAAAACATGCTAAGCCAGGAAATTTGCAATTCACAACTCCTGAGAGAAATATAACACACTCTTATTCTCCTCTTGATTCCTTTTCCATTATTTATTTTTCTCGTGTGTAGACCTGAAGCAGATGTCACGCTGTGCTGGATGGCACCCAGTTAGCCAGAGATGAGTGACAGAAAGCAGGGTATCACAGGGAGACATCTTTCGCCTCCTGAGATCTTAAGCGAAACTAAGGGGCAAAGAAGCTGCTAAATGAAGGACTGCAAGTTCCCTACAGCTCTGCAGATGTAAGAAACAAATCATGCTAATTTCCTAAATAAGCTCGAAAACATGCCATCAAGCTTCGTTTTCTCCCTGCTCCTCTGAGCAGCTGAATTTGTCTCTTTCACGCCTGCACTACTGACTTGTCCCTTCTCCATTAAGCATCAGTTGTCACACAACTTGGCTTTCCTGCAAAGCCACTTCAGCCATACCTCACCCCACTGTCTTTGGGAATAAACCGGAAGGACTGCCTTCCTGCTCCTCCTCTGCCTTTCTACGTGAGCTCCACAGCATCAGGACACGTCTACTTCATCTTTACTTGCATCATACAGGGCGTCGGGAAGCCGACAGAATCAGATGTCTTATTTGAACATGAAGTACATTATCACTGGCTAACTGATCATTCTCCCGCTGATCCTTCAAAGCAACCAAGTCGATCCTCAGCCTAAACAGTGCATAACTGAGTCCGTAAGCTACCACGTCAGGTGGTGTCGGTAGGGAATGGGGGTGAGAATTTAAGATGTATACATCTTTTACACAAATAAGGACATTGAAAAATATCTCCATGAGAACAGTTGTCTAAACTGTACTCAAGACAGTGGCAGGGTCTCCTCAAGGCAGACATCTGGGAGTGTGGAAGAGAAAGAGAAGCAAAAGCAGACAGTGGTTGATAGATGCCACCCTACCTAGACTGTCAGTTTCTCCAAGGCAGGGAGCATGCCTGTCTGGTTTGCCTTCAATCCCCAGTACCCTCCTCTGTGTCTCGTACACAATAGGGGGTCCTATTGTTAGTTTTCTACTGGACTGAACTAGATGATCCTTGAAAGACAATTAGATTACAGCAGGAAGTGTGTGGATTCAGAGTCAGAAGTTCCTGTATTTGAACACTGCCTTGTCAATTCTTAGCTATATAGATATAACCTCAAGTAAATCTCTCACAACTACAGTTTTACTTTCCAAAAATGAAGACGATAACATGTAACTCAGTCCGTGGAGAGCACTGAGGAAGTCTGTGGAAGTGTTTAGCATCTAGTAGGTGATCAAGAAGAACTGTTTCAATATATTATTATTTTTGTTAAATTATATCTGTCTGGTATTATATGTACTTTGACTCTATCCAAATAATGCCTCTGAAAAACCTCTTGGCTCACCAAACTATTCTTTAACTATACGTAGAAGAAAGGAATTTCAAATGCTGTCATGCTGTCTGTTCTTACTCCATGCATTATTTAGCCAAAAAGTTTGTTTATTGGGTCCCATTTTTATAGCTATATATTTATGTAGGGATATATTTAACATACTTTACTTATTTTCGTACATCTCAGGCATGACAACGTGTATCTATTTCCAGATGCTACAATTGTTTACCTCCCCTCAGACATACACACTGGAACCTAAATGGAAAATTCTTTGTTGTAGAACAATCCTGAGCATTGAGGAACTCTGCCTCGGGCCCCACAGACAGAGACTTAGTTACTGAAATGTCAAAAGGCCCTTGTTACATGGAAGTCTCACTTACAAGTCCTGGGCCCAGAGGACAAGGTTTGGTAAACAGAGTGTGCTTAAAGGAGCAGGGCACTCAACTCCAAAACACAGCCCTGATAAAAGAGCTGTGAGGCTGCTTCAGTCTCCCCAGAAATAGGGAACATTCGGAATGTTTACCATGTGTCACACTGCATGTATGTGTATCATACATCACGTAGATCAGCTCAATAAATTTCCAAACAGTCCTATGACTGTCCTCATTTTACGGATGAAGAAATGGATGCACAGAGAGTTTAAGTGATTTACCCAAGATCGTGCAACAAGCAAGTGGAGAAGTCAAGATCTGAACTAAATAGTCTGCCTCTGAAGTGTATGCTCTGATTGCACTAACCTACCTCTCCAGGGTATGAATGGTGAGCTATTCAGGGGTCAGAAATCCTAGAAATGCAGAGTTCTACCAAATGAATGTGTATTTTACCATAGTCTTTCACCGAAGCACTCTGTTGCCTACAACTGTCCACTAAATGAGAGAAAAACTGTTCATTTTTAAATGGTGTAGATATATATTTTCAACAGTCAATACCAAAAATTCACATCCTTATATAACCCTATATAAATCTTTTATATTTCTCAGTATATATTCTAAAGGAATAATGGATTACACAACAAAACCTTTTTTTTCAGATGCTTCCATCAAAGCTCACATCTAAAATTCAAGCTTTTTCAGATGATTGGTAGAATCTATTTTGAAAATTCTAATACATATTAAGTACCACTACAATGCGGTACATACTTTGATGCTCTCTTTTTTCCTTCACTTCTTGTGGCTTTATCCAAAGAAGAGCCCCAGTATTATATAGTCCCAGAATTCCTAATCTCTGAAATGTTGAATGTGACAAACGTATTTCTATATGGGATGTAGAATGGCCAAAAAGAAGTCAAAGTCAAGAAGTACTAAAATATTCACATGGGCAATTGGGGTCATTCTTTCTTTTGATAAATGTTTGTTTTAGCTAGAAATACACCTGGAGAAGATGGAAGGAAAAAAGACAGTACCCTGGATGTAGAGGCAGAATCATACATCATTCAGGGTACCTGAGTCATGAGGAGAGATGCTCACCAAGCATTTCTCTAAAGAAAAAGCTCTCACCTGGGACAAGACAGAATGCAGTAATGACTGCAGGCTTAGAATACTATCCCACAGACAGAAGTGGGGAAAATGTATGACCCCACGCATCTTCTTTCCTTTTTCAGCTTTGATTTTGATGGTAAGAGTTATGACAAATGCCTGGCTTTGAAGTTATATATCTGTTTAAAGAAAATACTAAAAATATGTCCACTAAGAATGGGGTTTCCTTGCCTCCTCAGTATCTGCTGAAATTTTAGCCTTCCGTGGCCTCTGCTGAAATCCTAACCCATCAACAGGGGCCTTGGTGACATCTGGCAAGTCCCCAAATCTTCCAATGAGAAATTAAAAGCTTTACTTATAGGCACTTTAAAATGGCCCCTGCAATGCCTCGGAATACTCCGCAGCCGGATCAGACGGCAGAGTTGGGCAGTAGCCCGTTAATGAGGCCTGGATGCACTTACACAAAGGAACAGTCATGCTTTCAGCCTCGAGTTTTATCAATGAACTGACTAGATTCCAGGCACTGGCCCCCGGTTGCCTAGTAAAGAAGCACTCGTTGAAGGTTTAATCACAGTTTCCCATCCACAATGGAGGGGCCAGCATCCTTCACTGAGCAAGGCAGCCCAACGGCACATCAAAAGACAGCACTGTCGCTCTGCACTGCCCCAGATATATTCTCTCTGGCTGGACAAGGCAAAAGGAACAGGGGTTGCTCATCTTCTGGAAAAGCCTGATGCCCACAGTTGCCCCAACTCATTCCTGTCCAGAGGGGCGGTGCACTCACACCAGTCACTGATGAGATAAAGAATTCGACTGAGGTGCTCCCTTCTGTCTGCCAGAAAGACATCCTGCTTGTGAACTGAAGAACAGGCATCCATGAGCTATCTGGAGGCGTCCAACACTGATGCAGAAAGGACACGTAAGACTGGGCGCAGAAGCAGGGCCTGCATTCAGCTCTGGCTGGAGGCTCCTGACATTCCTGTAAAACAGCACGTACAAACCTCCCAAATGGCACATCGCTGCTCTCCCCACAGGCCAGAGCACGGCCAGCTGGTTTAAGCCAGCGTGCCGCCTGCATTGGCAGATGAAATTCCAAAGTTATAAAATGCTTTTCGGTCCTCAATTCTATGCTACTGTTTCTGCTTTTTATTACATTAGCCATCCTCAAGCAGGACACTTGAGTTCAGTTTAAGATATTCTCAGCTGAGCAAGGTAACAAAAGCAGTAACTGAGTCAGCACAGGCACGAATGAGAGAAAGTGGGTAACAATGGACCAGGGATCCCCTGAGCTGAGTCCTCACGTAGTCCCCACTGTTCTCTCGCCCTCTCTAGTTCCCGATGACTCTAACCTCTTTCCTTTACCTTGGGTCTCTGGTGAAGTGGTGAGGAAGGGAAAATTCTTGGACCAGCCTTGGGAGCTTGGAAGTCTGGTCCGTAATTGTTGAGAATGGAGCAGCAAGATTTCCGTCAAGATCCAAAAAAGCAATAAAGAAATTGAAGCCAAACGTAAAATAATCCCGCACTTTAGAAGCTTTCACAAAGCTCTCCCATGTGCAAAGCTCCTACCTTATGTCAGCTGCTCTTTGTGTGGTAACCATAGGCTGGGAGAGTCCCGATTCCAAACTGCGGTCCATTTCTCAGACTACTTGTCACAGTATGCTTCGGACAATGGGTGTCAAGTATAGCTTTGGAAATAAGGTCTCTAGTTTGGGGAGGAAATGAATATACAAAATGCAGCTCAAGTATTAATTTTGCTTGCAGTTCCTAAAAGGTGCTTCTTCTGGCAAAAGCAATTTAAAAATCATTTTAAAATCAGGAGGTATGAGTCCTGAACTATGCAAAAGCAGAGGGGTTCTACAATAGATTAAGTGGCATAAATGTTATGTTCAGATGTGAGTCAACTTAATGCTCAAAAATGTATTAGCTGTAAGAAATAATTTTCTCATGATATATTTTAAAAATGAAGCATTGGCCCCTAGGTATCTAAAATAGCCTAGGACTAGACTGTGAAGCTTAATTTAATATTAAGGCTAATGGACAGCTCAAAATAAATTCTAGATGAGTTAATATTTTCAAAGAATTACAATACAATAAAATATGCTTAACATTCCAAATTTTATCCTGGGTCTAATATTAATATTCAATAAGTAAGAAAACCTTCAGGGTCACCACTTTATTTCTTGTATATTTAGCCATCCGCATAGATGAGAAATCTGAGGCAGAGAGAGACAGTCTGTGGCAAGGCACCACCAGACCATATGAATGCAAAGTCTGGATCAGGAGCCATCAAATGAAAGTCTAGATCTGCATATTCCTGAGTACTCAAATGTTGGCATGCAGTAGAGCATGCATCTAGTGGAGAGAATGATTCCCACCTGCCATCTCCATCCCTACTTCTTCACTCGTGATCCTTGAATTCTGCAGATCATTCATCACTGATGGCTGCTCACCCGGCTCTCTCACTGCACCACTTTCACAGTCCACGACCAAGTTAAAGCCATTATAACCTATTACGGTTATTATAAAGCACTAAGCAGATTTAACAAAATTCAGACAGCTTTTATGTTCTTGAGTTGTTGAGATCATCTTCAGAATTGCTTGTATGACTTAAGGCGACACTTTGAAATCTGTGGGGCTGAAGAGCCTCTTCATCCACAGCAGCCCACTGAGACATCAAGAGCTCCTAGTGTGGGGCCCACAAGCCCTGGTTGATGCCTGTGGTTCCAGCATCCCATTCCTGCATTGCTCCCTTTCACTCTCAAAATGATCCCCGTTTTGACAATAAATTGTCTGCTTTATGCCCACCATGAGAACGGCAGGTTACCCACTCACTCAGACACCCTCATGTAGGGCTTACTGGGAGATGTGCATCTGTATCCTCCCAGATTGGCCAGGGTCCCAGGACCAAGCGTGGACTGTGAAACATTCACGTAGGAAACAGATTCACATGTGACTGTAAATGCCTGCCTCCGTAGCCTGCTCTTCTAGCCCCTGGCTGACCCTTCAGTGGAAAATTGCATCAACTTATATATTTGATGAGACTTTCTTGATGCCTCTAAAAAAAATAGTTTCTTAGGGTTCGGAAAGTGGATTTGCATAAAGGAATTTCAAGGATGCTCTATGTTACTATCTACCAGTGGAGACATGTGTGTTTTTCAAAATGAACTATGCAAGAGTAATACAAAGATGTCTTTTACATGTGTGCACATGCATACAAATAAATATATAGATACAGACTTGTGTGTCTGTAAGTAATACCATATATAGAAAGAGAAGTTCAATAAAAATTAAAGCACAATGCTTACAGTAATAAAATACCTAATGGTAAGGTTGTCATGTGACAGGTATATAAGGAAGTTTTCACAAAAAAGTAAAAGTAAAAATATCTGCATTTGCTTCTGAATTTTAAATGGAAGGGATTTTTAGTTCGCATTTGCTCCACACTCTGCCTTATGTAGCCCAAACTGATAAGAAGAGATATCAGTGAAAGGTATAAAAGAGCACTTCTGCTAACAGTTAAAAGGCAGAATAATCATAAAAAAAAAATAACAACTACTCTCTACAATAGTCTAGCAGAATTCTACCCCAAAACAAATAGTACCCTCTATAAGTAGCTTCACAAACTCCGTCCAGCAGAGGCTGTAAACACTGGCCGGTGTGGGATAAGACCGTGTGTCTCCTGCCCACTTCTCCCCACCTCAACCAGAGCAGCACAGTTGTGTCTGGTTTATATGTGAAGGTTCTGGGTAAGACTTTACTTGAAATAATTTTTTTTTAAAGACCAGAAATTATATGATTTTAATGAGTCCAATAATTCAATTCTTCAAGATAAATCTTCAAAAGCCTTCCCCCAAACTACCTTCTCCTTCAGTTCTGCTAGACTAACGATCGTAACCACAGGACCATCATCGACAGGCGAAGCAGGATTTTCTCTCTTCCTAAGGATGATTAAACCCAAGACCAAATCAATCGTTTCCTGGTAGAGATTTTGATTTGTCTTTTGGGGGGTTTCTTTCTCTTTTTTGTAATTAAGAAGAACCAGCCTGTAGTCTGATAAACACCACAGGGGAAAGAGATCCTAACGGGGGCCACAGAGCCTTTCCCCAAAGTTCTGCATCAAAGGCAGCCCAGTGGATTTACAGACACCGGCCAAGGCAAGAGGGGCAGAAGGAGATTCATCAACCCAAGTTAATGCCAAGTGATTTTTTTTAAAAAAAGGAAAAAATCCACTTAAATATTTTATTCCATAGGCCTGTACGTCACTACATTTCCTGAAAGAAGTGACTCCATCCTTCAGGGTTTAGGGAAACAAAAACAAGCTGTGGAAAGGAAACGTAGAGGAACAAGCAGCAGCCCAGACGTCCAGGTCTCCAAAGGAAGAGGTGATTGAACATTCCAATTAAAAACCAGCCTAAAGCATCAGTCTTCCTGACAGCATTCACCATCTCCCACCTGAAAGGACTCAGACACACGACCTCTTTCCTCTCACCACCCCCACTACACACACACACATGCCCACACACATAAATACACAGGAGTGCCAGCAAAGGACTGGATCCATCCATCGGAATGCAGATCACACCACAGAAGCTATTGTTCTGTCAAAAAAAAAAAAAAAAACCCCACAACCCCGAGAGAGATTCATTCATGAAAGCCGCAGCAGATGGCTGCACGGCAGAAGGGCACAGCATGAGGCAGGCCACCGGCTGGCAGCCGAGGCACAGGCAGTGTTCACTCCCAGCTGCACTTTAAGGTTCCTTTCAGAAGCTCTGCATTCCACCGGCAGACACTTTGCAGGGAATCCCTTGGACTTAATGGACAACTTTCGGCACAGTGCTTTGGCAATCAGGGTGGAATCCCTTTCTGTCTCCCTTGGAAAGGGTTAGGCTGCTGGTGAAAAGAGCATTAGTGTGGGGTCCTTGAGCACTGGCCTAGGTTTGAACAGGGGTCTTTTCCCAGTCTCTTATCTCTAGCGTATTCCTTGACCTACACAGCACAAAAAAGCAAGCTTGTTAACTCTTCTTTCAAAGAAGCCAGAAATTTAAAAGGAAGAAAAATTAGATCATGCCTTCAACTTGCATAATAAATGTTTTCTTTTACTTTTTCCTTTTGTTATTTTTGCATTTCCTTTGTTATTTGATGTTGTATCTTATACATACTCCTAATTTTCCCCAGATCATTCGATTCCACTAAATTTCATTTGGCTTATTTTTCTTTGTAAAATCAAGTTGCTAAATTTCTAGTAAATGAGGGGGTTTTTTCCACCTCTAGAATAATTTTCTGTCTAGATTGTTTCAATCTCAAACCCAGTAGAAATCTCCACTCCTAGTATGACTTTCTTTTCTTGTTGTTGGTTTTGTTTTTGTTCTTTTTTTTTTCCTGAGAAGGAGCAGATTAATTAAGCCCTTCCTTCTGGGCATTGAATTTCATCCCTAAATCTTTAGACTTTACCAGCATTGCTCCAAAGCTCCCCAGTTCATTCTGGAAAGACCCTGGGCTCCAAACAAACCCTACAAAATATCTTCATTTTCATAGATCACATTCATGCAATTGAAATAAATTCCTTATGAAGAGAAATGCTCCCGTTCAGGTCTAAGAATAGAATATCAGACATGAGTGAATAAGAAAATAATTCATTCAGCTGTGCATGTCTGTGATTTTTACTTTAGTGTAGATGTATTTAAGAATGAATTCTTTGACTGTGTGTTAAAAAATTGGAAAAAAATTCTTTCCATTTCTTAGAAATATCTGAGACTATTTAAAAGTCCCTTATTTATCAACAATGATGTTTCAACACCTGCTTCCTTCTGTGCCTTAATTGTAATTTAGGGAATTATATTTCCAACACTGCACATTTTCAAATCCAAGGTTTTGAGCATGTTTATTGCCAACGTTTAATATTCACTTAAATTTTTAAAATTATATAGGGATGATGACTTTCTTATATCCCCGATCTTAGTTTTATAATAGGAATCCTCTATTTTACTTGAATTTATGGCTACATGTTCCAGGAATGTTTGAAATGACCAGAGTCGTGCATGTTGGTCTTTGAGTCACTCCACTGGAGACTGAGCTCTCCTGAAAGGAGAGACCTTTGTATGCCATGGATCTTACATTGCATCTGGCACAGAGTAGTCAATAAATCGTGCTTAATACATGTTTCTTAAGCAAAACCAGCAAAACCAATAGTCTTTAATGTTAATAACCAAAAGCTCTGCCTTCAGAGTCCAGTTGGTTAATGAAGGCTCAAGCCTTCAGAGACGGCAGTTTTGCTCCAGGATATTACTTAAACTCACCAATCATCCAAAACCTAGAAGTGAGTAGAGTCAAGAAGAAATGTCAGTACAGCCATGCCTCTGGTAGATGTGTGGTCCCCAATTGCTGTATCACAAGCTAGGATCAAATTCCTTGCTAGAGAAGAGTGTGACAGAGCTGGAGGAATACCTGTCTACTAGCTTATTAAAGAAGATGAATAATTGCAGGGCAGAAATAACCCACAGAAGAAAAAGAAGAAAATGAGTGCACAGAATGAAGACCTAGTAGAACAGCTGTGAATGGGAGACTGTAATACAGAAAAAAAAGCTATGCCAAGAGAGTTACCTGAAAAATGTGAGACTCTGTCCAAGGAGGGAGACGCCAGACCTGCAAACGGAGAAGCACTTCACTCCACAGAGCAGTAAAGAAGATGCATTATCAAGTGCAAGGACTCCAATCATCCCCCAGAGAGAGACATGTGTTTCTAAAGGTGAGCAATCTAAATCTATGGCTGACCAGGAGGTGCCCACTTTCCTGAACCCATGCCACCCACACCATCATTCTCAACTCATTCAGGAGAAACCTACAGTGATAGGTGAGGAAACCAAAAGCTCCAGGGACACACAAGTGAACAGATACTATTTTCAAGTCCTGTCCAACATGAATCGGTACACCCTTAACAGCAAAGGCTGGTGGGAAAATGAGTGTTACTGCTTCTTCATCCTCAGCCTCCACGTAGACTTAGCTCTACTACTTAATCCAGTTAGGATTTGTCTTAGTTAAAACCCTGCCATTTTTAAATATTTTGCTAGGTTTTCCCTACACTACTGGACATTTTTCCTTAGTTTCTTTATTGTCATTTGTTTCATGACTAGAAGAAATTCTGAACCAAATAAATCTACCAATACAAAAATATGTTTATTTCTACCTTACAGGTAACTGTGTCTTAGTCTCTTTTGCTGGTTCCTCCTTCCCCTTGAACTCATAATGTAGGAGTGAGTCGGGGCTCAGTCCTTGGTTCTCTTCTCTCCTTTGGCTTTATCACTTCCTTGGCGATTTCACCCACTGCTACAGTTTTGAATATCAACTCTGTGATAACTCCCAAACGTGTAAGCCCAGCCAGACCTCTCCCTTGCTCCAGCCTCCCAGATTCAAATGCTTTTCCAACAATCAACATGAATACTCAGCACACATTCCAAATACAGCTCCGAACTGCGGGTCTAACCGCTGCTCACTCACTAATTCTCCCTATCCTAGTTGACTGCAATTCTATCTTTCTAGTTTCTTGAGCCAAAAGCACTGATGTCATCTTTAATGCCTTTCCTTCTTCCGTACCCCACACTCAATCAGCCCAGAAATCCCGACAGCTCTCCCTTCAAAACAGATCCAGAATCCTACCACCTTCCGTCATCCGCACTGCTGCCATCATCCTAGACCTGGAGGACTGATGTCACCTTCCAAACGATCTCTCTCATTCTCTTTTTGTAAACGATCTCTCTCATTCTCTTCCTGTCCACCTCCGACTGTCTCTTCTCAACACTGCAGCTGAAGTGATCTTTTATAGGAGAGCTTTTATAAATCAGATCCCATCTCCCCTTTGCTAAAAACCCCCAAATGGCTCTCACTTCACTCAGAGTAGAAGCCAAAGTCCTCACAACAGTCTGCAGTGCCCTCCTCCAACAGTCAGTCCTCCTTCACCTCTAGAACCTCCCTTCCCACTATCCTCCCAACCTTCCCCACCTCCTTGGCCTCCTGCTATTTCTTGAACATCCCAGACACCTCTAGGCTCAGCAAGCTACACTGCACTGACTGTCCTTCGGTCTGGGAAGCTCTTGCCCAGACATCCAAACAGCTTGTTCCTTCATGTCCTTTGGGTCTTTACTTAAAAGTCATTTTCGCAGTCAGTCTTTCCCTGACCACCTTACCTAAAATTTCATCACCCTTTCCACACTTCATATCACTCTTCCACCGTAAGTTTTTCTTTTTAGCCATTACCTCTGTCCCACATATCATCTATTTTACATATTTATCTTGTTGGTGCCTGTTTTCCCCCACAAGGATGTCAACTCCATGATAGCAGAGACGTCTGTCTACTTTGTTCATTACTGTTTCCCCAAAACCTAAAAATGTGCTTGGCATGAAGTAGGCACTCAATGAACACCTGGTAAATGAATGAATGAACCAGGTCAATACACAGCTTTCCTGCTTTCCAGACCTGGTTTTTGAAAATTAAAACAAATGATACTCTTCCATAACTGCTAAAAATGTCTGCAAGTGTTGAAATTCAGTATTGGGTCACCAAAATAATTTTAATGTCCAAAAAGGTCAATTTTTTTACGGATATTTGTCCCTATTTCTCTGGTAATGTCAGAATACATGTGTCCATTTAGCCATTAATGGTTTTCCTTTAGGTCAAATCACTTAAAAGAATTTACACAAAGGTTAGAACGGACCAAGCTGTAGTCACCTTAAAGAAGGATATATTATATGATCTTTCATATTTATGACAGAAAACTTAAAATGGGAAAGCCACAGTGAATTGAAGAAGCCTGGACTGAATGTCATATGACCTGAGTTCTTACCCAAGCTCCAAGCCCCATCACTTTGCAAAAAGAGGTGTCAATCTCTCAAAACCTCAGCTTCCTCAGATTTGAATTAAGAAACACACTGCCAGCCGTTCCGTCCTGAGAGTGGCTGTGAGAGTTACACTGGAATGGCACTTGGCAGACTGTTTTCACAATCATCAATTTTACTTGCAGTTACATCATCGTTACTAAGAGAATAATTTTAAAATCCACATTTTTGGGGTAGGTATAAATCCATTTAGACTTTCCTCTTCTCTTATTCAACCCTGAACCCTCAACCTGGAAGTGAGTCAGGATTTGGAAGTTAGGCGTGAGGAGAACAGAGGGAAATGGGTGTTACCGAGGAAACTATCCAGTTCGTTTCCTTTTATTCTTGAACCAAAGTCTGGTCAGAATAACGCAGCACAGAGAAAGAGAGTTTGGCTTCTTCAACTCTAAACTAACAACACAGACTGCAATTCCTTTCCAAACTTTCAGCAATTCATGGAAAATGCTCACCATTTTAACAACCATCATTTTCTCTTAGGACCCTGGTCTCTCTCCTTGTGATGTTTCTATCTTCAGCTCTTCCAAGAACCATCTCTAAAAGTTCATTTCAGAGGGTATACTTTTTCCAAAATTAAAAACGTCTCTACAAGGTGAAAGGAAAAGCTTGTTTCTATCCAGAAAGGAAGCGTTTCCCATTGCCATCCCGCTGTGAAGACACACAGCAACTCGAATAAGCCCGGCACTGATGGTGAAAAGACAGGGGAGATTGTCCCTAAGCCTGCAGGACAGGAAGCTTGTCTTTACCTGTAGGTTTGAAAACTAGAGAAGGGGGATGGGATGCTGCTTCTAACTCTTCAGAAGTGATCACCAAAAATTTTTACAGTGCTCTCTAAAATAGTCATCATGAGCAGTTAACTTCTACTTTTCACAAAAACTGTGAAGAATATACTAATCATATGTGTGTGGATATACACATGTGCACACACACACACACACACACACACACATACATACAGCATATGAGTGGCTCTTCCTAAGGTACAGTCTCCTTAAATGTAAAACAGGGTGAGAACATCCTGCCTACCTGGTGGGATGTTATGAAGATAATGGGCATAATGTGTGTAGCAAATACTAACTAAAAAGTAATAAATGTATGACTGTATGGGGGGGGAATCAAACAAGGAGAAACACACACTCTTTCGTAGTAGATCTTTCCAAATAGGGCCAACCCCATCTACACATGACTTAAAGAGAGGGGGTAATATACCCTGGCTGAGACTGAGCAGCACTGGGGGGTGACTGGGCCAGTGCCCAGTGACGGTGGACCGGCACAGCACTGGCCCTCAGAGCCCCGGCAGCTCGCCCGAGCACTCCGCCAAGGGGGATCTCTCAGCTCTGCCTCCCAACCCACAGATCTGCTGCATCTTGTCAAAGATCGTTCCAGCTACATTTGTGCAAGAATCCAGACCATTCAGAAGTATAGTAAAAACCCTCGGATTAGACAGCATAACTGAAATGAAGAGTAAGAATGGCTTCATACAGAAATAAGAATCACATCTCAAATCCCGCTTACAAATTACTCTTTAAAACTGGAATCCTGTAAAGTTTAGTTAAATTTGCCTTGTTTGGATGCAGCATTCTCTCTCTAGAACAGATGCATCCATAAAGACGGCAGTAAAGTAAGTTGAGACAAATCAACAAATACTTATCATGTGCTTACATTTAGAATATATTCTTGCCGTGAATATGTGTGTGTTTATGTGTGTGTGTCTGTGTGTTGGGACAGGCAGATCTCAAAAAACAAAGTTGAAAACTTTTTTCAGAAAATAAAACAAAATAGCTAGTTTGTCCGGATGTTAAATTTACTCAGCATTTTTCTTCACTACATTTTGAACTTTTCAGCTACTCATAGCATGTTCCAGTTGTAGCCTGGCTCTGAGCTTCTGAGCCCAACAACAGAATCTATGCCACATTTGACAATAACGTAGGATATCTGATCTCATAACTTTGTCCTCAGAGATGATTAGTCTCTTCCCTCACCCAGATCCTTTATCTTTTCCTTACTAGTGGCCTTTGAACAGCCAATAGTAAATACAGACAGCACACAGTAAGGAAAGTGATAACAAATAGGAGGACAGGACTAAACTCACTTACACAAATAGTTCTCCATAACTGTTCATGCTTTGTTTCTGAATAGCCAGCACAAATATGAAACAACAAGACTATCAAATATAATTGCAGAAAATGATCTTGTGATGGCCACTTATTTTCAAAAATAAACAGCAATGAAAACATTAGTTAATTTTTAGTGCATTTCTCACACCTGCAAAGCTAGACTCCACACCTCCATGAAGAGAGACTGGATCCGTGGATGGTGAAGGAACATTCTCAGGGAGGTGTTGTTGCCAGAGTTTGTGGGTGCCAGACAAATGCTTATAAAATTGGAAATACCATCTTTATTTCAGATTTATGTGTATCAGACCACACGAGAGGGAGGCCAGAAGGGGAACAACTGAAGGCAGATGTGATGACAAAAAGTGATGTAAAGCTTAAGGAATTCCTTCTCTTACCAGCAACACCAACAATATGACACAAAGTGAGATTTAACAACATTTTCAGACCTACAAATATGGGAAGCTTTTACTTCGTCTGGGTCTGGTCAGCAGTCTTCATGTTCACTGCAACCAGTGAATGAAAAGATTTCTCCTTAATAGAACATTGAAAGTAGAGCCAACTTTTTGGGCAAGGATTTAGGTAATTCCCATTACAGGATGACTTCAATGATCTCTGATCTACTACTGATAAATGCTTGAAACCCATAAAAGACTTTACACAAAATTTCACCCTGATATCTATGTCCATAGTCTTAACAAGTGGCATTAATTCAATCTGTTCAATTTTCCTTGACACTAAATTTTTCAGGTGTTTTTTTTTTTCAGTCCAGTGAAAGTTGGAGCAGAGAATGCTAACAGCACATCTAATAACAACACGTATTTTGCTCATGCAGAGGAAATAATTGTGTCACTTGCCTAAATTCCAATTTATAAGCTAGGGCTTCATCAGAGACCTTAGCAAATTAATGTATTAGAAAAATTACAACCACTTTTAAATTGGTTCAGAAAAACATGTTTTTGGCTACCTCCACAGATCTGGTCCCAACATGAAATACCAATCAGCGGTTACAATCTACCAAATAACTTGGTTAGAGATACACACATCACATCCAAATGGAGTCTGAAATAAAGCACCCTGTATTTTAAAAATCCATTAACAAGATCTGTGAAGACTCAGCCCAAAATGCATCAACAAAATTGGTGTGTATGACAGGAAAAGTTGTCTCAGAGGCACTTGTGTTTGAATTTGAGAATCTGAGATTGGCAGGGTATTTTGACGAAAGATAAGTTGTGGACTAAGAGAAACTGATTATAATTTTCTCATGAATTGGCTAAGACAGAAATAAAAACTATCAGGTTTTTATTCATCTCTAAATGGTAAGAATAAGTGACATAAAACAAAATTCACAGTGGCTAAAACCACACATGTCATCTTGCTCATGACAATGATAACTACAAAACTAATCTTGGAATATCAGATTTAGGAGAAATAGCCAGCATGAAACTGGCAATGGGTAGCCACTGATGGAAGAATTAAATCTCCCTGGTAAAACTTCAACCGTGGCAATATTTGACCAAGAAATTTGGACTTCGTAAAACAACGACTTCAGTGATAGAAGTTATAATCATTAACATTTTAATAAATGTCTGAAAGCTGAACAATATATTAAATCACTGTTTAAAAAATTATACAAAATATAAGTGAGCCAACAAAATTAATTTTAATAAAATAAAAATAGACCAAAAAATGGAACGAGCTGTTCTGAGTAGAATAAAGGCTGCTTCTAGAAAAAGACTAGAATTAACTGGAGTTAATTATTAAAACTTTAAATTCACAAACATGAAGTCATGAACATCCTCAGGGTCAAAACATTCTGTACCAAATTGGTTTTGGTCTCTTGACTACACATACAAAAAACAGGTTATTCCTTTTTCCTGGATATTTACAATATCTAAGCTCATAATGTTTACATAATTCATAACAGCAGTACAATTGGGACCAAATCCCACAATGAGTGCAAGGGCTTTGTTGTCATTCCCTAGCTGTGTAACCTTAAACAAGTGACCAGATTCTGTTGGCAAGTACCAATGTCTGCAAAAAGATGATACTTCAAAGCGTTGCTGAGAGGATTAAACAATAATTTTTATAACATAGGCATGCATTGGCCTTTCTGCTACTTTATTCTCCTCCTTAACAATAATGCTTATGATCTTGAGAAAGAGGTGTGCCTGGCACACAGTGGTGATTCAACTATATGGTAACTATTATTCAAATGATGCTGTGGTGATGAAGAAGAAAGTCTGCTTAGCTAACTCCTGGCTGATCAACAATAACAACTGAAGCATGTTGATTTTATGAGTGTCTTCCAGATATGGATGGGGATCCCAGATGAAAACAGACATCTGTTTTCATTCAGAGGAGCCTCAAGTAAATAAGAAATAGGGTCAAATATACACAGTTGTTTAAAAACAGGCTCCAGTCTTCAGTGGTACTTGAACAACTCATTCCATGGAATGAATTTGTTTCTGAATCGAAAGCGAATCTGTTGCATTATTGGCAATTGAATCAATAATTTCCAAAGGCAAGTAGAAGACTGCATGAAAGAAAGAAATAAAAGTCACTGGTTTAAAGACAAGTAGTCATTTCACCATGAGATAAGCTGTCCTTGACATCCCTATGATTCTTGGTTTACATGAAGGGTCATTATTGTAGTAGGTGTTACTGGTTTTGCTATTGTTATTGACTGGTTTTGACTTCAGGGTTTCATCAAGGACGCTACCCCTATTCTGTAAACGTACTTGTCTTGATTATAGAAATAGAAGAGGAATGAAAAGAGTTAGAGTTTTACCTTGAATGTAAATAATGTGGTGAGACTAATTTGCCTCTAAACGTTTTAAAACAGCAGAAAGTCTTTCCAATATGTTTTCTCATCTGCAGCATGAAAGCTTAAAAATAATTGATTCTAAATACAGATTTTCTCAAGAGGTACTGAAGCTTTTGTTTTGCTTTAGAAAACACTTTCTTTAATATGGGATTTATGAATCAGAACGATATGTCTAGATTCTTAAAACCAAATAGTAAAAGCAAAGCCAACATGTGACCACTAGCTCTTAAAACACTGAAGAAGAGAAACTGAGGCCGAGGATCAAATACGAATTTCAGGTCAGGTAGCACCATATGGGTACAAATGCAAGTTGCCGTTATTGTATTTTTAGGAAAAGTTTCCAATGCTGAGACAGAAGTTAAAAAATACCACAAAGGCAGTAAGTAGAGACCGTCTTAGTATAGATGAAATATCCCTGATGATCCTCAGAGATAAAACTCCACCCTCTACCAACATTTCAACAGAAAGTGCCCAGTGCCTTCTGATGGCTGATAGAAGCTACATCCTTTTTTTGTCCCTCTAGGTATTCAACAAATTGATTTATAAGAGATCAAAAGCAGTGAGCCCAGGAAAGAGCCATAAGAAATACCCTTATGTATTTCTCTCCCCCACCACATTCATTTTGAAATGAAAAATGATTTCCTTGCAGACTTCCTCCATGCCATTGCCCACCATCGTACTTGGTTAAATAGCCAAGGCTAATTGCTAGCAGGGGTCTTCAATCAGCAAACACAGGGAGAAGAGTGACTTAAAGGAGCACCCACCATGTGCTCCTGGCCTGGCCTGAAGGCACATGCTCATTCCTCTTTATTTGTCACCCTTTTATGCTGTACTGGACCACAGGCTGTGGGACCATGTGTTCAGTCCCTTTGCCCCTTTATCCCACCAAGGCAACACTGATACAATGATTTGTACCCACTTGGCTTGCTTGGTCCTGCCTCTCTGAGCTAATTTAAAGGGAGAATTCTCCTAATTTAAAAGGAGAAAAGGAAAATAATGTCGACATAAGTGTAACATTTAGTTACTTAAAAAATCATTTGATTGAGGAAGGCCACTGATTGATATGAAGGCTAAGAGGCCATTCAGAGTTCAGGCATACGCAGGCACATCTGGCAGGACTTTGGAAGTAAAAGGAATGAACGCCAGGGTGCAGGGAGGACAGTGAGGACTGCCTGCAAAAGAAAATCTACTTTAAGGGCAAAAGTTGTCTAACATAATAAGCCCCAGGGCCTGAAAGTTGGGAGGAGAGGCAATTAAGTGCAGCATTTAGTAAGTTGGTCCTTAAATCCATTTAGACAAAGCTACCTGGTGATAGGTACAAATCCCAGTCAGGAAAAGAACTCTGTGTGACCTGGGAAAGCCATCTCACTAACTCTGCCACAGCTGGGGCCCAAGAACCCTTGTTCTGGGCCCTTCTTCGCTGAGTATGACCAAGAGGAGGAAACATCCTCCTTCCCACTTGCCATGAGCTGGCCAAGCAGGTTGAAGCCTTAATGACTCAGCAGGAATCTGCTCCTCAGCTGGGCGAATCCCAGTCAGGGGAGGTAGAGGGGCAGGCGGTGGGGCGGGGGGAGCGGTCCGTGCAGACTGGACACGGACGTGGCCCAGGAGGCCAGCAGTAGGGGCGTCCGGACGGTGAGGCATGTAAGGCAACCCTCCGAAGTTTACCAGAAGAAACTGGAGCTTCTGCCAGAACAGGTCAAGATTTAGACAGTGAGATTTAGTTATTAATGTCAACATGTCCTAGTGTGGTAGTATTAACCAAAACCATGAGAGTTGCCATTTCTTTCTGGTCCCGTAAAACAAACATCCAACTTAATTTCAATGAGTTTTATTTTTCTGTAATGTTTATCAGATGATTTAGACTAACAGATTAGCAACTAGTATTTGGCAGAAATAAGAACCTTTGGATTTCAACAAATCATCTCCTCCCCTAAACCCACCAAAAACAAAGTTAAAGAGATAGGAAAGTTACGGAATACTTTTTTGAGGCCTAATACCCAAGGCCTGATTCCCATAGACTTATATTTAATTTTTATGTCATAGATAACTGGATGAGACTTTAAAATGGTTCAGTGATTCGCAGGGAGGGAATTAGGTCTTCAAAGTATGTGTGTGAGATCTATGCAATCAGATCCATCAGAAACTGGAGGGTGAAGACAGTAGAGGCTCCAACATGAGGCTATGATCAGGCCATGTTCTCAGGAAATGTCTCCTAAATTTGAGTTCATTCTGAATTGAAAAAGCTCAAGATGGAGGAGTTAGAAACTGGGATCTTTTCACTTTTATCCAAAATCTCTATAGATAAAAGCAGCAGTATTTTTCCGACTTAAATCCAGTCAATAAGTAACTCCTTTATGTTTTTGGAATATAGATATTGGAAGGATTTTTGAGCTGTTCTGAGCTAGAGGCCTGCTGTGTACAGTGTTTCTTGATTTGTTATCTGTTTATTCAAATGAAAAACCCTGGGGAGAGTAGAATTATTTTCCTTAAATAAATGTTTGATTGCTATGCCTTAAATTAGAAAGGAATTTTTTTAATGGTTGGTAATGACACTAAATTGATCATTAATTTGTTTTTAGAAAGATGAACTTTTAAACAGTTATTCATTCTAACAAGAAGAAGAAGAATCCAATAATAGGAGGCTGCAGCATATGCCTAAATGTCTACCACACAGTCCCTCCAACATGGATCCAGTTTCTCATATTGTCCTATTGTCATCACTTTTATGTCCGTGACACAGGCACCGAGAGCTGATAAGCAGCATCGTGGAACCAGCGCCAGTCTTCCATAAGAGTGAGATAGATTGATGAGCCTGGCTCAGCTGATAGGTCAGATCCAGCTCCTCCACTTACTTGGGACCCACCAGGAAGTTAAAGTCAGTGAACCTGTGTCCTTACCCTCCAAATGAAAATGACAACCACTACATTATAGGAGCTCTGTGAGAATTAACTGAGATAATAATGAACCATAAAGGGCCTGGCATCACTGTTATAAATGTGTTGGCGCACAGAAGGTACTCATATAAAAATGTAATTAATAATGTATATTTGAATAAGTATGAAGATAAAAATAATCCATACAATAATAAATACAACCACAACAATAATAAATTAGAATCTACTAATGTGTTCTTACAGATGCCTTTTTAATCCATCAATAAAGTATTCCATACAAATTCTGCCTTGAAATCCAGAATTGAGACATTTTTATCTGAACATTTGAAAAATACAAATTGTTTTAAAATAACTGTATTTTTTCTAATTAAAATAGTATGGAATTTGATCAAAATGACAGACTTAGCCTTTATGCCTATCTACTCCCACTTCAATTTCCTAAAAATACCAGAAAATCTGTTTTTAAAAAGAATAAAGTCACAACAGTGCTGGAAAATCAGAATGGGAGGAATTGATGGACAGATATTTTGAGGAGTTCCAGAAGTAAGGAAGACTGACAGAATCACATGGATGGGGAGATGTACAACCCAGATCACATGGAGGAATAATCAGTTGCAAAGGTGAGAGCTGGGACACTCAGCACTCTGAGGTGACAGACAAGAAGCAGCAAGAAGTCCTGAGGAAAGTGTCTTAGGAACTAGCTGGTAAATGGTTCAGGATACCTGCCCTCCCACCTTCCACAACCCCATCTCCAACCATCACTGTCACCAACCACGGCAGTAGCAGCTGCAGCCACCCCTTGGCCGAGGCACCTTGTATGAGGACAGTACACTGGAGAGGGACTTGGATTGTCACTGCCCAAGAAGAATAGAAAGTCCCCATATCCAGAAGAGGAGCATGTGAACACCACACCTTGGCAGCACATCCCAGCTCTCCCCCTCCAACAGAGAAGACAGATTCTTGTAAAGAAAAACATTATTCACAGAGAAGCAAGCAAGGAATCTCAAATCAAAAAAAAAAAAAAAAGGAGCACATAAAAGACTTACCAAATATTTCATAAAAACCAACCTCATGAGAGAGAACACCAAATTCAATACAGAAAACCACAAACATCTAAAGACTTAACAGAACAAACGGACGGTGACTTCGAAAGAAGTATAGTTGATCTTCATTATTTGTGGATTCCATATCTGTGAATTTGCCGACTCGCCAAAATTAATTTGGAACCCCCAAATTGATACTTGTGGTGCTGTCAAGGTCAATCAGAGACATGTCGAGAGCAGGGACATTTCTGAGTTGCCTGCTGTGCATTCAAACAAGGTGAAACAAAATAATGCTCTGCCTTCTCATTCCAGCTCTCATGCTGTAAACAAGTGTCCTTTCTGTGATGTATTTTGTGCCATGGTTTTCACATTTTTTATTTTTGTTGGTGATTTCACTGTTTAAAGTGGCCCCCAAGTGTGGCCCTGAGGTACTATTTAGTGTTCCTAAGCACAAGAAGGCTATGATGTGCTTTACAGAGAAAATACATGTGTTCTAGAAGCTTCATTCAGGTATGAGCTATAGTTCTGTTGGCTTTAAGTTTAATGCTTATAAATCAACAATACACAGCTGCTCCTCGATAACCCTGGTGGATTTGTTCCAGGACCCCCCAGGATACCAAAATCTGCAGATGCTCAACTCCTTTATATTAAATGGCTTAATTCAGTTGGCCCTCTGTATCTTCCAGTTCAGCATCTATGGACACAGAGAGTCAGCTGTGTATTATATAAGGTGCCTTCAACAAAAACACACATAAAAGAAAGTCATGTGTTGATTGGCTGATGAAAATGTTATGAAACTCACAGGCACCTATTGTTGTACTTCCCCTAGGAGCAATGATTCAATATTCACTAATTCAGGATTTGCTAACTCACTAGTTCACAGCAACTTTATAGAGCATAACTACTGTAAATAATGAAAATTCACTGTACAATTAATATCTTTATGTGAATAAGAAAGGCTACTGCATCTAAGAACAAGATTAGACTACTTAAAAAAAATACTCTGAGATTCTTAGAAAATAAATGTGATTGTAGAACTTGTAAAACCAGTGGATATACTGAATAGCAAAATGGACACTAACTTAAGAATAAATTAGCCAGTTAGATCAAGCCAAAAATGCTCCCAAAGATACTGCAAAGGGACAAAAAAAAATGCAAAGCAGGTGAGAAAAGTTTAGAATTAGAAGCATAAAAGTTCTAACATCCAGCAAGTAAGAGTTTCAGAACCAAAGAAGATAGAGAACAGAAACATTTCTCAAAATCAAAGAAAGACATGTTTTCAGATTGCCAGAGCTTACCAAGTGCTCAGCAGAATGAATTTCAGAGCCCACATGTGGATACACTGTGGTAAAACCTCAACACCAAGAATAAAGACAGGATCTTAACAGCTTCCAGAGAGAAAACTAGGTTTCCTGCAAAAAAGCAAGACTCATTTTAACCTCAGAGCTCTCAAGGATAACACTAGGTGCCAAAAGGAAAATGGAACAGTATCTTCAAAGTTCTAATGGTAAGTAATTTGAGCACAAAACCTAGACTCAGCCAAACCAGCATCCAAGGAGAAAAAAGGACTTTTGTTTTGAATGCAAGGACTGTGAAAGTTTATCACTCATAAATCCACTCCAAAAGAATTATTAATGTACTTCCACAAAACAAAAAAAAAATTCATGAGGGAGACATGAGACACAACTTGATCATTATTGACTATTCTTCCAAATAAGTATTTAGACATACATCTACATTCTACAGCCTTCTTTGATGACCACTTATATTTTTTTAAGTGGTGACTGCAAAAGTATTACAGACCCATAAGGGGCATGGGGGAGATAGACACTGGGAAACAGAAAAAGATTAAAGGAAAACAAGTCACTGAATCCTGTAGTAGGATATTTCATGGAGTCTACTGGCCAGTGTCATCCCTGGGAAACAAGCATTGCCCTCTTCTGGGAAAAGAATATTTTGAAATCCCAAAGTTTAACAGGTTCTGGAACATTTGAAAAATACAAAATTTTCTTTTTAAAAAGTGTGTTTTTTGTTCTAATTAAAATATTTCAAGAAGGCAGCTCAAGAAGAAGGCTGGGAAGGAAAAAACTAAAGAAGCAAAAGAGAGCTTTAAAGAGAGAAACTGTATTATTGCACTAGGCTAAAAGTCACAATCCTAAATAAGTGATGTTTCCAAAGTCAGAGCAGCAATTTGGAACGCTATTTGGAATTCTTGACTGCCAATTATATGCTCAACTCATCTCACCTCTCCAACTTAACTTTAATGTAACTAGTACTGAAAGAGTTATGATCCTGTCCCAAACTAAATGAGAGTTAACTTACCTCACTGAAGGACTGGCATGGGGAAAAACTGGTCAAGTTGAGAACAGAGACACAAAAAATAAAGCCATTCACCAGATGGAAAAACATGTTAAGAGTTAAATTTATACACTCTCTGGAGCCTCGCTTCCCAGTGTTGTGTATATTCAGACGAGGTCACAGAAACTACTCTTTTCATTTGAGATTAGTCAAAAAGCTCTGCTACATTACTGCACATTTACCTAATTTATTAGCCTGTTTTAAGATGCATTTAAGAATCACGTGGTGGGAAGGGTATAGCTAAGTGGTAGAGCACATGCCTTGCAAGCACAAGGTCCTGGGTTCAATCCCCAGTACCTCCATTAAAAATCAGTAAATAATAAATACCAATTACCTTCCCCCCAAAATAAAATAATAAATAAAAATTTTTTTAAAAAAACAATCGTGTGATTTTCTAAGTTGAAGAGTCTCCCAGCCTCTCGGACCCAGCACTGTTCTAGATTAGGGCTGGCAGCTTGCCCAGGCAGTGGCTTCACACCTGGTCCTCCCAGAACGCTCTCTGATGAGATGCTTCAGGGTTTCCACCAACAGTGATGTGCTTTCATCAAATAATGAAGACAGTATATCTGAGTGACTTGGTCATTGCTTCTAATGGTTAGATACAATGTTGCTCCCAATGAGATTTCACGTAAGGCAAAAAGAGTAATCTTACTGTATAAAACACTTGAAAATTACTGGCTAGAGAAGGAAAGGGGCTTTGTAACAAAACAGACCTTGGTTTGAATATCAACTACATACAGTATTGTCCACATAACTTTGAACAACTTATAGAACTTCTCTGAACCCCAGTTTCCTCATCTGTTGAAAGAGTTGATAATGACCACACATTTGGTAACTGATAATTTGTATAAGGCTGTTGTATAGCTTAAATGAGATGCACAGTGCCCAGCATTTATTAGATGCAAATAAAGTGCTGGTTTCTGCAACTCAATGGCAGTATATCCACTAGTGACACGGTTAGTGGCAAATTTTGAGGATTAAGGGAAAGGTCACAATGGCTTGGCTAACTTTGCAGTGATGTCTATTCAAACTGTCTATTTAGACATTATTAAGCTGTGGCGGTAGTTCCTTCCTATGAGTTCAGTTTTCACACAAATGAAATAAAATCCAATTCCGTTGGCTTTGATCTGAAACACTACAATCATTACAACTAATTTTGAATTTCCCTCCCTTTCTATGGCTCCAGTTTTGCTACTCGGTTTTACCATATCTCATGGTTAGAAGTTCTAGCATTAACTAAAATACTGAAAGAATAAGAAATCTCTTATTGTATCCAGACTTGTTTAACGCAAGGGGTACTGAGAGGAGGGAAGAAGTCAGGCATGACATTCCCTAGAGAATAAAATCCATCCAGTGGAACAGATTGGTAGGTTTTCTTGGTGTAGAGTTTGTGCATAAATTATTTGAGAGTGACTGAGTTTTCATGCCAAAGGGCATTATAGGGCTACATTATGACACTGAACTCTGTATCCTATTGTTGGGACAAACATGAAAAAAAATTTTCATATCTTGAAATGTGTTTTACACAATATCAGAAAAGAATCATTTTCACTTAAATGAAACTATCAAATATAATAGTATATTTTTCTCTTGTGTCTGATATTTATCTCTTAATCAAATATTATCCCAAAATAATAAATTATAATTTTTATAATTGGGAATTGAACTTTTTTCCCAAACCAAAAGCAGCTTCACATGTATTGAGACCAGGATTCACTCACTCTACAAGAGACTTTTAAAAATATCCTCTATAAAGTGACATAAACCTGCATATGAATTATTGAGGCTTCTCTTTGCAACAATTAATTCTATTTAAAAATATATCCTTGATAGTTATCAGATATTCCCTCATCAGAATTTGTCTCCAGAATGCTGTCACAGAGTATCTTCTTAATGGGATTCCTTGAACAGTCCTAGCTGAAAACACCTCCACTATATTGACTTGTTTCCTTTAACCTTTATATATAAGAAATCCTTTCAATCGGGAATGGCTCCGAATGCCAGCCACATTGGACTGCATCACACTTCTGAAGGACAAACTGTCTTTGAAAGGGTTGGGAGCCATAGGTCTTGACCCACAAGGAGCCGGCAAAAAGGCAGACCCTGTTCTAGATGCCAAACAGCATTGCTCAGCATAGTTTAAATTTCGGAAATCACCCTTGAGCTGCTCATTCCCTTTTGAGCCCTTTCTCTGTAGTTCATGAATTTCCCTCCCTCCATAATGCCTTGCTCTGTCTCAGCCGATTCCTGCTCAATAGTGAACCTTCAAATCAATTTCCACTTTTGTTATTTCTACTGAATAGAAATCGGTGGTAAATTCCACTTCAATTCGAACGAAGACCTAGGTCAGGACATGCAGAAGGGCGTCTGCCAAAGCAGGGAGGCACTGAGCTCTGAGTTCTCACAGGGTCCTGGAAACTGCACAGGCCATTCAGAATCTGAATGCGGAATATTCATAAAGTGATGGACCCCATCATGCCTGAGTATATTTTGCAATTAGTTATCACAAGAGCCCTCTCTGTCAGCTAGAGTGACTGCCTCCCTGCCTGCTACCTTCTGGTGCTCGTCAGTGGGAAGGGAGAAGGCCGAGCAGTCAGAGCACAAAAGCAGCTTTCTCCATCCTATCTTTCCGTGAAAGAGGAAAACATCTCTTTTTTTCCCCAAATTCCTCATAAACCAAGGTGCCCAGGGGGCAGTTCTAACTACTGTTCTGGGTGATTTACATGGATTTTTATTCTCCACTATTCTTTGGGGGAGGTGATTAATTTCTATGGCAACCACTACATCACAAGACATCCATGCTTACTCAGAGATACTGTGAGTGTGGTATACCTTCTTTAAAAAAAAAAAATGCTTAAAAGAGAATGGGAGTTCCCTAAGTGAGATGCTGTTTTAAAGACACTTGACTACTCTGAAACAATACAATCTGGAGTGATCTGGGGGCTTGCTTTTGCTGGAAGGAAGAAAACAGGAGGAAGAGGGGTCCCAATACTGAATATAGTCTGCACTAAGAAATGATTTGAGATATAAATATACAAGGTTTATAGCACCTAACAGTGTGTGCATGTCTAAGAGGCATTCCAAGGAGTAAAAGTGGAAGAAAGGAGCTGGTTATCACTAAGAAATAAGTGTTGCACTTCCCATCAGTTCTGTATCTCAGTGTGCATCATATTGATTTCACAAGTATCAGTAGATGTCTCTGTGCCATTCTTAGTTGT
This sequence comes from Camelus ferus, assembly GCF_009834535.1. Lineage (NCBI taxonomy): Eukaryota > Metazoa > Chordata > Mammalia > Artiodactyla > Camelidae > Camelus > Camelus ferus. The sequence continues at coordinate 36,300,398 of NC_045703.1, read as the reverse complement.
GAAGCACAAAAAGCAGAAGTCAGACAAGTTCTGAGCTTGTCCTTAGAGCTTTAGCATAATCAACACAAGAAACTGATTTTGTTACCACCAGTTCTCTGAGCAGCATCTTCTAAGAAAGCCCAGCAGGGAGGCTAAGGACGTCGAAGTGCAAGGGATGGGCCACAGCCACGGACAAACTACTGGCTTGTGCAGCCCTGAAATCCCGGTCAAGTAGGTGTCCCCGTCTCTTGGATCAGAAGGGCCTCCTAAAAGTTCACATTTTCCAACCACCTCCAAAGGAAAACTTATATCAACCTCAGTTACTACAAGTTCTGGAAATCTCATGTGGTCTTTTCATTTCCCCCAAAACATCACATCCTTCTCGAAAAGTTACACCGCAAAGAAAGTTTTAGGAATGAATGCTTTTGGAAGTACTGGTTCTGTCAGAAGAAAAGCCTCAATTTGTCTAAGATTTGGTTCATCTAGCATTTTCCATCCTGGATTTGGGTATAGAAAGTTAATTTATCTGGGTAGAGCGCACAGGAGGCTTTTAAAAGGTGTTCTTTTTTGCCTTCTCAGTAGGTATAGTGTGATGGTTAAGATAAGAGACTCTAAAGCCAAACTAAGTTCACATCTCAGCTTTGCTACTTCCTCTGTTATCTGTTTATGCCTTGGGTTCCTTCTCTGTGAAACAAAGATAATAATAATTGAAAAAAATTGAAATGTTTTAGGCAACAATAGTAATAAATAAGCAAGTATGTAAAGGTCTTTCCCACCTCACCTGGAGGCACCTCTTTATCCAGTTTCTCAGAATCCAACAGCAACAAAGAAGCAGAAAACTGCCTCAGGCGTTCCTTTGTCTGTACCCTAGTACCAAAGCTAAAGACAGTTCTCATCCTCCCCCCTGCAGAAATCCAGAGAGAATTCAAGAGAGGCCTGGGCACACTCCACTCTTCCTTCCCCTCCCTCTCACAATTCCTTCCCCTCCCTCTCACAATTATTTACATCTACCTGCAAGGTGAAAAATCCCCCTGTGTGACTCAGGCGCATTTGGGATGTAAAGATTATCAAATGATGTGAAAGGAAGTGAGTGAACCATATGAGAATGCACACGGGAGGGTTTAAGCCATTAGTCAACCATTTGCTTAGAGAGAAATGGGCCACATTCACTCAGGTGAAGATAGATCTGGTGATTTGAAGAACATCTTTGGGGACCGTCAAGAGGAACCAGCTGCAGCCTTGTCCTGCTGAGTTCCTGAGACGGGGATCTTTAAAGAATGACCATATGTACACTAGGATTGTTTTTTGTTTGCTTGTGTGTTTGTCTTTATAACAGTTTTATGAGATATAAACTAGGATTGTTCCAATAAAAGGGAAAAGAACAAACTTTTTTGGAAAGCTCTATCTTTACTTTTGCAATGCCAGTAACTTTTAATGAAAAAGAATATGAAAACGAATATATGCATGACTGGGACATTGTGCTATAAACCAGAAATTGACACCTTGTAACTGAGGACACTTCAATTTAAAAAAAACCAACTTAAGTTCTGATACGAACTCACAATTATGAACATAACTAAATCAACTGCCTGCCAGAGTCAAACTGGGCCCAGTAATCTTCTAACAATCAAATAACAACAGTCCAGTTGGCCCTTGAACCACACAGTTTGAGTTGCATAGGTCCAATTCTACGTGGATTTTTTTTTCAATAGTACTACAGTGACACACGATCCACTGGTGGTTGAATCAGAGAATGCACGGCTGCAGACACAGAGGAACCGAGTATAAGGAGGGTCAATTGTAAGTTACAATAGATTTTCCACTGCATGGAGGGTTGGCACCCCAACCCCCATGCTGTTCAAGGGTGAACTGTAATTATAATAGCTGATGTTTATTGACTGCTAACATGGACCAGGTGCTTACAATATATATTCATGTTCATAAGATCTCTATGGGATAGATACCGTTATAATCTCCATTTGATAGATGAGAGTATGGAGGTTTAGAGAGCGTCAGGGTAAAGGACTCAAACCTGGCAGTCTGACCCAGAGCAGTGCCCTTAAGCCCTGTTCTTTCTCTGCCCCTTTACAAATTTACCCTGGAGAATTCTCTGAGTGCAGCACACAATGGATTTATTTTACTCTATAATGACTCAGATTCATTCACCTGCTCAAAAGCACTTACTGAGTGCCCACTGTGACAGAAATCTTTGCTGGAACTGTAGGGAGTTACTAAAAGAAATAAGATTGGGCCCTGCCTCCTAATAGTTCACAGCCGAAGGAAGATAAGATAGGAATACAAACAACCATATTTCAGGGGAGTGTACGATTTGCAGTTAGAAAGGATGAGGTGATATGAGCATTAGGTTGTACCACCATCTTTCCTAAGACAGCCTTTGATGTTTGGGTACCTACTGGGAAGCTAATTTAGCATTAAAGCTTGAAAAGAAGTTTTCCTAGGTCCTTTGCTTTGAATCAGTGGAAAAAATTTTAATTCCATATTTAAATTCTAAAGTTTAGGGCTGGCTTTCCTCTCAAACAGGCAAAGGCACCAAAAAAGAGTGTTCCCACAAATGGCTTCAAGGTACTTCTGCCATTGAAGAAATATAAAACTGTCACATCCAGTCTAGTCCTAGGAGGTGTCCACTGGGGAGTTTCCTTCCCAAGGAGGTGTCCACAGGGAACTGTCCATGGTGAGAGGCCTGAGTGTGGCCACACAGTCCACCTGTTCTAGTGTGACTTTCCATCAGCCCTGGCTCCCAGACCCCCAAGCCCACCAACCCAGAATTAGGCCTCAAGAGCTAGATGGTACCAACCACAGAGCTGTATGTTTTGTACTTAGGAACTAGACCAGGAATAGGCACATAATCCAAGCAAGGCCAAAGTCATTTTCTGGAATTGCTATATGGCTATGAAAGAGCAAAGCCCCTTGTTTCTTGCTTGCTGAGTTGGAGAACGTGAGTCCTACCTTCCTCATGGAGAGATCCTGTCAACAGAGTAAAGCTAAGAGGAAATATGTAGAGACAAGAGATGGAGCAAAAGGCAGTCCTGACAACATCCTTTTAGCTCCTGGGTCCAGCTGTGCCTAAAGACAGTGACGTTAGACGTCAGGAGGACAAGAGACAATAAATTGCATCCTTGAGTTAGGTTTCTGTTACTGGGAGAAAACCAAAAGGTATCGACTAATATTTGCTGTATAAAATGTGACATAATAGCATGGGCTTCAAAACCAAGTCCTAGCAAGCCATTCAGTCTCTGTGTGACTCTGGGCAGTTTAGCAATCTCTCTGACTCAATATCTTCATCTTTAAAATGGGGATGAAGGTTTAAGAAGATTAAACAGGATAATGCATGAAAAGCACTTGGCGAGACTGACGTATGGTAATCCTAGGACCTCTGAGGGCTACCAGCAATACAGTCACCATCATCATCACCACCACTGGAACAGTTAACTATACGTGTCAGCTTGGCTTGATTATGGTGCCCAGTTATTCCATCAAACACTAGTCCAGGTGTTGCTATGAGGGTGTTGGAGATGTGAGTGACATCTACTATCAGTTGACTTTAAATAAAGCAGATTACCCTTGATAATGAGGTTGGGTCTCATTATTATCCAAACAGGCAAAGGCAGTAAGAGCAAAAACTGAAGTTTCCTGGAGAAAGAATTTTGCCTCAGGACTGTATGGTTACCAGCAGGGTAGGTGGCGGGAGGGGGTTGGTATAAATTGGGAGTTTGGGATTGTCAGATAACAAACTACTAGGTACAGAATACATGAACAACAAGGTCTTACTGTTAGCCCAGGGAACTATATTCAATGGCTTGTAGTGACCTGTAATTGAAAAGAGTATGAAAAAGAATACGTATGCGAGTTTGTGTGTGTGTATGAAAAACTGAATCACTATGCTGTATACCAGAAACTAATACAACATTGCAAATCAACTATACTTCAATAAAAATTAATTAATCAATTTTTAAAATGACTAACAGACATCCTGCCTGAGTTTTTTCCAGCCTGTTGGCCTGCCCTACAGATTCTGGACTTGCCTGTCCCCACAACTGTGAGTAGATTCCTTAAAACAAACATCTCTGTCTCTTGTGCTCTCTATGTAGATAAGTTAATGTTTGTCTATTTATATTTATAATATATAAAAACATATTTAATATATATATGTAAGATACACACACACACACACACACACACACACACACACATCTCCTATTGGTGCTGTTTCTCTGCAGACCCTGACTGATACGCCCATCATGACTTGCCATGCTGTTCCCCACCCCTCTGCAGTACTGATCAGAACGTGCTCCATAACCACAGACAATGAACAGCTGGCTGCAGCAAGCCACTTGTGTATCTGATTGACTTCCACAACTGTTCTCCAAGAAGCTAGAAATTGCCATGCTCGTCTTCATCGAAGACCTAAGTACGGCATCTCACAGTGGAACATATGAACATAGAGCCAACTAATATCTGCAGCTTACACTTGATCAACTTCTGGCATAACTCTAATGCATGACTGGAAATTCATCATAGGAAATAACTATTCTGGAGGCCCAGTTCTCATCTCAGAACTGTGCATTGTACGGTTTCCCAAGGACCTATTTTTCCAAGCATTAAGTCATCGTGTCTGCACCAACTGATTTGTAGGAAGATTGGTTTGTTTTTAAGCAATGCACAAGGAAAACTGATTGGCCCTTCCCTAACTAATATGCATTGACATCTAAAATTATAAGTCGAGGCTTTGGCTACAGGAATTGATTCAGACTGAGGAAGCTGGAAGCAATGCATTATCTCCAGTGATGCAGAGAAATTTCCTCCATGTTCAGCAGGGAGCAGGGTCTACCTGCCATCTCCTTCCTTTACCCACCCTCTGTGAATGGCATTTCTATCTTCTCTCTTATTTACTGCCCATTCACCATGGGGCCAGGTTCTGTGCTAAGCACCTCATTTTTTTTTTTCTTGATTATTTTTTCCCAAAATCCCCTTTTCTCTCAAAGCAGCATATTTCTGGAAGAGATGAAAGTTACATATTTTGGATAAAATGAAAGTAGAAGGAAAACTTGCCAAATGCTTCTTAAAAGCTGCAACACCTGCTGACTAAAAATAGCTGCTCACAGAGCCCAAGGAAAGAATCCGATCTTTTCTTTCAAACTCTGGCTTGAAAAAAAATCTATCTCCATGAATCTGTTCATCAGCCATTGATTAGCTTCTCTAATGAGCTTCTCTTATGACTGCAAGAAAATACAAGGCTGCTTTGTGGGCGGCAAATGGAGGGAACACAATCCAGCATGTGCCTATACCTCAGGCTGAAATTCTGAGCCCAGAATTTTGAAGCTTGGTGAAAGCACATCCATCTCGTCATCATTCATTCATTCAACAAATATCTGTCAACTACAATAGCTACCATATGACAGCTGTTCTAGACAATTAAAAAGGGGGGAAAAAGCAGACAAAAGCCCCCACCCTAAAAGAAATACACCGGCTTTCAGATAGAGCTCCCAGTGGCGTCTCAGCAGAATATTGTCACTGCAGAGAAACCACAAGTGTTTTGGAAGAACTTGGTCTCAGCATCTCCCAGGACCAAGGTTCCTTCTCTCCCTGCCCAGTGACTTCAATACCCCATCTCTCCTCTCTTACTTAGCCAAAAATAAGCACACCTTCTATTTATCTTTTGGGGGTCTTGATTTCTATTTCTTCTCCTTCCAAGAGCAAGGATTATTAGAAATTTGTTGCCTATACAATAAATATAAATCCTTCTCCCAAAGAAAATATGATAGCACCATAGTCATACTTGTTTTGTGATTTTCATGTGACTCTCAATTACAAGACTACAAAGGTACTCAGATGGAAAGCTCTTCCACTGTCTTGTTCTTGTGCCTCTTCCTTACACATTTATTAGGCAAAGTATTAATAATTATAATGGCTAACATATCTCAGGCACAGTGCCAAGAGCTGTAAATATCTTACTTATTCCTCCTCAATGACCCTATGAGGTAGGTGTTCTTATCGCAATTTCACAGATGATGAAACTAAAACTCAGAGAGTTTAGGCAACTTGCCTGAGGTCATGCAGATGTCACACCAAATAAAACTGAATACTGCCCACCATCAAACCCAATTCACCTTACTTTTATGTAGCAATTACAATCAAAACCCATGGTTTCAGAAAGGAGAGGTTCAGGGTATGTCACAACCCTACATTTCACCTCTGCAACATCTCCTAGCCAGACTCCTTGAAACCAATATTGCTATGCTCAGATTCATTGTACTGCAGGCAGCCAGAGCTTATGAAGATGTAAATCAGTCATGTCATTCTTCTGCTTAGGGTTGCCAATACTGCTCAGTACTTTTAAGATAAAGTGCACGCAACTTAACAAAATTCCAAAGCTCTGCATGATCTGGACCCTGCCTGCTCCTCCAGCCTCTAACCTCTCTCTCCCTTTCAGGCATAGCTGCAGCCTTCAGAACAGATTTCATTTCCCAGAATGCACCATGGTTTCACTCACTCACAGTTTTCTGATGTGCTGTTTCCTCTGCCTAAAACACCATTCCCTATAAACCCTCGCCACACACACACACACACACACACACACACACACACAAACACACACACACACACACACACAGAGTCCTCTCTTTATTCTGGCTGTCTTCCTCATTCTCCAGTTGTCAGCTTAGCTGTCACATGCTCAGATGCCTTCCCCAGTCCCTTGTATCACCTGCTCCACAGTTCTCCACTATACTCTGTGAGATCTTTCACACACCCAGTGTCTGGGACCAGCCTGGTACAACGCAGGCTCAGAACAGATGCTTATCGAACAAATGAATATATGCACGATGTGATGAGGGAGCCTATCATCCAGCATTTCAGTCTCCTCAATATAACTGTCTAATCCAGGCCTGCTCAGGACTATTGAAGTGCCCCAGACTGTATGGATATCCACGGCACCCATCACAAAAGCCCCTTCCTTCTACCCTCTGTGCAACCCCATCCTGGGAGAACCAACCCTTTACACTGCAGACTGGAGCAAATCTGCCTCCACTCTTCCTTGGCAGATGTGTTCAGACTGCAAGAGATGAAACAGCCTTGCTAGTACTCATAGAAGGTCACCAGTTTCAGGGCAAAGTGACAGAGAGATGTGTATCTGTTAAGGAAACGCTCAGTTGCAAGTCAAACAAATCCCAACTCAACCTGGTCAAAACAGTTAGGGTATTTATTATTCCATAAAATGGAAGTGCAGTGATAGAGCATGCTCCTAGCAGGCAGCACTGCAATCAGCAGCTCAATCAGACCTTCAGGGACTCGGGTACTTTCCCTGTCCCCCCTCTGCTGTCTTCAGTATCAGTGAAGGCTAGTTCCCTTGGTGGTCATGAGGTAGCTGGCAGTAACAGCCAGCAGCAAGATGGCTGCTTCTAGGGTCAAATCCAGCAGAGAAAGAGAAGTCTCTTCCCCCTCACCACCAAATGTACATCTTTCCCTTCAATCTGATTGGGCCAGTCTGGGGCCTGTGTCTGCCCCAAGACTGACAACAATTTGTGGAAGAATGTCAAGAACTCACTGGCTTACACGAACCACTGAGGTAAAATGGATGCACTATTGAGGGAACCAACAGAGACTCTGGAGAACAAAATCTCCAGAGCCAAGGAGAGAAGAGAAAGAGTACACCTATCTCCATCTACCACAGGTACTATATTTTTCTATTTCTATTTGCAATGGCCACTGAAGATGTCACATGTAAATACTCCCTTCTCCTTTGGAATGTGTGGTTGTATTTCTTCTTGCTGACGTTAGCTTCTCTCCAAGTTAATCATCTTCTGCAGACATGCTTATGTGAGTCAGCATTTAATATTTACAGGCTTATTGCTTACAGCAGCTACAGAAACTGCTTCACTCAACCCTGCACAGAAGCGATACAAATGGTATCAAGAATATAAGCCAAATGACTTCATTACTCTTTTTCACACAGGCAGATCTTGGATCATATCTTAAAGCAGAAGTTGCCATCACTCCACGCTGGAGAAGGCATCATACCTTAGTGATGCAACAAAGGCTGGAGAGGAGAAGGGCTGTCACAGTTAGAAACCCCCTGATACTGTCCTGCTCCCCTAGGTGTCACATTTACATGTTCTGGAACAGGAATTTTAAAACCAACTAGCTTTTAGGGGAAAAAAATGTATGCTAATGTCCATTCTATGCCAGTGCATACAACTTGTCAAGTTATCCTGAGTCCATCTTTGCAGGGTTTATCTAAGTATACTGAGGCACCTAATACTTCCCTGGTTAGAATTCTAACCTAGCACATAGGATCTTTAATTTCTAAACTCTCTGCCTGGGCTCTCTGCCCCCCAGGACATAAGCACATGGAACCACTGCTGAAATGGCTGAGCTGTCATTTTATTCTAAAGGACCAGCGCATGAAGAAGAAAGACTATACATATGCTTTAGAAATAAATGTCATTTGATTTGTCAGACAGTCTTTGGGTTTTATTGTCATGTATAATCATATACCATAAGATCTGGACAGAGATTTAGTGATCATGTATTTCAAATGACGTGTCAAATTCTCATAGCTGTCACATAGATACATTCTCAAATATTGACCAATATGCCTCTGAAAATCTTCCAGTGGAGTGGTGCTTGATCCCACTGGTGAAGAGTTGTGGACAGACTTCAAAGACAGCAAAGTTGACCTCGTGGACTCCAACACATCTGTGTTTTTCTCTAGTCCAAAAGCTCTCTCTCTAGTGGTACAATTTCCTCGCTGTAAAAACGTGCCCAATGTTCCATGCCCCAAAGACACCTTTGAGCAATGCTCCTTCCTTCCCTGTGACTAATTCTAGCTATTAAGAGGAAGGCAATCTAAAGGACTGACTGAAACGATAATTGATCACCTAGATTAAAATATACTCGCAAGCAGAGAACTAACCTTATATGTGTTTGCATCTGTTAACTACACTTAGGACTGCTTTCCTTGAAGCAGACATGCAAAGGATATATATCTAATCTTGTTAAATTGTCCCAGGGTGATGTAGTTAAAAAAGAAATTTAACTCAAATTAATTTCTAACTGATAGAAATTGTTCAGAAAAATATTTATAAATAGAAATAAGATATGTTCTCCCTTCTCCCTGCTTACTTTGAGCTAGGACTTCTAACTGCTGTACAATTCTCTTACCTTTCCTTCCACAGACCACCAGAAGGACACCATTAGTTCATTAAATAAATATTATCAACATTATTATGCTCAAGGACTATCCTGGGAACTGGGTAAAAAGCACTAATCAAGCCAGATGTGGGCTCTACTTTCATGTAGTCTTCTTGGCAATCAGTTTCCTTCTTTTTCCCTGTTATCTCTTGGGCATTTTACCTACCGGTGATGATGATGGTGATAACAAAATAACTTTGAGTGGGACTTTCTATATGTCAGATGCTAGTTCTAAGTGTTTTATATATATATAAGATTTTATATTTGCTTTATATATAAAACATATATATAAATATATATATATATGATCTTTTAGTCCTCACAGTAACCTCACAACAAACAGATAAGAAATGGAGGTCCCCAAGATCAGAACATTCAGATGCTACAGCAGGCAGTCTAGCCGTGTTCTTAACCACTGCTGCCTATGATGAGCTGGAAGTGACTTCTATTTTCATTTCTACAACTGACTATCCCACAGGAAATTTCTTGGCAGACAGAATTGAAAACTTTTGAGAAACAGAGTTGATAGAAATGTGCATTGAGTTTTAAAGTATGAGTAGGACTTAAGCAGCACCCTGCAGTGTTTTCCTAACTCTGGCACTATTCAAATTATCCTTCTATACTTTTTCTATATCCCCTACCTTTCCATAGCAGAATTTAAAAAAACTAGAACTTAAATTTATTGAGTACCTACTCTAAGCCAGGGACTATGACATACATTATTTAAGAAAATAAAAACAGAGGACATCAACTTGCTGAAAATAATTTCTCTTTTGAAGGGGTCCCTAGCAGATGATTTGACCCTTCATGCAACAATATTTATTGAGCACTTACTTTATGCCAGGTTCTATGTAAGATGCTGGATAGAGAACATCCTCATGGACTTCCATCCCATTTGGGAGGGTTCAGACAAGTAAACATAGAGTGTGAAATGATAGGAAATAGCCAGCACATGGAATGGGACATCTAACCCGGACTTGGGGGTTGAGGGTCAGATGTCAAGGTTTTCAGATGCATAGGTGCCTTTGTGTTTTGGTTAAAGAGTTACAATGTCTTATAGACTGAGCTTCTGTATCAGTTTAGATTGTACTGGGAAGCACTTGTTGCTCTGCCTAGAAGCACCTTAAAACTGAGGATCAGGGTTTTGTAATGCCATTCATTGCTTTTCTTTATTCATTTCTTAAGTAAAAAATATTTCCATAGAGAATATTAATAGTTTGCCAAAATGGAAATTTTCACATAGAATGAAGGTATCTTTGATTCATTTGCATGTCACATGCCTTCTGGGACTTTTCTTTTATTGTTCATTTGCTGGCATTTCCCTAAGAAGGGTCAGGCAGGAATCAACATTCCCCTCATGAAGCTAATTACTTTAATGGTTAAAATAGCAGAGAATATTAAAAACATCCAGCTAGTCCTCTGCAAGACTTCCCCACCCCCACTCAAGCATTCCATTTCTTTCTGTATTTCGCTTTAAAAAACCTTTGCTTTTTGTCTTATCTCCCCCAATTACCATTTGGAAGAATGTGTGGTAACGTGCATTAGACTGGAAATTTCTTCTTTAAAAAAAGAGTGCACTGTTCTCTGACTCCTTTACCTGCCTCTCCAGGAGCAACTAAAAAGGAAGGGAATTATCAGGTTCCTAAATCCAATGAGCTGCCTTCTAGCCATGACAAAGAAAAACAGGGCAATGACCATTCTGCTAAAACTTTTCGTTGTTGTTGTTGTATCTCAAGTCACCAACACACAGTGCAACAAACTGCACTCGTGGTCCACTAGTCCATCCCACACACATTCCTGCCTGCATCCTTTGCATAATCATTGTCTTCTTCGACAAACATACCCAAAATGAGCAGTCTGATATCCAGTGCTATAAATACTTTGGATGGTGCTTTTCCATCATCGAAGGCATGCTCTCAGGTTGCAATTAACTTTGGGGCCAAGGAGGTAATAATTATGGTCTCCTTGCATTGGATGTAGATGAGTCCATTAATCAGCATTAGAGCTGCAAACAATCAGTTTTCTAAAACCAGCAAGCAAGCACCTCATCGCCTACACTTCTCTAGGCCTTCACTAGGAAAGGTCAATCCAAAATGCATGTATCCCTTTAGGGGCAGGAAATAAACAGGAAGCATCAAGGAAAGGAAGAACTAAAAAAAATAAAGAAAAGAATTTTGCTTGAAAAACACTAAAATCACACAAATTATTAGAATTAGAGCAGGCAAAAAAAGGTAAATTTTTGAAGTGAAGTCACCAGATTCATTACCACTTGGAAATGAAGTGTTATAATGAAACTATATATGGTTCTGGGAAACAGTGGGGGTTTGGGGGGGCAATGGCTATGTAGTGCCTTGTTCCACAGTTGCAGTCACACTTTCAGATATAGCTAGCTCATAGGTAATTCCACACTGAATATTTCTGTTTTCTTAAGTGACACCAATTCAATGGGGTTCCTAAATAAAAACTAAACACATTAAAAATAAAGCATTCTCCTTGAATGAACTCTGAGCCAAAAAAAGCATGGTAAGGAAAGTTGAGGGCTACCTTCAAAGAAGGAAAACAAACTATTCCAAATGGAAAATTATTCTCTAACTATCAGTATGTGTGTCAGAGACAAACAGAGCAAGATAAAAGAGACAGACAAATGGAGAGACAAAGATTCATTACAATTAACATCTAATACACAGCGAAGGAAACCGTAAGTAAAACAAAAAGGCAACCTATGGAATGGGAGAAAATTTTTGCAAATGAAACCGACAAAGGCTTGATCTCCAGAATATATAAGCAGCTCATATGACTTAATAAGAAAAAAACAAACAACCCAATCCAAAAATGGGCAGAAGACCTAAGCAAGCAATTCTCCAAGGAAGAAATACAAATGATCAATAGGCACATGAAAAAATGCTCAGTATCACTAATTATCAGAGAAATGCAAATCAAAACTACAGTGAGGTATCACCTCACACCAGTCAGAATGGCCATCATTCAAAAATCCACAAATGACGAATGCTGTGGAGAAAAGGGAGCCCTCCTACACTGCTGGTGGGAATGCAGTTTGGTGCAGCCATTGTGGAAAACAGTATGGAGATTCCTCAAAAGACTAGGAATAGACTTACCATACGACCCAGGAATCCCACTCCTGGGCATATATCCAGAAGGAACCATACTTCAAAATGACACCTGCACTCCAATGTTCATAGCAGCACTATTCACAATAGCCAAGACATGGAAACAGCCTAAATGTCCATCAACAGATGACTGGATAAAGAAGATGTGGTATATTTATACAATGGAATACTATTCAGCCATGAAAACCGACAACATAATGCCATTTGCAGCAACATGGATGCTCCTGGAGAATGTCATTCTAAGTGAAGTAAGCCAGAAAGAGAAAGAAAAATACCATATGAGATTGCTCATATGTGGAATCTAAAAAAAAAAAAAAAACCAAAGCCTAAATACAAAACAGAAATAGTCACATAGACATAGAATACAAACTTGTGGTTGTCAAGGGGGCAGGGGGTGGGAAGGGATAGACTGGGATTTCAAAAGTGTAGAATAGATAAACAAGATTATACTGTATAGCACAGGGAAATGTATACAAGATCTTACGGTAGCTCACAGAGAAAAAAATGTGACAATGAATATATATATGTTCATGTATAACTGAAAAATTGTGCTCTACACTGGAATTAGACACAACATTGTAAAATGATTATAAATCAATAAAAAATGTTTTTAAAAATCTAATATATTATTTGGGAAATAATATATATAACATATATGTTATATTTAAATATTTATATATCCCCAGAAAGATTCAGAGAAGAAAAGTGGAAGACAAAGAAAAGGTCAAGATACCATGGACTGATCATCTCCATTTGTCTGTGTATCTAGGAACTCATTTCCAGACAGTAACAACCCAATCTCTCCATCAGTAGATGGGTCAGTACAAGTAAATATACAATCTTTGTGAATACCGTGTCCTTGAGATGCAAATTCAGCTTCAGGACAAGTTCCCTGACTGGCTTCCAACCACGCGGATGCTCCTAATCCCTCGCCGCTGGGGATTCCGGAGCAATCACTGAATGAAATAACCAGAAAGGGAAATCCATTCCTGCACTCACTGGGCGATGGTAGTTTTTCTCTGGCTGGTTGTTGTGATGTTTCAGGCTTCCTCCATCACTAGCTAAAAACTGACCTGCACTGTTTTCAAGGATGAGTCACCTCCTTTTCGAGGGGCTTGGACGCCACTCACCAAGCTGTGCAGCACGGGAGGGACAACAGTTAATTCTGCGAAGCTGCAACTGCCCGCCCTAGCTCTCTGACTCCACACACCCTCCAGAACAGATCCCCCCTTCCCACCCTCTGTCTGCCCCAGGCACACCTCCCCCCACTTCCCCACCTCCCTGTTCTCAAGCTGTCACCCCGCCCTGGGATTTGCCGCAGCAGCCCCTGGGGGCCCAGCAGCGCTCAGCGCGGTCTGTAAGGCTATCTGTGGAGGAGAGGGCCCTCTCACAGGGCGCAGTGTTTCTCCTGCCTGCAGTGGGATCCAGATAAGGACAGAGCCTCCAGCCATCCCTGGCGTCACAAAGAGCCCCTCTGATCCCGCTGGCATCTGGGCTTCCCCTCATTAGCACATTAAAGCTGCTCTGTCACTTCCCTCTGAGCCGCTCTGTCTGTCCCACTGCCCGGCTCTAGGGAGCCTTTTAGGCTTACGCTCATTTTGACCCCTCCCCAGTTCAAGAGGCACGAACCCTCTCCCGAAGCCTGTCAAACTCTCCAGTACGAACCACAGGGACCTCCACATCACTGCCAGGTGCGATCAGTCCACAGGACACGTGCCTTCTGCCAAATCAGTCTTCCCAAGAGGCTTTTCTCAAAACCAAAAACACTTAAAATATATCTAGCTTTAAACAAACTTAAGAAAACAGACTTGTGCCTTGTTCATAGACCGGTGGGTTCCACTTCTGACTCTGACCGACAAGGCTTGGGAGAAAAACCACCGAACAGAGCAGCACCAGCATCCAAGTCTTCCGCGTGCTGAGGACCCCGGCCCGCGACAGCGCAAAGCCACCAGAACCCGGGCTACCGTTTTAATTGTGTGACCAGGAAAACAGCTCCATAGTTCTTGGCAGCTTTCCTAGCCCTCTCTCCCTGGATGTTATTTCACTTTAAAATCCCCAAAATGCAATGGGAAATAAAGGGTTAAGATTATTTCAACCAGTTTACAAATACGAAAACTGAGGCCCCCAAAACTTAAGTCAGAGTTCCCTGAGACAGAACATCTCACATTCTGAAGGGGACACCATCACTCCAGGAGCCCAGACACAAAATCTCCAAATGACGTTTAATTCCCTCTTCTCTCTCTCACACCCCACTCACTCCCAAATATAATCAGGACCAAAATGCTACTGAGCTCCCCTAATTATGTCATGCACTAATATCTTGACTTCTTCACAGCTGAATTCACTGGCGGTTCTTTCTTGCCTCATTGCCAGGGTCCAGATCTGTCTGAGTTAACCCTTACCAAGACAGTCTCTAAACAGCAATAGCTTCTTTCTGCCAGTCACACCCTCCACCTCCTCCCCACCACAGAAGTCAAGAAAGCGCAGAGCACCACCCTGAAATCCTACCATATTTCTCTAGTTATGTTTCCTTTCTGACTCTTCAAAATGACTATTTCCCACTTCTCTCTGTACAAATATCCTACACCCCTCCCCCTAGCACCTTCATTCTTAATTGACAGACTGACCTCAGAGTTCACAGAAAAAGAGAAGCCACCAGACAGGAATCACCTTTTATTCCCACCACCAAATCTACCAGATTACCTTCCTTTACACCCACACTTGGTCCCTCCCCTCCTGGACCAAGGAGAGTGTTCTGGCTCCTCTCAAAGGCCAACACCTCCCCCTGCACTTTGGATCCTACCATCTCAGCCTTCCTTTATCCCATTCCCTCCTGCATATGCAGTGTTTCCCTCCCCACTGTCTCATTCCCATCAGCACAGACCTTTTGCATTATGTCCTCTATTAAAAGAGTCTCCCTTTAATCTGCTCCTGGTTACAGCAAAACTTTTCTAAAGTTATGCTTTGAACCGCCCCATCCCTCACATTCCCTCCCCAAATCATTCCATCCAAGCTTCCATTGGCACCACCACCTGAGCCTGTTCTGGTTCCAAAGTTTCTCTATGTTGATGACCCACCGATCATTTCTCTGCCCTTCCCTTGGTCAATTACTCTCAGCATGTGGACGGCTTATTTCCCCCCTTGGAAACACTTCCTTCTCTAGGCTTCTGAACACCACACTCTCCTGCTTCAGACCCCTCCTTCTCCATTTCCCTTGCTGGGTCCACCTCCTCTGACTCAGAAGCTGATGCACTCCCCAGATTGACCCTGGAACCCTTTTCTCCTCTATGGACACAATGTCCCCAGATGATCTTATCCCAGACCACTCAGTGACACCCAAATCCAGATCCTCAGCCCCTAATTTCTCCCCCAAATCCTGTACTAGAGCTGTCATCTGATATTTCCACTAGACACCCCTGCCAGAAGTAAACTCTTGACTTTTCACCCACAAACATGTTCCCCTCCCTGTCTTTCCCATCTTAGACAACAGCACCATTGCTCAACTAATTTCTCGAGCCCCCCAAACTGGAGTTTTTCTTTCTTCTTTTCCTTAAGCAGCCTCATCAAATCACTCACCCAATCCCAGAGACTCTACCTCCCAATGTGAACCACTCCAAAACACAATCGTTTCTCTCCACCTCCGTCGCTACCCTTCAGTCCAAGTCTCCAACATCTCTTTCCTCCAGTAGCCATTTACCTCTCTTTCAATCCATTCTTCAACAGCAGCCAGACCACACTCAGTAGCTGCTGCTGTCCTCCTGGCTACCTACATAGTCACGGAACACCCTAGGTCTCTTCTGCCCTCGTGAATAGACACTTTCCTTGTAGCAAGTTTATAACCTTTCATCAAACAAGTATTAAACACCTGTGATGCTATAGGCACTGTTGGGTACCTTCCCCCCAGTAATCTAATCTAATCTCCCTCTCCCCGAACCTTGTCCAGATTCTGTTCAAATTGCAGCAGTTCCATCTCCATCCTGGCTGCCTCAATCTCATTTAGACTTCTGTCTCCATGCCCCTAAATGGCTAATAGTAGCCCCGTGACTGATCCTCCAAACCCCAGTTCATCCCCTCTCCATTTGTCCTACAGATTTTGCCCAGCGTATCATGTTCAGGCATACCTCTCATCAAGTCCTTTCTCTACTCAATAATCTGCAAAAATAATAACCCACAGAATGAAATCTAACTCCTTTTAGAGTGTCTAAGGCTTTGCATTATCTGACTCAATCTTACAATTGTAGCTTTATCTCACTCTGCTACTTTTCTCCCAACACATAATATTGTCAAACTGGACACTTAATCCTCCTCCGATCTCTTACACCATATTCGGTTCACCCCTTCTGTCATCCCCCTTCTTGCATGTTTTTCTACCCTACACATCTGCTATGGGTCAAATGTTCATGTCCCCCCAGCATTCATGTGTTAAAGCCTTACTCCCCAGTGAGATTGTGCTCAGAGGTGGAACCTTTGGGAGGTACTTAAGATTCAGATTTAGATGAGGTCATGAGGGTGATGAGCCCCCATTGATGAAATTAGTATCTGTATAAGAAGAGACCAAATCTCTCTCTCTCTTACTCTCTCTCTCTCTCTCTCTCTTTCCCTCCCTCTCTCTCCCTCTCCACCATGTGTAGACACAAGAAGACAGCTGTCTGCTAGTCAGGAAGGCCCTCAGCAGACACAGAATCTGCCAGCACTCTGATCTCAGACTTGTCAGCCTCCAGAACTGTAAGAAACAAATGTCTGTCATTGAAGCCATCCAGAATGGTATTCTGTTACAGCAGCCCAACCTAAGACACTGTCTTCCAATGCCAAGGTCAAATGCCATCCCTGAGCCCTCCTGCCCTGTCTCCAGCCTAGCCTCTCCTTCCTCTGTAGTCTTCTAAAAGCACTTAGCTGTGTGAATGTAAAAATTGGTTTCTCTACCTATAACAAGATGACAATAACTATTGTTATCATGAGAATAACATAGGATGTAAAATTTTATAATATAAAATGTATGTTTTTTCAAGTAGTGCCTGTAAAAGACAGAATAAGTTTAATATGGATCACGTATAGAACAACTTATTTCTATTATTCCTGTATCTAGACATTTGGAAGCATGCAATTAAGTTTTATACATAAACATTCAGATTACAGATTAAAATTATTCATTCTCAGTATCAGTCCCTATGCCAAGTTACCAGTTACATTTTGAGGTTCTTCAGATCAAGAATAATGTTTTGATATGTATATGTCCTCCAGAAGAGGGCTCAATCTTAATCACAATAAGTGATTAAGAACAAATGAATGTAGAAACAATCAACAGAGTGAAAAAGCAACCGATGGAATGAAAATATTTGCAAGTCACATATCTGATAAGGGGTCAATATCCAGAACATATAAAGAAGTCCTACAACTCAACAACAAAAATTTCCCAAACAATCCAATTTTAAAAATGAGTAAAGGACTTGAATAGACATTTCTCCAAAGAAGATACACAAATGGCAAACAAGTATATATGAAAAGACGCACAATATAACTAATCATTCAGGAAATACAAATCAAAACCAAGAGACATCACTTCACACCCATTAGGATGGCCACTATCAAAAACAAACAAACAAACACAGTGTTGGCAAAGATGTGGAGATATTGGAACCTTTGTGCACTGTTGGTGAAAAGTCAAAATGGTGTCCTGTTATGAAAAATAGTATGGAGGCCCTTCAAAAAATTAAAGATAGAACTCACATGTGATCCAGCAATCCCACTTCTGGCTATTTATCCCCCAAAATTGAAAACAGAATCTTGAGGAGACATTTACACATTCATTTTCACTGCAGCTTTATTCTCAGCAGCCAAGAGATGAAAGCAACCTAAATGTCCATCAACAGTTGAATGGATAAAGAAAATGTGGTATATATATATATAGGAATATTATTTAGCCTTAGGAAATTCTGCCACTTGTGACAGCATGAATGAACCTTGAGGACATTACGCTAAATAAAATAAACCAATCACAAAAAGATAAACACTGGATGATTCAATTTATATGAGGGATCTACAATATTCAAACTCTTAGAAACAGAAAATAGAATGTTGGTTGCCAGGGTCAGTGGGAAGAGAAAAGAGGAGTTATTGTTTAATAAATACGGAGTTTCAGTTTTGCAAGATGAAAAAATTCTAGAGATCTGTTGTATAACAATGTGCATACATTTAACACCACTGTACTGTGTACACTTAAAAGTGGTTAAGATGGTCAATTTTATGGTATGTGGTTTTAGCCCTTGAAAAAAGAATAAATCAATGTGTACTTGTATATGTTCATGCCACAGTCAAGAAATATACCAAATATTATGGCATATTTTTTTCTTGTGTCTATTGGACTTTGACTTCCTGAGTGTTTTTTTTTAGAAACATAATCAAGAATTAATGTGTCTGAACAAGGTACAGTGAATGCTCATTGGCCTGAACTCAAATGAATGAGAAAGCTTAAACTAAAACCTGATGGTGGTACATTCACATTCTGCATTCTACTTTCATAAGAAATGGCAATTAAATAATAAATCAGCTCTTCCATTAAGTAACTTTAGAACTATATGGGCAGCCAACTCAATTTCCTGTATCATCTACATCCATAGCAGTATACAGTAAAAATAGACATCTTTTATTACGGCCCTGAAGTACTGAAGGATCCTGAAAGAGTAAAAGGTCAAAGAAAAATTACATAAAGATAGGTCCATTTTCTTACACATTACTTCCTTGGAAATGCACTATCTTTATCTGAGGTAAACCAAATATTCCCTTAATTTGAGCATTCATTTCTCCAAGCTCTGTTCAAAAAAATAAATAAATAAATAAATAAAAATACTGGATGATCTTTTATTTTTATAATTTTGTCCTTTGGTTAAAAATAAATGCATCCTTCAGACATCTTTTGTTTACTACTGATCTTAGAAATGTCTGGTCTTAATCACACCAGCCTGTTCCATTTGGAATATTTTGTATCAATCATCCTCATTAATAGTTGGTCTTCCCTTTTCATTCTGACATCTGTTAGAAGGAGCAGCTTGAGGAAGAGCCTCACTACCAATTTTTTAACAAAAGCCTTCTTATTTGATTAAAAAAAAGGATCACCTAAACAATAATATATGTCTTCATCAAGTGTACCTAATATTTAGCTCAAGCGTAACTCTGTTCCTGACAGCTGTTCTACTGTTCACCGTGTTCAGTCCACCTTACTCAATAACTCAGAAAAGCTGTATATACATACTCTCCCAGCATATAGGGTAACTTCCCACATGGATATAGATTTTACATAGGCTTGCTACCAACTCTCCTACGTATCCTCCTTAATGCTCGTTAGTCTTCAAAAGAGTTTCAGAAATCAGAAAATTAATGAAATAAAACAAAATGTGAGTTTCAAATCAAATGAATGAAAGACCCAAGGTCACACTTGAGGTTCCATCCTACTGTTTACTACAAGACTCAAAAAGGCAGAAAACCCTTTATAACTTAAGACAACACGGTGCATCTCTTATTGGGAAGAAAGTGGGTCAAAACCGGAAATTCACGGTCATTATTGTTAAGATCTGAAAATAATATTCAAGTGGGGAAAGATAAGTGAAACCGCACACATGCAAAAACCAAAACAAGCTATCACTTGTTTTTCACAAACATTTCATTCAGGAATCATTTTAGAGGAAAAAATCTTCAGATACTACAGAGATCAGTACCTACTCCTGTTAGGTTTCTAAGAAATCTGCTGGTATCAGCAGTTTCCCTGAGAGGGTCATCAACTGTTGCCCTTGAAGTATTTTCTTTTTTGTCATATCTTGCTTGCCTGTGGCAGGGTAATAAATACTATCCCACGCTAAGAAATAAGTGAAGAGGAGTTTGCCATAATTTTTTCATTGTTTGAATCAATACATTATTCAAAAACTCTGGGAATTAAAGAAGCAACAATTATCCCAGCATTTAAATCATCTTGCATTTCTTGCATCCCACTGCCAAAACAATTTTGAACCGGGCAGGGCAGAAGAAGGTGACACACCCCATTAACTGGTTAAAAAAAATTCTCTAGCACCTCGTCTTTCACCAAAACCATTGATACTTTTATAATCTAATTGTTTTACAGGAAGTATTCAATCAGTGAAATGCCCTATTTGTTGTATACGAAAATGCACCAATCCAATTCTGCAAGTTTTTAAAGAAAGGGGAAAAGATAGGGAGCTATACTGAGGAAATAAAATGACGCAGGGCAATGTAAGACACATTTCATTAAGGTAACACTGTATTTTCATTTTAAGCTTCCTGAGAGCAAGCACCTTTAATTACCAACCAGTACTTCTCTCTTTGCTACCCCTAGGTACACAGGATATAGATAGCATATGTGTTTGCATTTTCTCCTCTGGGTTGGCAGGTAGTTATTGTTATAGACCAGTCAGTGGCAGGCAGTTCACCAGGCTTATGCTGCTCACACTCTACAACTCCTCACCCCATCGCACCATCCTGTCTCTCAGCACTGCCCCTTTGACCCAGTGGGATGCTAAGAGTAACCAGCAGTGGTGCAATGCCTCACTCCGTCACTGAAGAGACGCCACTGCCCAGCTCACAGCAACAGAATGTGGCCAACAGTGTATCTACATGCCAAAAAGTTAGAAGGATATTTTTTCATATTGGCTCCAAACTTCCAGAATTGCAACGTCACTTTCTGCTAGCGGCTAAGTTGCTGCATGTCAGAAGCAGATGAAAAGAAACAACTAAAGCCCAGAAGATAAGTGGTTGATAGGGCAAGGGAGGTGAAGGAAATAGAAGTATTAAGGAAAGAGGAAGAGGAAAAGGAGAAGAAAAAGAAGGAAAAAGTGATCTTTAGCTTTTAGAAGATGAACAAAGATGCTTCAGATATGGTGGCACCTGATGGGCCAGCCTTGCAGCCATTACTCACAAATCCAACACACCTGGAGGGTTGAAACCAGAGGGGAGCCACACCTAAGCCGAGGCACAGGAATGCAAAAATTCCACTCTCCCAGATGCTTTTGCTTTTTCTTAGAGCCCAATCATTCAGCAGCCACTACTAACACTGTCTCCTGTTGGCATAATCATGGAGCAAAAGCCAAGCCCAGCAGCATGCTAATAAAATTATGCCACCAGGATTTTTACACTTATTCTGATTTTTTTTTTCAGTCTCCTTACCAAAGGCCCTCTTTCTTAAAAGAAAGATTTTCTTCTTATCTTTTAAGGTTAAGGAAAGACCATTTGCTCCATACAAAATATAACACTGAAAATTCTGAAGAACTCTGGAAGACAACTAAATGTTTCAGTTGATGTCTAAAGGCCATAATAACCCTAGGATTCCATTCACAGATGTACCTTCCATGAAATACCACTGATAAAACCTTTTAGTCTATGCTCCTTCTCTATAAATTAGGAATAGTACAACACATGTCACAGTTTCCTGAAGGCTTAGTAAAACAAAAGGTTCTACCCA
This sequence comes from Camelus ferus, assembly GCF_009834535.1. Taxonomy (NCBI): domain Eukaryota; kingdom Metazoa; phylum Chordata; class Mammalia; order Artiodactyla; family Camelidae; genus Camelus; species Camelus ferus. The sequence goes on along the minus strand of NC_045703.1, from coordinate 36,278,615 downwards.
CCATTTACCACGACTTCACTAAATTTGCTTTTGATGTTTGCACAGCCCACCCCACCTTACACAACAGAATTCTGCTGAATAAATGAATCTGTGCAAAGCTTTACACTTTCCCAAGTGTTTTCTTCAGTATCATGTCACATAATTCTCAAAACCATGGTAAGAGAGGTAAGACGAGTATTATAAACACATTTTACAGGAGAAGAAACCAAGAGCCAAGGAGGGGAACATCTCTGCCCCAAGCCAAAGGGCTGGTTAGTGGCAGAGAAATGATAACAAACCAAGTCCCCTCACTCTTACCTCATTGATTTTGTTCTTCTGGACTCTAAGATTCATGAAATATCAAAAATACCCTGCACAGAATCAATAATAACATAATCAAGCAAAGAGAAATGAACTGTGGCACCAGTTTTTTTCCCAGTTTGATGAGGGAAATGAATAATTAACATATTTTGCATAAAATTTTAAACAGCCAATGACAAGTTACTTACAATTCAAAAAAACCACAGGTACTCATAAAAGATAGGAAGCCCACATAACATGTACTGAGCCAGTATCTTCTTGGTTTATTCTGGCTCGTTATCTTTTAAATGTAATGTTTTGTAAGATGTTATTCTAAACTACAAATCAAAGTAAAGTAAAGGCTTGAGTTTCTATCACCAACTCTTGGCTCACTTCACAATGAATTTCTTCTTTTTGACAGTAAGTGCAAACACGCAGAAGTACCCACAAGTAAGCTAATATACGTGAAGTCTTCACAAGGGGCTCTTGAATGGTTTGAGATTTCATATAACTAAATTAAACCATACTCCGAAAATAAGGAGCCTTTCAAGCTTCTATTACTGCGCGTATTTTGTGCTCCCACTAGAGCTTTAAGCCCCAAAGAACTCGAGGTCAATTCCTTGGGGAATCGCGGCTACCCAAAACAGTGCCACACGGAAACCTGTATAAACTGAGCAACCTTAAGAGTTACCCCTAACAGATGCATCGAAAAGCACACACGTACCCAAATAAGAACACACAGAACCAATTCCCTACGTGATTTTTAAGTGTCAGCTCTTGAACCATTTCAAGTTACTTAAGTAGAAAAAGTCCCTTTCGCATCACAGCCGACTCAGCGGCGCCAGGGGGACCCCATCTTCAAATCAAATGGGGTTCTCAACCTAAATGCCTCGTCCTTGATCCATCCACTGCGCAGATTTCAGCACTGGAGGCGCCGGCAACCAGGGTTCGCCTCCTCTGGCTTGGGGATAGCCAGGTGCCTCCTCCGCACACCCTTCCCGCAACATTTCTGCACTTTGCGTGGGTCTGACCCAGGCCTGTAGCCGCCCCTTCCCTGCTTCCAGCCAGGAAGAGTCGGAGCGGCAACTGGAGCGTCAGGCGAAAGAAGTGGGTCCCCCGTCTGCCAGCCGGGGCTGCCGCCGAGACCCAGTCACTTCGCGAGGGGGTCGGAGACCTCCGGTGGAAGCGCAAGATCCGCGACCTCCACGCCATTCCGGCAGGCGCATGCCTTCCCGCCTCCGCCACGGCCACCCCCGGGTCCCCTTCTGGCTCCTGGGCGCAAAGCTGGGGCACGAGTGGGAAACGGAGGTGAGGCAACACGCGTGTGCCAGGGTGCGAGCGCGCACACACAACAGCGGGGCCGGCAAGACCCCGCCTCTCCCCGAACTCCCGCCTCGGACCAGCAGGAGCCCGGGTGGTCCAGGGCTCCCCGCTCCGGGACAAAGCTGCCGCGGCCTCTCCGCCTGCGCAGGGCGCGTCGTCTCCCGCTCTCCTCCCTCTCCCCCGCCGAGACTCTGTCCGTCCCAAAGGGCCTTCGGGCCGCCCGGAGGACGGAGAGGTCCCCAGGCGGGCGCCAGCAGCCCCTGCCCCGCGCCCCCGCCGCCGCTCACCTGTTCAGCACTTTGCGGACCCTCTGGCGCACGCCGGCCCGGGAGGAGGCGGACAGGCGTCCGCCGCCGCCGCCGCTGCCCTCGGCCGGCAGGTTCTCGATGGTGGTCACTACATGGTTCGGCGGGGCTGGCGGCGGCGGCTGCAGCTGCTGCTGCTGCTGCTGCGGCTCAGGGGGGATCATCGCGGCGAAGGCGGTGGTGCGGCGGCTATCAGAACGCGGCCGGGCGCATTGTGCGCCGGCTCCGGGCCCGGGAATGCGCGGAGGACTCGGCCGGGCGGCCGCGGCCCGGGGAGGCGGTGCTGCCGGCCGAGCGGCGAGGCGGCGAGGCACCCGCGGCTACGGCCGCCGCCCCCGCCCAGCCCGCCACTCACTCCTCTCCAGTCCCAGTGCGCGCACCCTCGCGCCGCCGCCGCCTCCCGCCCAGGCTCTTTCCGAGCCGCGTCCGCAAGTCCTGGCACGCCCCGCGAAGTGGCTGCGAAGGGTGTCGCGCGGGGGCGCCCAGCGGCCTGTCAGCTCAGGAGACCCCCACGGAGAGAGGGAATGGGGCTCCGGGCTTCGCCTTCTCTCCCGGTGCCCAAGTCTTCTCGGGGCGAGCGGCGGCAGTTGTGCAGGCGCCGCCTCAGCGTGTCCCCCGCTCGCTCTGAAGGCTGCCGTCTGTGTCTCGCGGAGTGAGAGACCGAGAGTGAACCCGGAGAGCCGGGCGGGGGCGCCGCGGCGGCGGCGAGGAGGGGGGGCCGGGCGGGGGACTCTCGCTCTGCTCTCGCCAGAGGGCGCTCCCGAGGTCCCTCGTTGCCCCCTACCCTCCAGTCCCTGGTCCACCGGAGGCCCATGGTCTGGGTTGTGGTGATTGTCTTGTTTTACTTTGGTTTGGGGGGGCGGTTTTCTGTGGGTTTTCCCCACCGTAGGGTTGAAAACAGATCTTCTTTAGTTGGCGGGTCTCCCTGCTCCTGCCGAGACGCCGCAGAAACTAGCACCACCATCCTGGGACAGCGACAGGATGCTGAGACCGGTGCCCGCCCGGGATTACAAACCCAAACTCGAGTACCATAAATATTACACCTACAGTCACCTGAAGGGCCTGGAGGGAATTGGAGGGGAAACAACTTCTCACAAAGAATTCATTCTGGGAGCTGGAAAAAGCCTATCAGACCAACTCAGAGTCTCCGTTTCATAGCGCTGTGAAAGGAGTGTAAGCAGATTTGAGTTCCAATCGTGGCTCTAAAACTTAGCAGAGACTCCCTAAGCAATTTACTTGAATTCTGAGACACATTCTTTGTGCAACGGAGCTACTTCTCTCCGTGGTGCTGTAAGAGTTAAAGGAGGTAAACCACCCAGCAGGGGGCCCTGACAGCTTCTTCAGTGGTGCTGGGACCAGAGATCGCCACTCTCAAAAGGGAAAACCACTGTGTATCTGGCTCAGAGATCTTACATCTGAACACCATATTTCTACCAAAGGAAACTGATTATCTGTCTCAGGCATCTTTTAGACATATTGATCCGGATCCCAGTTAATGATTGACTCTTAAGAGAGAGAGATGTTTCACATTTTCCTTTATCTAGATTGCCTGGATAGGGATTCTACAGTGAAAAATAATACATACTGTAAAAATGTTTCCATTTCAGTTCAGTATATGGAATTATTTGTCCTGAATATGTTTACTAGATAAGTATGTCTACAGAAAGGCATGCTGATACCGCCACTGAATCCAAAAGCACTGGAAACCAGCAAATAAAAAATACTGGTGATAGGATTTGCCACAGAGAAGGGGGTCAAGGAGAAAGTAACACTCAAGAAAGGAATGGACTATGTCTGATTAACAGAGGGGGAAAGGGAAAGGAAAGGATAAACATATGAGATTCCTTGTTTGGTTAAGAAGTTCCAGTAGGGGAGAGCATAGCTCAGTGGTAGACTGCATGCTTAGCATGCCCAGAGTCCTGGCTTCAATCTTCAGTACCTCCATCAAAAAATAAATAAGCCAATAGTGGGGAGGGGATAGCTCAGTGGTAGAGTATGCTTGCTTAGCATGCAAGAGGTCCTAGGTTCAATCCCCAGTGCCTCCATAAAAAAAAATAATAAGCCTAATTACCTCCCCCAAAAAAATAAACAAAAGAGATGGACAAATAAATAAGTAAATAAATAATCAAATAAACCTTATTACCTCCCCCCCCAAAATTAAAAAAAAAGTCCAATCCTTTAACAATATTGGGAGCCCCTTTTTAAAATCACTAAGCGTTTGAGGAAACAGCTATCCAAAAACAGTCTCTAATCTATATTTCAATCTATGTAAAACCCAGTTACCACCTGAAATATCCCTGAGGTCCTTTTCTACCAAAATTAACACAAATTAGAACATTTTTTCTTTTATAATTAACACGCTGTCCTGTTCTTTCTCAACCACCTTTCATTCTCAGAGTTTTCCTCCTCAGATTTGTATAGGACACTCTGAAGAGTTGCTACAAACAGGACCAAGGTTTGTAACCTCATGGGCATTAAGATTTGAATAGTTCATAATGAGTTTGCCCTTGGAGGACCCACCATATGCAGGAGACGTGAATAAACTGCACTTCAGCGGAAAGCGACAGCAAATCATGGTAGGAGTCTCTCTATTAAAACAGCATTTATGGTCATTTCAGGTGTCTGCCTTGAATGGCTGGTGGCTTCAGTGGCCTCTCCCTGCACATTTGGCTTGCTTCCCTTTCAATATTTTTGGCACGTCACAACTCCGTGCTGTGTCTGCACTTCAGTGTCAGCCTTTGCACCAGGTATTCCTCTGGAGGGACCACTGAATGCAAATGATCTAAATCACACCGAGTCAGGAAGGGAGAAAACCAAGATGGGAGAGACCAAGATGAGAGATGTAGAATTTCAATCTTGCTGTTGAGAAAAGACCTAAAAGCAGTCTCAAGCCTTATGTTTCTCTTATAAGGGGATACAACATCAGATTGCTTCCCAACCTTCAATTCTGTGTATCATGAGCATCTCCTAAAAAGGAGTTGAACAGCATTTGAGAGACAGGGAAACAGGTATTAAAGGTGTGAAGGTCAAGTGGTGTGTCTGACAAGGAATTAAATAGGAAAGATGTGGGGAAGGCTTATTTCCCTTTTTCCTGCTGCCTCCTGGGCCTCAAAGTCTGTCCTCTGTGAGATGCCAACAAACAGAAAAGGGATGAAGGCTGTCAGCTGGGGATCAGTATGCAGTTTTTAGTGGTGGCATGTGGATTACAGGGTCATACCGGACTGCTCGGTGAACCTGCTCTCTGACCAGTGGTGGTTAGTGACACAACACTACTGCGAAATTTCCATTCCACTCTCACCCTTACATCATCTGAGCTTCACTTAAGACACACACTAGCACTGTCGAATTCCTTTAAGGAGCATAAGTTGACTCTCAGCTACACCTTCTCTAACGTCGCTCATTTTGAAGACATTTCCACTCATGTAGGGATGAGTGGAATTTGGTCCATGATTCAGACCCCAGGGCACCAGGTGTTTTGACCCATCTGTTTAGACTGCACCTGTGTGTTGTATCGGATAAAAGCTTCAAAGTCATGCTCCAAAAGTGACTGATGATTCTCCCCAAATTGCTCAACAGTTGCTTGGAATTGCTTGTTGCTGCCACAGACACCCAGTGCCCCCTAGACTTTCCCTGTGCCATTCTCTCAATCTTTTTTCTCTCCTAGGTCTGTTTGAATCTCCTCAACACACACTACTAAAGGCACCTAGAATGATAGAGCTTCTGAGCTTCATTCACGTAATTGAATTCATCCAGAAGAGAAGAAAGCAAGGCTGGTGGGAAATTTGCAGAGAGGGGAACGGGAAAAGGATTAAAATGGGTCTGTCTTAACAACAAGTGAAACAGAATATTTAAGAAAACAGTCGTTCTGAACTCCAGTGATAACCGGGAGTTGTTCAGGCAGGAGGTGAAAAGTACTCACAGCTCACTGATTGTCTGAACTCAGCAGTGTTTGCTGAGCCATAGCAGTGCAGACACTGCATTTTAATCTGGGTAAATGTACAACTATATTTGATTGGTAAGGATGAAATGATGCCTATGTACATTTGGGGACAGGGAAATAGAAAGATAAACCCACAGCATCCATAGTGAGAAATCAAAGAGTCACCTAAGGCAGTGGAAAGCGATTGTCTGTGGTGAAGGGGGAGATGGGGGAGGGGGAGGGGCACTACCGTTTTGCTTAACAAACCTTGTAGGACCAACTCCTTAAACCATGTGCAAATATAAATTTGACAAAAATAACTATTTTTTCCTAAAAGAAAGGAAAATACAGAAGAGTAACCCTGACATTTTTTTTTCTCTATTGAATTCTTGGTGTTGTCAAAGCCCCTTCCTGGACAGATTACAGCTAAGGGGAAAAGTCAAGGTCACTGTCAAGAGAGAGCTGCAACTGTTTCTTAGTTAAGCAAACAAATAATTGTCCCAGTAAATCTATAGGCAGATTCATTAATTTGCTAATTGTGCTTCCATTGTCTGTAGATGTCTATCCTTTCCTCATTGATAAAACTGCGATTTCCCAACAGATAAATTCAGCTACAATTTAACAAAAAGATTTCATGTCTTTTAGGTTGACATAAAATGACATAAAATAATAAATGATGAGATATCATTTTCTAGTTAACATCCTTTGGCAACAAAGTGAGGAAGGTAGGAAGATAGTAAGCATTTTTTTTTTCACTTTACAAATCAAAAATTAAACATGGTTGAGCTTATTCATCCAATTGGATATAGTAGTTTTTTTTCCCTTTAGGGTTATAAACATCAACGGGTTGTTAAAGTCAGTGGAAATAAGTTATCTCGTAGTGGGTATCTTTCAAAACTGAATTGTCAAATATTAGAAAGGCAAACAGTCTTCTTCCAACTCAATATCAATTTCCCTTCTATTCATAAATTCTTTTTATTTTTAAAGCATTTCTACTATTCTTCCCCCAAAATACATAAAAATACATTTGTGACACTTTTGTTTACCCAGAAACCCAAGTGAGCTCCTAATTTTGTACCTAACTCCTGTTTCTTATTTTGTGACTCAGACTTATACACGCCATATTCTCCACTTGGTAATAAACTTTAAAGAGGCCAAAAACCTTACTGAAGACCAGTCTTTCTCAGGGAAAATTTAGTCAGAGCTGACTTTACAAGGGCATAAGACCCTGTGAACACTGGTTACTTCATACTGATTCAGTCCTAAAATAATGTCTCTGTCACCCATCACTGAGGTACATACATTTCCAAAACAACAACAAATAGCCCCAATGTTCTATGTGGAACCAGTGTAAAGGCCACAGATTTCTGTTGGGATCTGAAAATATGAGAATTACCTAGCCTAGGAGCCAGCTGGTACTCCTGCGTCCATACTGCCTTGAGGGCAGATAATCCTGCTGCTTTAGTTACGGACATACCCAGCTGCTAGGAGCTGAAATCCCTGACTGAAATTGGTTCACACAGAAGGAAATTTATTATGTTGTATAAAGAGAAATCCAGAAGTTGGATTAGTTAACACTGTGTCTTAAGGATATTACCATAGACCTAAAGTCTTTCCATCTTTCTCTACCAGCCTCAGTGAGTTGGTTCTGCCCTCAGCTTGGGCAGAGGGTCGTCAGAACCTTCAGGCTTGACAGAAGATTACAATTCTAGGTGTCAGATCCAAATACACCAACATCCAGAAAAGAAAGGAGCCATTTCTTCCAGAAACCCATGAGCACACCTCTCTTAAACGTCATTGGCTGTGATTGCATCACATACCAGTCCTAGACTATCGAGGCAAAGTGGATGACATTACCGTGATTGGCTGAGAATAAACATCTGAGATTAAAGGCAGTTAGAAGTCAAACACAAAAGCCACTATCTTACCTCTTAGCCTCTTCCTCCTGTTATTTCACTCTCTGACCTCCCAACCAGCCCTTCTCAGCATGTTCCCTGAGAAAACACGCTCTTCTATCCTTCCTCCTCAGTTTCTTGGAAACTTTACTTATATTATCCATTTTCTCTTCTTCCTCCTCTATGTGAAACACCTTTATCCTGTGGATACTCAAACATACTCAAGTTTAAAAGACACCTTCTCTAGATCCCACGTCACCCTCCCATTTCTCATCATGCCTTCAAACCAAACTGTTGAATTTGCTAATTCATCATCCCAGTTTTCTCACTTTTCCTTCACTCCTCAGTCAGTCTGGCTTCTGTCCAGTGACTGCACATAAAACTCTCATTCAGATTATCAATGATCTCTGTGTTATAAAACCCAACGGAGTTTTTAGTCCTCGTCTTAGCCTTTGACAGTATTAACTAATCCTTTCTATATAAAACAAAGTTTCCCAGTGAATCCCATCGTGACCCATGTGTTCCTAGTTTTATTCTAACCTTGTGGCTCCTTCTTAGTCTCTAGAAGCTCACTCTCCTATACCCAGCCCTCAAATATCAGAATTCCTCAAGTCTCAGTCTCTAGACCCCTTCCTTGTCACTCTCCACTCCCTACACAAGCTCGCCAGGCCCATGATTCTAATTATCATCTGTATGCCCATGGCTGCCCAAGAGAGAGAGGCCCTTTCTTATCCTCTAGCAACAAAGCAGCCGTGAGCTGCAGGCAAGGACAGGTCCCCAACGGCTCCATATTCTTTAGTCGAATACAACAATTTCATCTGAGACTAATCCCATCATGTCTCACATCTCTGATTGTTACTTTCAGAATCCCAAGCTTTCTAAGTTATCAACCATCACCCACCCAATGATAGCCATATACCGGTAAACAGACCTGATCGCCCATCTTTCCCACAACCTTGACTTTTTCTATTCCTTCTAGGACTCATGATATGTTATCAGAAAACTATTCTTTCTGTCCTCAGCATCTTCACCTTTTTTGCCCTAATTGAAATCTGCACACCCCCTGATGATTCTACTTCCTCTGCAGCCCTTTCAAGTGGGCGCTGCTTTTGCGCTTGTACCCTACTTAACGCTGGACCCAGAAGTAGGATAGGAAGCCTCTGGCTACCTGTTGCTGCTTTTATGATTCTCCTCCCACTTCTTTAAAAACTGCATCACTTTTGAAAACAGGATATCACACTTGACATCTTACTGCCCCTCCTAATTGCTGTCACCTACTGACCTGCTGCCAGTTCCCCTCATTAACGGATCATTTTAGTCCCTGACTCACTGTTTCTCATTCTACCTATTCCTATGACATTCAAATGAATGATCCACTAAGTACCGGATTCCTCTGTTCCCCTGTTCCAATGATCTTTTCTCCGTCTCTTCATTCACTCCCATGGTCCTTAGCATCACAAAAAAAAAAACTGAGTGCCTTCTGAAATATAGATATCAAAATATCCTATCTTCTGACCATCACTTACACCATCTCCACCACTTCTTTCACCCTCATTAGTTACTACCTCCTCCTTCACAGAGAAAATAGGAGCCATTGAGAACAAGCTCAGCTTCCCACAACCAAACCTACAAATTTCCCTCTCGTTGCTTCTCAGCTTTCATAATGGGAGAGGTACTCCTCACCTTTCTCAAGGCTACTCTCATCACCTATGCTCTGGATCCTATGTCCTCTCACTTTCTCAAGGAACTTGATCAAACAGGTACCTCTGCCTCTCCTGTAATTTTAACTTCTCCCCTCTACTGTCTCCTTACAGAGATCATTTAGACACACTCAGAGCGCTCCCTTCCAAAACAGCAGCAGCAGCAGCAGCAACGCTACCTCTGAGTTGTCAGACGAATGTCTTCTCGTTGAAGGCACTTCCCTCTCCTTCACAGTGAAACTTGCTGACGATGTTGTCTACATTTGCTGTCTCCTTATCCCAACCTTACACCCACTCACCACTTCACGGAAATTGCTTTTTCCAAAGTGACTGAGGATCTCCTAACTGTTCAACCCTGTAGACGTTTTCAGTCTTCATTTTGTTGACTCTTTAACAATGTATAAACTGTGTAACACAGGTGACCCTCCAGAAACTTTCTTCCCTTGGTTTCTGTACTCTTGGTTTTTGTTCTTTGACTGTTTCTTCTCTGTTTCCTTTGCAAGAGCCTTTTTCTCAGTATGTCCTTTAAATGTGTTCCTTGAGACTCTGCCTTAAACTCCTCTCTTTTGCTCCACAACCTCTCTTTAGGCAATCTTGTCTATTTCTATAGCTTAAATGATCATCTATATGCTAATGACTTTCAAATCTATATCCAGGACAAAGAGTTTATCCAGAGCTTCTGACTAGTAGAGATTACTGCCTACTGAACATCTTTACTTATTTACCCCACAAACATCTCAAACCCAAAACACTAAATCGAATTCAGTATCTTTCTCCTGAAATAACTTCTTTACTAATCCAGTGAATGGCTGCTATACTGTGATTTATAAGAAATACATTTCTTATATATTTGATCTTTGACCATGATTCCTGGTTCACCACACCTAAAACCCTTGGAATTTCCTAGTGATGAGAACAGGAAATGCGTCTTTTTTATATTGATGAGATGACTTTTGCACCACACTTAAGGATAGGGGCTGGTTGCCAGGAGAACCAACTGAGTGATTAGAGGATTGGAACTGTCAGTCCCAACCCTTCACTTCTGGAGAGGGAAGAGGGCTAGAGGTTGAATCAATCACCAACAGCCAATGATTTAATAAACCATGCCTGTATAAGGAGGCTTCCATAGAAACTCAAGTGCCAAGGTTTCAGAGAGCCTTAGAGTTGGTGAAAGTGTGGAGGTGCTAGGGGAAGGGCTTGCCTGGAGGGCACAGAAGCTCCAGACCCCGTCCCCATACCTTTCCCTGTGCCTCTTTTCCATCTGACTGTACCTGAGTTACATCCTTTTATAATAATCCAGTGATCTTACAAGTAAAAAGTTTCTCTGAGTTCTGTGAGCTGCTCTGGAAAATCAGTTGAACCCATGGAGGGGCTCACAGTATCCTCTGATTTATAGCTAGTTGGGTAGAAGTACAGGTAACAACCTGGGCTGTGACTGGCATCTGAGGCTGGGGGTGGCAGGCAATGTTATAAGATTGAGCCCTTAACCTGTGGAATCTGATGCTATCTCTGCATAGATAGTGTCAGAACTGGGTTGAATTCTCAGGCACCCTACTGGTGTCATCGTCAATTGCTTGGTGTGTATGGGGAAAGCCCCCTTGCCCCACACATGTTAGAATTGGGTCCAGGAACCATTTAATGGCACCATTTCCCTCTCAGCTCCACAAAACACCAACTACCAGAACATCTCCTGAGTCCTTTCACTCTCTCCATCTCCCACTGCCACTCCCACCCCCACTACAACCCATTCTCTCCAGTGGGATGAGGCCACAGCCCCTGGACTGAACTGCCTGACCCCTCTAAGCTATAATCCATATGAAGGACAAATATGCCCGCTTGACCTCTTTGCTCAAAACCCTTCAGTGGTTCCCAGTATTTCTCAAAAGTGAGTCCAAATTCTGTCCCTTTTCTTATCATGTCTTTTATGAGCTGACTCTTATTTATCTTTCTATCATCAAATGGTGCACTGTCAGATTTTTTATGCTCCAGCTCCTCTGAATTGTTTGCATTTCCTTGAATGGGACACATTCTCTTCCACTTCTGGGATTTTTGCATAGTAACCCCTTCATGGAAACTTTCCTCCACCCTCTCTCTCTAGCTAACTGTTTCTAATCTTTTAAATTAAAGTTTGGGAGACCTCTGTATTACTTCCCAGCTAGTGCAGCATTGTGAGCCTCCCTGCATAGCCTCAGCCCTGAAGACCATCATTTCAATCACTCTCTTAAACTATTCCTTGGTTCCTTTGATCAACTCCTCATATCCAACAAAATCCCAGCCTCAATCAGTTCATGGGTTCCGATTGTCTGCGTCTTCCCTCAGGCTGCGGTGAGTCGGGAAAAGACTCCTACAGACTTCTGCAAATTCATGGAGCTATGTCTCTCCTCAAATCCCCTCTCTCACCACCACCCCTTTCTCACTCTCTGAGAAAGTAAACATCATCAGAAGAAATTTTCCTCAACTTCCTCTCAGCCCTACAAACACCTTTCTTTAAATGTAATTTTTTCCCCTCCTTTTCTGTGTAGTGCATGCAGGGTCCTCTCTCACTCCCCCACCAAGGCTCATTTCTCTCCTAGTGCTTGGATTCCCTCTCTACGGGGTGATCTTCTCAGCATATAAACACGTTCAAACACCTTTCATCTTTAAAAACAAAACCAAGCGAAATAAAACTAAGACCGTTCTCAACCCCAAGTAGCCTTTTAAACACTTGATAAAGGAGAGCTTTGCATTCCGTCTGTAATTCCATCTGCTCTATTCCACCTTAATTTCTGAAGTGTGGCTTCTGTCCAACCAGGGCCCTGAAACGACTTTCATCAAGCTCCCCAAAAACGTCCACAGCTCCTGCATTTCCCAAAGCCCATGGCCGTCTCCCTATTCGTATTTTACCTGGACCCTCTGCAGCATGTGACACTGCTGACCTTCTCTGGTCCTTCTGCTTCTGGAAGAACACTCCTCTGCCTTGGCCCACCTCCCGGCTTCTCCACCTCTTCCGCAGGCCTCCTCCTCCGCCAATTGCCTCTTTTTTTTTTTTTCAAACTGATAAAATCTGAGAAACAGTATTTCTCTAAATAATTTCTATGAAAACAAATCTCTTTTGTTCAATCTTTTTTTTATTGTGATAAAATATACATAGTATAAAATTATCTGTTTTTAAGTATACACTTTTGTGGCATGAAAGCATTCACAGTGTTGCACAACCGTCACCACCATTCATCTCTAGGACTTTTTCATCTCCCCAAACTGAAATACCTTGCCCATTAAACAGTAATTTTCCCATTCCCCCTCCCTCCAGCCCCTGACAACCGCCATTCTAATTTCTGTCTCTACAAATTGGACTACTCTGGGTACCTCAGCTAAGTGGAATCCTACAGTATTTGTCCTTCCATGATTGGCATATTTCCCAATTGCCTCTTTTAAAAAAAAAATTTTTTTTTATTGAGGTATAGTCAGTTTACAATGCTGTGTTAGCCTCTTTTTTTTTTTTTTAAGACATTTTGGACTCAGCAGGAAAATGTCAGAATTTTGCCGAAACTTGTTAGTTTTCTGGAGTGTCATGAACTCATAATTTTTTTATTATTTTATTTTTTAATAGAGATATAATTGACATATAATATTATACTAGTTTCAAGTGTACAACACAACAATTCAATTTTTGTATGTATTATGGAATTATCTGAATAATAAGTCTAGTTAATATGCATCACCGACTGCCTCTTAACTATCGGTTTTGCCCAGAGCCTCGACCTTGGCTCTCTGCTATTCTCATTCAATGCCTGATCCCTGGGTGATCTCAGCCACATATTTGCCTTCAGCTGGCACTTGTTACTACCAATGACTCTCTAATCTCTATTTCTTCCCCAGAACTCTCAGATCCCTAATCCAACACTTGGGAATACTGTGTCCCAAACCCCACCCACCCAGATCTTCCTGCTGTGACCCTTGGCTCTGTGAATAATATTATTCCTGACCCAGGTGCTCAAGCAGAGCCCTGGGGGTGACCTCACTGCACCTCCTCACGCACCCCATGGTCACCATGTCTGGCAGTATTATCTCCTAAAAACCCCTCCTGCCCTTCTCCATCCTCTCATATCACTGAGGCCTGCCCACGCTCTTGTCATATCTCAGCTTGGTCACTACAGTGGCCTCTGAATAAGGGTCCCTATCCCAGTCTGGTCTTTTCCAGTACACCCTCCACCAAGCCACCAGAGTGCTTGGCTCCAAAACACATGTAACCTTGTCACTTCCCTGCTATTAGCCTGTCGATGGCTCCACCAGCTCTCAGGATAGAATTCAAATCCCTTAGCTTAGTGGAAGGAGGGCCCATTCAAGTTCCGGCCACTTGCCAACCCTATTAGCCTCACTATTCATTCCCCAGTGTGATCACTCTGCACAGCCGAACAGAATGCTCTATTTCCCTACTGTGCAGGGCTGTTTCACACCTCCAGGCCTTCCCACATAATGTTCACTTTTAATGGTCTTTCCTTTCCTGATCCAGCTGATACCTACTTAGTGTCCAAAAACTACCCCCAAGAGTCACCTCCTCCAGGAAGCCTTCCCTGACCCCATAACCCATTTAGATGCCCTCACAGTGCAATCACAGCACTCAGTGTACACCAAACACAGTGTCAATTTCCTATGTATTTCTCTGTAGACTGTAAGCTTCAGGAGCTATGGTACCTTGTCTTGTTCAGTTTCTACCTCACCACTTAGCCCAGTGTCTGGCATGTAAGAAGTGTTTGTTGAATGACTGACTGACAATGAAGAAATGGACTTAGGAATTTGTCTTACACATTCTCAAAATCAGAGACTCTTAAAAAAATAGACAAACAAGGCCTTACCTACTAGATTTCATTTAATGTTGGAGCAGGAAAACTAATACGAAAGAAAATATCTCCTGAACAAATATATTGTCCATCCAAATAGAAAACAAATAGAGGCCAAGAGCTCTCTAGAAAGTAATGTGGTTAACAGTGGCAAGAGAGACAATTTTAGGTGGTACAGTTCCTATAAATCCCAGCCATCCTGCATATTTTTATTGTCCTAGATATATGTAAATGACTTATTTACCTAAGGGGATTATAGAAAATTTACTGCATTCAGATATTCCCTGTATATATCTTATTATCTAACCTTGACAGCAAAGAGCTATGCCTGGGCAATGGTACACTTGTAATACAGCTAACCAGACAAAATGAAAAGGCGAGTTAAGCAATTACTTGGTGAAAGAAATTAGCATAGTCAAGGTTCATAATAGAAACCAGAGGTCTCCCTTTTTTCCCCAATAAAGCTAAGTATTTCAGCCTGCATTATCTGAATAAATTAAAATTTCTGTTTAAAAACACTGTGGTAGTAGAGGTGCAAGTTATTTTTAAAAAATCATTTTGATGTAGCTTTGGAAATCTTTGTAGTTGTTTCCCCACAGATTTAAAATCCTTATTTGTTTCCTTTTGGCTAATAACTAAATGTAACTCACCGTTCTGAGCATTTACTAGCCAAGTGTGGCCAGAGGCTGCCTGCAAATGTAATGAATGTGAGAGGAAGGGGCAGTGGGGTGCTTAAAATTGGCTTCACAGAAGTTTAATTTAAAAACTGAGTTTATCCCTTAACAAATATTTCATGAACACAACCTATGTGCCCGGCATGGGGATTGACCTGAAGGTACAAAGATGATTAAGACAGTGTCTCTACTTTCAAGAAATTCTCAATTCCAGTGAGTGAAACAGATCCAAACACAACCAGCTGAATCACATAGGGTAGGTGCCACACTGCAAGAACGAAGAATGTACAACAAGGAGAAGAAGGTAGGTGCAACTGGATTTATGTGAGAGTCGAGGAAGACAGGGCGGCGTGAATGGTTTCCCCGAGGATTGATCTGGCCCTGATGGCCGTGCCGAATCCCACCTGGTGGAGAGTGAGTGTGGCAAGCAGGACACTCCGAAAGAAGTGGCCAAATTAACAAAGGCCTGATGGAGAGATGGTACACGGCATGTTTCCAAGTGACGAGCAGTGGGCGGGGGCTCAGAGAACATGTGGAAAGCGGCATGGGATGGAGGTGATACAGAAAGTTTATTTAAAAGCTGAATCTCCCAGAGTTCAGCCATTTTTAAAATAAATTAGTAAGTCTTGCTATATCTGCATTCCACCTGAACTACCGTTCACTTAATATTGTTTTCAGTGACTCTCTTTCTAAAAGGAAATGTCTACTTTATTTCATGTTAAGCAATAACATCCATGAAATTACACATTTGAGGCACTAATCACATTTTCCCAAAAACTCTTAAAATAAAATTAAGTAATAAAATGATGTAAATGTGTGGCACTGTACTACCTAAAATTGTCCCTCCTGTCACTGGGGGCAAACGCTTCACACCTTGGGAAATACCGTTTTGTACTAATAAGTAACATGAAAAGAAAAAGCTTTTGCAAGCTTTTTTAAATTTTATTTTCCAAGTAGGGAGGAAATAGTGCTTCTGTGAAAAGGTTGGCCAATAAAACTGTTTTGAAATTCCTACTAGAAGCAAGCAGGTAATTGTTGTAAAATGCTGAGAAACAAGTAATGAGAGAAAGTTAACTGAGTGAGGTGAGAACAGGAAGGACTCACATGATGGGACAGAAGGAGAAGCTCTGTTGAGACAAGTAGACGGATGTGTAACTTGAAATTGATTAGTTCCTTTTTTCTGGCCAGACATTAGAGCTGTGCCATTCACATGGTAGCCACTAGCTACCTATGGCTGTTTAAATTTAACTATAAGTTAATTAAAATTAAAATTAAATCACATTTCAGTTCCCCAGTTATACTAGCCAGATTTCAGGTGTTCAGTAGTCACATGTGACTAGTGGACAGAACAGATATAGGACATGTCCATCATTGCAGAACATTCTATTGGACAGTGTTATACTAGACAAATACTAGTCTGTTTGCTGGGACTTAGCATGGTCAAACTACAGGGCTTCAAGGAGAAGACTCCGAAAATAAAACAGAAAATAAAGAACTAGACACGGTTCCCTCTGCAGGGCAAGTAGAGGATAAGTTCTTAGGTAGTAGGAGAAGCATGGCTTTCTGCAATCCAGAATAAGTCTACTGTTCTGACAGGAGCTTTTGATGCTTAACTTGAGCATGATAAGTAGTGGGGAGATGTAAAATAGTAAGTAATCAGAGAAATTCCAAATTCCCTAACGCTGTTGTGCAAATCCCCTGGTGTAGTTTCTTCAAAATAAAAATAACCAGAAAGAAGAAGAAGGAGGAGGAGGAGGAGAAGGAGGAGAAGGAGGAGGAGGAGGAGGAGGAGGAGGAGGAGGAGGAGGAGGAGAAGGAGGAGAAGGAGGAGGAGGAGGAGAAGGAGGAGAAGGAGAAGAAGAAGAAGAAAGTTATGCCTCTTTTAGGTATGCAAGCTATTAAAGTCTGGGTTTCTAGAACCCCAGGTCTCTACTGAGTGCCGACTAGTCCCCAGCCCAGGCTATCTCCCCGGCAGACAGATAACCTAAGCTTCTTACTTTGAGGATTTTTCCCATACATACATCCTCTGATTTTTCCTTTTCAGCTCCCAGAATGTAATTTTACATAGTTATTGTTGTTTTATTTACTGTGACCATGTAATCACCTGCGCCTGAATTTTTCTGTCAGTAAAAATGTAATAATTATGTCTGCAGTAAAGAGTACATTAAATGAGACAGCACATAGGAAGTGCTTGCTACAACCATAGAGAATGTCAATAAATACCTATAATACAAATAGAAAGTCCTTCTCCGTTCATCCATAGCTTGCAGAGCTGAGATGCAGTATCCCAGCTTGGGAGGCTGCCACCTGACACACGACAACCTCTGTCTTCACAGTCATACATTAACCCACAGTCATCAAGTGTCTCCTCTGTTCAGGACACCAAAGTGTACATGTGGTCTATAGGCTTCTTACAAAGTTTGGGGCAGTCCTCCCACGTCCAAAGAGCTTGATCTAAATGAACATAGAAACCCTTTAAGAGCAGTCATCAGTGAAGAAAGTGAAAGTTGTTGCCGCCATCAGTAAGGCTCCAGGCAGACTGAAAGTTATGCCACGGCCACCACTATCATTGGTAATAATGGCCCAGCAGTGAACAGAGACTCAAGGCAGCAGACATACTCTTACTCTTACCCTGAGCCTTTTATTTATTTTTTGTTGACGTATCGTCGATTTACCATGCTGTGTTAATTTCTAGTGTACAGCATAGTGATTCATTTATACATATATAGATATATATATATTCCTCTTCATATTATTTTTCATTATAGGTTATTACAAGATATTGAATACAGTTCCCTGTGCTATACAGTAGAAACTTGCTGTTCATCTATTTTATATATAGTAGCTAATATCTGCAAATCCTGAACTCCCAATTTATCCCTCCCCACTGAGCCCTTTAATACCTTCTCAAGGATTAGGAGGATTTGGAGAGGAGGTAGGGGAACCAGAACTCCAGTAATGACAGTGTTCAAAGCTCAAGACTATGCCTCCAAATTAGAGAACCACGTTACTAAAATCTGAAACATCTGAGTGCAAGTACTTGTTTGACTCATACACAAGTGCATATGTCATATTTGGATAAAGGCCCTTAAGAAAAACCCTTGAAATATAATTTGTAGATGAATAATCCTTGGGCCTTTTAGTTTCAAATTCTAACATGATCTGTCCAGATTTCCACTAAAATTTGTAAAGAACAATAAAGGGCTGTCTACACTTCTGAGGCTGCAACCTAAAAATGATGCTCAGTTGATGCTCAGAATTTGAGAGGCATTTCCTCTAAGTGTACAACAGATGAAACTAACAACACAGAAGCCGTATGATACCGACATGATCATGGGGAGTGAGACAACTTGACTACTCCCCACTGTTTGATTACTGGGTCAGAAAAACATCAATCAGAAAACTGGGCAACTTGCCACCTGGCATGTGAATGATGCTTCTTGAGAAGTCAGAGTCCCTCCTCCACCTCACTGTCCATTGGAATCTCTTTCTTCTATCACACAGAGATTCTGTTTACTCCCAGAAAACAATGGGGCACAAGAGGGACGGGATAAAAAGATTGATTTTGGTATATGTGGAGGACTCATCCTGGTACAGCTTTAAGGTAAGGGTGTCAGAAATTGCTGATGATGGTATTCATGGGGATCGAAGTTCTCGTGTCTGCGATTTACTCAGAGTGTTAGAAAGTCAGAAAGCAGGGTTAGGAGAGACTTCATTTCAGGTCAACAGAGCTGCAACAGAAGAAAGTCTGCTGGACATCTGAAATGGGGTTGGAATGAAGTATTTACCCAACTGTGTTTCTGAGAAGGGCTTTTAACTAGTGCCTAAGAGGAGAGTTGAGCCAGGGATAACTGACAAATTCTGTGGTTGGCAAACTGTGTATTTGGATTGAATTCTTCTTCTCAGGAAATAAGGATTCTTAAGAATAGCAATCCAGTTCTCAGTCAGGATTTTTAACTTCAAGCAATAGAAGCAAAATCTAACTATCTTAAGCAAAAATAGAGGATTTACTGCAGGAATAGAGGAGAGGGTTTTTTTTTAATTCATTCATTTATTCATGCAGTCAATGAGCCTTGATTAAACCCCTAGTGTGTGTCACACACACACACACATATATACATATACTTAGCATTGTACATTTTGTATATACTATATTATACTGTCACTGTAGTACACTATACACATATACGTGTGTGTATATGTAAGTATGTATATGCATGCGTGTGTGTATGTATGATTCTAGATAGACTTACCCAGGCTTCAGAAAATGTGCTGCTGAGGAAGGTGATGGGTCCTGGGGCAAGATCATTCCATGGATATAGCACAGAGTTTCTGAAAGACAGGTTCACGTTGCAGAGATTAAGAGGGTATTCTAACAGAGCATCTCAGACTTAAGAATGGGTTAGCAAGATTACTAACTTCAGTCCTTTTTTTCCCCTTAGCCTATGGAGAAAGTCATATTTAGTGTGAAGTTTTAAACATTTTCCTGTTTACAATGTCATTCCCTTTGGTTATGTCAAAACCTCAGTGGAATCAGGTAAAAAACATGGGGGAACTGTGGGGTACAGTGGCACTGCAGAGCTGGCCCTCACATTGGTTCCAGGGACAGGGTGTAACATTCTGTGAAAGGGGCGGTGACCACGACTGTCATAATGTGACTAGAAGCCCACGGTGGAACTGGGAGTAACAGGGGCTTCAAATGACACAGAGGAGCAACTGTCAAATGGGAAACTTGGGAAGGACTTAAGACATTCGTCCTTCCTCAGTATACACTAGACTCAGGATTTTTCTCCAGGGGCACTTTTAGCATATTTATGGGACAATTCTTCCTTTTATAAGACTGTCCCACATTCTGCAGGGTGTTTAGCATCCCTGCTACTGTACATTAAGAACCATAACTGAGCATCAATCTATTTAAATATTCTCACTCCCAGCCACTGCTTACTTCACAAAAGACTTGTAGAAAATATGCTTTCTCCCCTGTGGGGTTTCACTAGTGCCAAAGAGTGTGATCATCTTGTCAGCGTGTCAAGCCCCTTCCTATGTCACCACTGTTTACTTGTCAAGACCCCTTAGAAAACAGAGATAAGCCAAAGACCCGTTGCCTCACTGAGAGACAGTGGGAGGACCACCTCATTAGAGCAGTCAGATCAATAGTGGAGGAAGTTACTGGTCCTAAAGAGAAGACAGGCGGGATCCCATCAGAGAAGGGAAATAGTAATTGCTAATAAGTCACCATTTTTAAAATCATTAGGGTATCTTTTAAGAGAGAAGAGTCAAATCTTTTCAAATGGATTTTTTTTCCAAGTACTAAATGCGTGCATGTTGGTCGACAAAAGAGCATAACCAGGTGTTGGCTCTGCTGGTGGAAATGCACTCTGACTGTTTAGGGCAAGAGGAGTGGGGAGGATGAAAAGAAAATGAAGAGAGGTTTAATTTTTCTCCAGTTATGTAACTGTTTCATCTTATTTCACACACACACACTCCACATTTTTTTTCTTTCCACCTAGGGTAGGAAATTCTGCTTTTAGAATTTCAAGAAAGAAGTGAGTGAAAGAGACAGGCAGACCTTTAATGCTGTAGACCGGCACTCTATTATGTTAGGTTAGCTTATGTTAGTTTTCTTTTCCTGCAGAAATAGTAATAAAAAATGTTCCCACTGTCCTCTTGAAAAGGCTTTTTGCTTCAGCGAAGCCCAGTTGGGAATTACAGGGTTAATCAAATGGTCAGATGGTTACCTCTTCTCTTAGAGAAAATGCACGTGTGTGGGAGAACCAAAAGAAAGCAAAGGGTAAAACAACAATGGAAATACTTTGCTCCTTTATTTTGAAGGACATGACAGTTTGTGTCTTCAGGATGATACTAAAACGGGTGCCTGGGCAAGGCTCTGGGTCAAGTGTGTACAGTCTGCCCTGAGCACCAAGATGCTACTGGCTCAGCATGACCTCGGGTACCACACACGGACCCACCGGAGGGGAAAACCTCCTCCAGAGTGGTCTGTTCACAATGGTGGCTGCTGCGGGAGTGGCTGCCATTTTCTAACAAACTGCCGTAAACATTTCTGAGAGCAGGTGAGAGGGAATCGAAATGGAAAAGAGTGAACTGTTAGCACAGAGAGCAGTTGTACAGCATGAGGGTTTAATCTTTCCAGAAAAGATGTGAACGTAAAGAACTGATAAATTGCTGCAGGCATGAAAGCAGAGACGAGATGAAGGCTCTCTCTCCTCAGCATTCAGCCCATGAACCAAAGCCACCTCAGTCCCAAAGTAAAGGAAATAATGTGAACTACTGGGGTTTCACGATTCTCCGGAGAGTAATTTAAGATATTCACTTATCAAATAC
Source organism: Camelus ferus (assembly GCF_009834535.1). Lineage (NCBI taxonomy): Eukaryota > Metazoa > Chordata > Mammalia > Artiodactyla > Camelidae > Camelus > Camelus ferus. The sequence continues at coordinate 36,257,358 of NC_045703.1, read as the reverse complement.
TCACACAGTTCTTAGGCCTCCAAATTATTTCTCAGTGATTACTGGATAAGCATCTTTGGAACAACTAATATAAATTAATACTTCATTTAAATTACATCTCTTTCTCTTTTTATAAAAAAGACAAAAAAGCTTATTGTCAATGACAGCCAAGAATCTTGCACTTGAGGCCTCTCTCATCCATAATTACATGAGTTACCCCTAGAAAGAGAATAACTATATCATGTCCAATAGCAATTTTCATTAATACATGCAGACTGTGTAGATGAGTAAAAATGTTTAAATTGTACAAATATTGACACTTAATGGATTCTTTTGTCTCCAGCTAGCACTAAGCATACTTTGATGGTTAGTCATAACAAATGACCATGAATAAAAATCTCCTGGTTGTACATGGCATTTTGGTTCTTAGAATAAATCAACTGAAATACAGTTCCAGTGATGGTATCTTAATAAATATTTTTAAAGGGCTTAATAATTCCCCACAAAATACACAGGTATGCTTTTAATTAAAGATATTTACTTTTGAGAAGTCCCCAAATAGATACCAAAGCTTCTTTACACACAATACTTACTATAAAAATTTGGAGAATTTGGGCTTAAAAAAATAACTTTTGTGGTTTACTCAACCATAACTGATCCTTGAATTTTAATCAACATTATACATCATTAATGTGGATGTCAGAGAAAAGGAAAGAAGTCTTGTTAAGTGATTCTCACATCCTAGTGGTGACTTATTTAAAATGCATTTATAAGAGGGTCATTTTTCCTACTTAAAAATAATATGAGCAATGCAGGTATCAGCTGCACTTTATGTCTGATATTCATCTGGCATCAGTGGGAAAGTTTGGTTAGAAATGGGGAAGGGGTTATTGTGTTTGCTTGTTTGTTTTGTCTATTGGTTTCTCAACAAAAATTGTAATTAAACTTACAATGTTAACTTACTCATTTTATATAATTCGTTCAGTCAACAAAGAGCTTTAATGTTGAGAGTATTTGGTTATGTAAACAGATTCTCAGTATTATTACTTTTTAGGTGCAATGAGACAACCACAAATAGGCAACCAACTGTTACAAAGACTATGCAGTAAAGAAGACTCAACAAAGCATGATGGAATGAGGGCATTTTGGTAATTTTCTTCTTCCAACCTCTGAATCAGAAAACATTTATTCCCATTTTGATATGTCTGACATCGACCTCTTCCTTAGCAAGAGAAAGTCCAGAACTGGACCTACATCACTAAATCTAGACATTTTAATCTAATTTTTTTTTACATGAGAGACTGGGCTATACATATTGTCGATATAAATTTCAACAAACTGATGAGTTTGCATATGGCTAATATTTGAGTTCCGCATGAATTCTGCAAGTTTAGGGGTATTTGTGTTTGCCAAGTACTGTTGTGCTCCAAAATTAAACTTACAAATTAAATATGATTCAGGTTGTCTGAAATGAGAGGAGCCCAGTCTATCTGTGACCTTCTGCCCTCCCCTATCAGTTCCATGGCAACAATTCAGGGGCAGTTGATCACAGTGTAGAACTCCAGAAGTTTTTAGAACTGAATTAGTTTTTAAAAAGGAAAAGTCAAACCTGAAAAGGCTGAAACTTTTTGAAACGATTGTATTTACCACAAGAGCAGGAAAGTAAAGTGGAAACACCAGAGATGGGAGTGCAGACAGTCCTGAGACCAACTCGCTCTGTAACCTTGGGTCATGAAAATTTTCTGGTGTTTGTTTCCTTAGCTGCAAATAAATAGACAGAATTTCTACTCAACACAGTAGATGAAACTAATGTGAAGATGGTAATACCTATTTCTGACTTTACAGAGATCAGATATGTTAATATCTGTTCCTTACTTCATAGAGGTGTGAGAATTAATTTTGAGAAATGAATCTACATTTGACTATCTTTGAAGTCAGGTGCTATTTAAGAACCTAAGATCCTACTTAGATTTTAAATCTTATTTCTTTTATCTCTAATGCCTACAAGGGAGAGATTACTCATTTAAAAAGATAATCCCAACTTTATTTCAGTGTGATACTTTGGGAATTTAAACATCCCCAAACAATAAACTCTATTCAAAATCCAGCCTGATTGATTACTTTCCCTGATAAGTAGCAAAGGAATTAGTCCACAAAGAGGTTTAAGTAGCAGGTTTACAAGCTTAACTTTGGAAAGCAAATGCTTGGGAGTTTTTCATCAGGATAATAGCAGAGATGAACTCACCCTACACTTCTCAGCATGAAGAGAAGGGCCAGATCTATTGTTGGTGCTGCATGAGCCAGCCTTCTGGCCATGGTTGCTTTCCAGTGTGATACGGTTGAACACAACTGCTTTTTGACTAGGCCATAGTATTCTTTAAACTCAGAATCTTCAGCAGAGTTGTAGCATTTACCAAAATTCAAGAGGCTCTGGGGTGGTTAGGTATGTAATTCAACCAACTTACCCACCAATTCAGCCTTGCAAGTGCCAAGGCATGCGTCCTCCTGCCCCTCACCATCCCACCCCTAGCACCTGCTCTTCTAGAACACAGCAGGGGCACTTAGTTCCCATGAAGGAGGAAAAGTCCAGGGGCCACAGCTTTTCTTAGATTAGCCTCCAAATACTTAGTAATGTGCCATGCTCAGAGTAACCATATAATTTATTTTCCAAGCTAGGATGTGTGAAAGTGAACCATAACAGGCAGGGTCACAAGAGCAATGGGTATCAACCAGTATTGTCCAAACAAACCAGAATGCATGGTGGGTGGTCAAGCTGGCACGCACACGGAGTCGCCGACAGTAATGATGCAATGATAATAAGGTGCTTAGAGGAAATGTGCACAGTGCACTTTTCTGCCTTTGGCGTTTGTTACTAACTGTCGTGTCTGTGAAGCTGCTGTTTATATTCATCCCGTCACACTACTTAGGTTTAGCCTTAGTTAAGGAAAGTTTTCTGCCCGATGTAGCAAAATGCCATCCTCAATCACAGGCCCGAGGAACAGTTTCTGTGACTTACTTATTTTCTGGTGAGTGCTTTGTCACCAGTATTCAATTTCATTTGCTAGACCAACTTGCAAATGTAACACCATCCGAGAATGTCAAGCCTTTTCTGTTTCTGTTTTCTGAAATTCATCTATTTCTAGAAATCTATCTATAACCACCAGCTTTTCAGTCTATTTTTTAGCAACCCTTTGCACTGGTGTTCACATGGAGTTCCTGATGAACTGGGACTTTGTTTGGATGTGACTGCTGGCTGTCAAGCATTTAGGAACTAAGAATCCGAGTCTTTGCTGAGCCTTTGTGCTACCTCACAGAACACGCATTCTCCATCTTCAGTATTTCTGTAGTGTTCCGAAACTTTTCTCAGATAGTCTTCGCAGTCAAAATAAATAAAATATTACATCAGAATGATATGGTTACCCTCCTATCTAGCACTCCTATCTAATAATGATTTTTAAATATCTTACATAATTATTTCACACATTCAGCACAAATCTTTATGCTTCAACTTGGGCTATAGATTCATGACCATCTACGCAGCCAGTACTTGCATCTTTATTACGTTTTCGTCATTTCACCACAATGTCTCAGTTTCCTATCTTGTAAAATGAAACTTCAATTATATTGTTATTCTCTAATTTTAATAAAGCTGAGCACTGAGACCATCATTCAGGGGAAACTCCAACCAAGGAAACCTGTTAAAATTTCAACTACCATAAACAGAGAAATGCAGATCAAAACCAAGATGCATTTCTTTTAACTCCCTGGAATCTCCAAAAGATTTGCCCAGCTCTTCTGCTTCTCTTTTACCTTGGGGAAGGGACCTCGGATCACCTGCAGCAAATGAAAAGCTGGGTGAAAGTTTAGTGGCACATCCTGAGCTTTACCGATCTAAGCCTATTATCATCCACTGGCTTTGTAATTGCCTTCGGTGTGAAACAAAAAGCATAGGAATAAAGTTGGTAAAGAGTTCTAACTCTAAGGCACTGCTGGCATCACAGGGAGGAACAACCATATCGAAACTCCATAGACAACTCAGCTCACGCTTATTGAAAGGATTATAGGCCCATTACGCCGCTAACTACTTTACATATGTTGTCTCTGATTATAGTTGGAATAATATTATGAACTAGGCATTATTGTTACCCTATTTTAAAGATTAAGGAACTGAGGTCTAGAAAGTAACTACGTTGCTCAAGGACACGTTGCTAGTCAGTAGTAAAGCCAGCACTAGACCGACAAGCAGTTTTACTCCAGAGAGCGTGGCATTACCCTCTGTGGTCTTCCGTGCCACCCACAGTGTTAATCTCCCACAACAGGCACAAACGTAAGCAGTATTCTTTGGAAGAAATGGTGAAGAACATGAAGATGCTGAGATAAGGCTTTGAGTGATAGGCTAGTCGGGAAGAAAAATGATCTAGGAAGCATTGAGAAAATTAGATTTGGTTTGGCTTTAGGATATGATGAGGAAACTGGCTCTAGAGATTTTTGAAAAGTTATGCTAGGAAAGTACATAAGAAAAGAGTTTCATATATTTGTTTATATGGTCAGCATTTTTTCGAGTGTCTGCTATATGCCAAAAACTGTTTTACACACTGAAGGAAAAGAATAAAAGAGATAAAGTCCCTGCCCTCGTAGCATTTAAATTCTAGAGGAGGAGACAGATAACATGCAAGTAGGTAAATAAACATACCATTTCAGGCAATGATCAAGAACTGTGAATGGTCTGAGACTGTACTCCACTTGCAAGCTAGCAAGTTAGCCTGCCACAATTTCATGGATGCTGGCAAAAGACCTAAAATTTTATATCCAGCAAAGATTTTTAAATCATTTTTTTAAATTGAAGTATTTCAATTGTAAAAGTAAAAGTAAAATAGAAGTACAACTGAAGTACCAAAGATTTTTTTTTTAAATGAAGGCAAAATTGAAATATTTTCAGATGAACAAGAAAGGAAAAAAATTATCAGCAAGAGATCAGCCCTAAGGGAAATACCAAGCGGATTCTTGAGGCAGAATAAAAAGTGACTCCAGTTTTTTGAGTTCAGGGCCATGAAAATGCCAGAAGATGTAAAGTCCAATAAAAAAAAAGTAAGTTTCTGGGTAACTGCAAATGAATATTGACTATCAAAAAAATAATGTCCTATGGGCTTTAAAACATACTGTGTAAGCAATATTATAAATCAACTGTAATTTTTAAAAAACCCATTAGTGCAAATAAGTACATTGCAAGGGTAGCACAAAAAGCAGTAGGGGGTAAAGGGGCTTGTTAGTCCAGGTCCTTTAGGGAGCACATGCCAAGACTGGAGTAGCCGTGCAAGAGATGTGTTAGGTGGAGGCCTGTGAGGGACGCAGGAGGGAGCTGGGGAAGGACAAGAGAGCTGCCACGTCAGATTGTACCTTCCATACGCTTCTCAAGTGCACGTGGAACGTTTACCAAGACTGACTACATGGTGGGTCAAAAAACATGTCAGATAATGGAAATCACTCATAATATGTTTTCTGGACACTATAATTAAGCTAGAAAATCAGTAACAGAAAAATCTTCCAAATGTTTGGAAATTAAGCAATGCATTTCTGAAAACTCCATGTTCCAAAATGTCAAATTGGAAATAAAATATTTGTAATTGAAGGATAATGAAATATAACATATCAAAATTTGTGGATACCAACTAGAGCTTAGAAGGAAATTTAGAGCCTGAATGTATTTATTAGATACAAAGTTAAGGTTTAAAAATCAATGATTAAAATGTTTTCCCAAGAAGGTAGAAAAATAACAACAAATTAAACCCAAAGAAAATACAAAAACGGAGATAACAGCAATAAAAACAAAAATTAATGCTAAAATATACACAGGTTACTATATCACAAACAAGTTTGTGTTTAAGACAGAATTGCAACTTATGACAAAATTGACACACACGTGAACCAGCTTTTCTTTGACAACTGGAAATAGTGCACAATTCCTTTTCTTTGAATTTGCATTTTAATCTCCCTCTCTCCACACAGTTTTATCTTAAGGTGAAATATTTCATGCTTCATAGTATTTTATTCATCATTCTACCTTACTTCTCATCAACACACACATGTATATGCTTTTATATTTAAATATTGTTTAATTTTTAAAGAACCATTAGGCTATAAGTCAAGGATTACCAAACATTTTCTGTAAAGGGACCAGACAGTAAATATTTTAGGCTTGAGGGCCATCTGGTTTTTGTCGCAACTACTCAACTGTGTGTTTGGAGCTTAAAAGCAGCCAGAAATAATACATAAACAAATAGAGATGGCTGTGTTTCAGTAAAACTTTATTTACAAAAACAGTTGACAGGCCAAATTTGGTCCATGTGCTGTAGTTTGCTGATCCTTGCTATAAATGATCAAAATATAGCCTTTTTTTTTTTGCTAGAATGAGACATTTAGAATAAAATTTAGTCCCATTTTTCATTTTCATGGATGTTAGCACTGATTAACTTGTTTACAGAAATATGTATATGGTTTATACAGTGGAATACTACTCAGCCATGAAAACTGACAACATAACGCCATTCGCAGCAACATGGATGCTACTGGAGAATGTCATTCTAAGTGAAGTAAGCCAGAAAGAGAAAGAAAAATACCATATGAGATCGCTCATATGTGGAATCTAAACAAACAAAGCATAAATACAAAACAGAAATAGACTCATAGATACAGAATACAAACTTGTGGTTGTCAAGGGGGCAGGGGGTGGGAAGGAATAGACTGGGATTTCAAAATTGTAGAACAGATAAACAAGATTATACTGTATACCACTGGGAAATATATACAAGATCTTATGGTAGCTCACAGAGAAAAAAATGTGACAATGAATGTATATGCATTCATGTATAACTGAAAAATTGTGCTCTACACTGGAATTTGACATAACATTGTAAAATTATTATAAATCAATAAAAACTGTTAAAAAAATACATATATGGGAAGGGATACCATTTTATTAAAGCAAGATCTCCCAGTTTTATGGTGATTAAAATACTTATTCCAAGAGGTTAGAAAAACAACAGCATATTAAACTGAAAGAAAATAGAACAGAAATAATAGACATGAGTGGAAACTAATGAAGTAGGTAAAGAAAGTCAACAATAGAGAAAATTACTGGGACCAGTCAGCAAAAAATGTAATGATTTATCAGCTAACAATCTGATTGAGTCTTCTTCCAATTTGATTTAAAGCAAAGCATGAAAAGTACAAAGGAATTGTTATCTAGTTATTAAAGTCATTAACTTTCTTAACCCCATCACTACTGTTTTGAAACGTCCCTCTGTTTGGCACTGCGGAGGGTTTAAGAGAGAACTGGAAGTAAATGTTTCTTTTGCAAAATGAGGAATGGACACTAAGAAAGAGGAGGTAGTAAAGAACCAGCCCTCCATCACCAGGGGCATTCCTACTTGTGCTTTCTCGGGCAGATTCGTATTAGCACATAATATACAAGGAAGTTGAGGAATGCAAATAGATAGAGCTTTCCATGCCCCACATAGCCCCTGAGTTTGCCTACTCCCAGGGCCACGCATACCCCCATTTGTTCTAAAAGAACTGATTTTTTTTTTAATTTTTCAGGATCCAAATCCCTCTGAGAAATTGATGGAAGCTCTGGACCACCTCCCCCAGAATACTGTACATACATACATACTCAAACATTTTCATGACATTTTAGGGAATTCTCAGACCCCTCTGAATCTCATGTATGGATCTCATTTAAGAATCCCTACCAGATCCAACAGTCTAATTTGAAGGTGAAGGACTCAGAGAGTTTTAAGTGACTAGAAATAGCATAAGTAAGGTAGCTGGAAAAATATGTGAAACCCAGCGAGTCATTTTCTTTCCTCTCCATCTTCTCAAAATCACAGGCTTAGTTTGTTTCAGAAGTAGAAGGAATTTTGGATCTCTTGAATTTCTATTAAGTAACAAATATTTTTAAAAGCAAGGCTGTTTATTTAATTCACCTAAATAAACCAAATGTCTACATTTGTAATCATATCTTTAATTTGTCACTCTGGCATAATATTTTTAAAACCTCTCTCTTTGGGTCCTAAATATTGAAACTTTAATTCCAAAAGAAAATTTTTGATGTTGTGCTCCAAACAAATGTTTGTTGAGTCAGACGAAGTTTTTATTTTGACAGAGTATTTCAAAGTTATTATTTCTGAGGTCTTAAAACTGCTCCAGCAACCATGAAGTTTTCCCAGACACAGATCATAGAACAAATAAACAAACAATGGTGACAATACAGCCCCAAGGCCACCCCACATGGTCTGAGAATGAAACTCAGGTAAACAGTCATTTTTCTATTCAGCTGCTGGGAAAAGAAGAAAACAATTTTTCATTCCTCCTCCAAGACTAGATTCCAACTGTTGAGACTATCCCCAGGAATTAAAATAAAAACACCAGAGGCTCAAAAATGAATAACAGGTAATTGCTAGGTGCTTCTGGTTATGTTCATCTTCTTTTTTTTTTTCCCCTTGTATACATGCCTGGCTTTTTTGTCTTTATTAAGTTGACAACTTGCTCATTTAGATCTGATAGGTAGAAAACCAAATGTACATCATGAGTGCAACAGAGTGAAAAAGTGGGACAATGCATGTGTCTGATCACAAGCCCTTGATATGATACTAATATGTTGTCTGGGGTGCATATTTCATGCGTTAAGATCGTCCTTTTTCGAGATCTTGAAGAAATATTGTTAAATGCCTCATTAGAAACTGCTTCCATGTTTCATGTGTTTGTATAACTCAGTGGCCCTCAATGGGGTGGGCTGGGGAGTGTGATTTTTGCCCCCTAGGGACATTCGGCAATGTCTGAAGACATTTTTGATTGTCACAACTTGGGAAGGTTTATACTATTGGCGTCTAGAGTGTGGAGGCCAGGGATGCTGTTAACATCCTACAGGACAGTCCCCACCACAGACAGTTACCAAACCCAACATGCCACCAATGCTGAGGTTGACAAGCCCAGGTGTAAGCTTACATGTGTAAATTCTATTACTTTTTGTGACAATTACATGTTACACATGGGTTTATATCTGTTTCTCCCAAAATAAACAAAAATGTTTGAAAAATCAGCTTACTTTGCTTGTCTAGGACATTTATCCATAACAGAAAGAGCACTACTAGTAAATGCATTATTTCTAGTATTTCCATGTTTATCAGTGTTCTGTATGGGGTAAAAATTTGTTCAAAAATATAGGAAAAGTCATGTAGAAAAAAGAAACAATAATTAAAACAAGGTTTGGCCTTTATGCTTTGTGGATATAGAAAAGAACTACTATAAAATACATTTGAAATATGAATAATTCCCACTTCCTTAATGCTTGAAGCTTTAATCATATTCCATTTCATAACATCACTTTTTGCTAGCCAAAGAAATATTTTTAAAGTAAACAAAAATCAAAGATATGTTTATAAAATGTACCTCTTTATGACACTTCCCTGTCTCTATCCTTCACCAAAAATAAATTTCCACAACATTTTAACTAAAGAGCTATAAAACTGGCACTCCAGCAAATGTGGTGCTAATATAATTGATCAACTCTTTGGTTGTTTCTGAAAATAATTACAGCCTACAGAATCTCTTCTAGCTCGTTTGTGAACAAAAAAACCTTTTAGAAAATATTATGTGTCTAAAAAAGCTTGGAGTGTCCAAGTGTTGGATTTAAATACCACGCAGCCAGGAACAGAGCAGACAGGAGGAAAGCTGAAAGACAGCACAGGACCTAAGCAGTGAAACACAGCCGCACTGCCCCCACCGGCCTCCTCAAGTGAGAAACTTCACTTTGGTTGACCCAGGAAAGCTGGGCACCTATGCATCCGCCGCTCCAGGAGACACATTCTGTGCACAGACGCCACCTCGTGCGCGCACTGCTCTCTCCAAAGCCAGCGGAGGCGGGTCGGCGTGGGGAAAGCTTGGTTGCTCGCAGGACCCCGGACTGCTAGGGAGTGTGAAAATGTAGATAGATTAGCTTTATAGTCTTTCTAGTTCTAGAAGTCAAATTAAAAGGGATTGGAATGGGAGCTGAGTGAGCCAATTTACAGTATCTGCCGGAGTCACCAAATTTAAGACACATCTGCATTTTTAAGAGATTTATTTTATAACCGCCTAATTGTGTTCTACAGCTGTTTATAATCTTGTTTTGTATTTGTTTGTCACCATTCTTCATTATTTGTGTTCTTTCTACAAATGAGTTCTTTTCTAAATATTATGCTTAATCGCCGTATTTATTCTATCAAAAATATTTCTTGAATGCCTACTGTGGAATAAACGTTATCCCATTCTGTGGACACAGTAGTGATTTTGAAAAGAAAAATTTCTGTCCTCATGGAGTTCACATTCCAGTGCGAACTCAATAAATCAATTAGGATTAGGGTCAGCTACATACAACAGAAACTAAGCTAAACTAAATTACAGAAGCTTCAACAAGACAGAGGCTTGTCTCTTACATTAAAAAAGTCTGACAAGGTGAAAGACTGCAAAAATAGCCCCTATTCTCCACTCTTCCTTCCATCATCCCCTTTGCTGGGTAACTTGCAGTTCCTCTCACTAAAGAGGTGGAATCTATTTCCTTGTACCTGGACTGGCCTTGTGACTTGCTCTGGCCAATAGAATGAGGCAGAAGTGCTGGCTTTCCGGTTCCAAGTTTAAACCCTAAGGGGCTTGACATGTTTCCACTGGCTCTCTTAGGCCTCTATCATGCCATGAAAAATGTGTCCCACTGCTCTGCTGGAGGGTGGAAGGCAGACGGAGCAGAGCTGAGTCAGAAATTGCCCCATGTGAACCAAGCCGCGATCAGCCCACCCTCAGCTGACCCCCAGAAGGGGGCCCAGCATCAAATCAGCTGAATCCCACATACAGTATTTTCGTATGCCCCTGAGGTTTCGTGAACATTTCTCACCTAGTATGACTTGGGCAATGGAGAACTGATACAGGAACAAAGCCATCTGGGCAAGTGGGGAGTCTCAGCAGCGTGAGGGACCCAGGCTCCTTTGATTTTGCTGCTCTGCATCCTTAGTCTGTGGCTTCTACTTCATGGTCTAGGATTGCTGCTTACATCGAAAATGCCAGCCAGCAAGGAAAAAAGAAGAGGTGAAGAAGGGGACAAATGCCCCTTGTAAGAAAACTTCCTGAAAGTTTTATATAGGAACTTAATAATAGTCACATCCAGCTGCAAGTGGTGAGAACGAGAAAATGCAGCCTTTGTTCCCACTGCCGGTACCGTGATGTAAACTGGGGGCTCTGTCATTGAGGAAGAAAGGGAGGATGGATAACAGGGGGACAGTTGGAAGCTACACATGCCAGGAAAACACACTGACAGAAAAAAAACATTATCTATTTCTCCACTTCTGTTCACATTTAAGTCTCTTATCAAATGAAAGCAGTTTCTAAACTTACCATACATTTCTTTCTGGATAGATAGTGAAATGGTGAGACTTTATACTTAAAGAAATATTAGTATTCCTAAATCCAAAATAGAATTTTTTCCTATGGCATTTTACTTCTTATACAATTTAGCTTTTTTTTTTTTTGCAAAGGGACAAAGACTTTTGGGGGGTAGTGGTTCCAACAGTGTCCAGCTATCTAAATAATTCAGCCAGTGTTATCAAGTGTCAGAACAAAGAAGCATTTGTTTTTGTCTTAAGTGGTCGTCAAACACAACAACAGATTCCATCTGGGGTGTAAGGCTAGCTTTTAAAAGGGGGAGATATGGTAAAAGGACTAGAAGTAGAAAAGGAATCTCTTCAGCACATACAGGGCCATGGTTCACCCCTGCATGGTAGAATTTGCCTGACAATATATATGCAACTATATTTTCGAGTAAGGAATTCAAACTTAATAAGAGAATGTAGACCAACAATTTAAACTATAAAAATTTAAACTATGTATTAATAATTGAAACTACAATTTAAAATACAATTTCCTTATTCTTGGGTTCTTAATTCCAAAATCAAATCCTCAGTTCACTTGAACAGAGCTATATAGTATTTTTAAGGATGTTAAATGAAATTTACAGATTAACTTTGGTGCACCCTCAAACACACAGAGAGAGCTCAAAATTGAAATCATTTCCTCCCAACTCTATATCCCCTCCTAGAACCTGCTCATATATGCTTCTTGGAAAGTTGGTCTTCACAATCTCTGCAAAGTGGGCAGTGGGGCTGTAGGTAACTGAAGCAGTGGTGGACCCCTGACCCCAGGTGGGAAAATTGTATAGCTCTCTCTTCCAGAAGCTTATAATTGAGACTCTGCAACTCTAGGCTCTTAAGCTGATGACCTGAGAGAATTATGGTGGAGCCATTTCCTATGACATCCCTGCTTAAGTATTGGATATCAGGCTTTCAAAGAAAATGGAGAATGAAGCAAACAGGAAGGGTTACGAGAAACCATGAAGCCCAAGAATCAGAGAGAGAGAGGGAGAGAGGAGAAATTAGCTGTCTGTTTCTGATGGCTTTCCTGGCTTCAATCCCTTGTGGAGCCAAATCAGCAACCTACTTGCATCTGAGCCAAATTGTCTTCCTTCCTGTTACAAGTTCCTAGGATCAACTACTGTCTAAAGCCAACTTCTCCACTTATAAACTCAGTCACATCCTCTTCTCTCCTACTCAAGGACATCATTCCAGATATTATCCTCGAATTCTTCTGCAACATCAAGGCTTTTTTTCCCCTCAATGCTAAATCATTCCCCTAGTGACAAAGCTATAAGTGGGACATAGTAGATGCTAAATCAGTATTTGTTGAATAGATTCACCAAAGGGGAAAAAGCATAGTCAGGAGAGAATCAGCGCTTCAGAGAAAGAGACTGGCAACACTGCAGCAAGAGAAGGGAGTAGGAAGGCAGGGCCGGGGATCATACATACCACTGGGAAATATTTGGGAAGGTCACAGCCCACTAAAAGACTGAGATTTCATCAGACGATTATAGGAGGCTCTATCATATCCACGCTTTATCACAACGCTGACAGGGCTCCAGTTTAACAGCAGTGGATTGAAGCTGAAAGAGCTGTAGGACACAGACTCTCTGAGGGAGAAGACTAGGGAGGATTCAAGTCAAGAAGGGAGACAAAAACAGGGGCACTAAAGGAATGTGAAAGCACCGACACCTGCAGCCACAGCAAACACTGACACAGCCCAACCTCTAGCCCAGTTAATACAAGTCCACCCACCAAAGGCTACTTCACCTCAGTTCTGTCACTTGATGCAAATGTCCAACTTTCAAGAGAAGCCTAAGGAGGAGGGATGATTAAATGTAATGTAGTTTCCTGGATGAGACTTGTGGAATAAAATAAAGACATTAGGGAAAAATTTAGGAATTCTGAATAAAGTATCTACATTAATTAATAATAATATATCAACATTGGTTCATTAATTTTGACAACTGTACCATACTAACGTGAGATGTTAGTGGCAAGGGGGAACTGGATGAGAATTATATGGGAACTCTGCACCTCCTGTGTAATTTTTCTGTAAATCTACAACTATTTAAATTTTTAAAGTTTATTTAAAAATCATAACAGAAGCTGAAGATCATTGTTAGGTAATTGTCACTCAGTATCATATTGCTTACTTCTCTGCTAGTTAAAAATATCCCTTCTGGGATCTGGAGGTCATAAAATATCAACACAATTTTCACACAAAACGAAACATCTTAGAGGCAAATGCACTAACAGAAAATACTTAGTATATTTTTTTTAAAGTGTTTCCTCTTCCACATCAACAAGACACAGAATAAGGGTGATAGTGTCATGTGGAAGAGAAAATGTTCTCTCAACTGCTATCCTAAAGCCTATTTAAGCTAGGCTTACAGGGAAAAAAATCAAGAAAAGTCATTAACATCTATGGCTGTCGGCTTTGACAGTTCTTGGCATAGTCTGTTATTTCTCAGAGAATGTTCTCCTTGGGTTGGAAGGTAGATGGAGCATTTATGCTGGATGTCTGCAGCCCAGGGCAATGGGAGTGAATGTTCATGCAGACTCGTTTGGTCTCATGCCAGGAAGTGATGTGTGTTCTCTGACCTTCCATAGCATCATGGACAACAGAAGCACCTAAGCCTCCGTTGTTCAGTTTACTTCTGTTTTTGTAGCTCAACAGACATGCATTAAGTAGCTGTTAAATATAAGGTTAGAACTAAGGATGATTAAAATTCCAGCTTTAAAAAAGTTTCCAACCAAGAGATTTTCATTGACCTCAAAGTGATAACAAAATACGTAAAATTCTATACTATAGAGCAACAGATGGAGTAAATAAAGGAATTAGGAAGTATGATTCCAAAAATGTAATAGCTTCCATATCACTTACGAAAAAAAAAGAGCACAGAGACAAACATTTGAAAAGAATTTAAGATCATATTTACATATTATAAAAAGGTAGTTCTAATGATCACAACCCGGGTATTACATGTTTTCTGAAGTACAAACTCCTTTTTGTCATTCTCTTCCTCCAACATTTCTCCCTTCTAATTAGCAGCAGGCAGAAGTGACCCTAATAGCCTTCCCGTAAGTATCAAAAAAATTGCTGGAGTCCAGTTGTGTCCAAAATAGCTTTTCCCTATAGTTCCTTTTGAAAACTTGAAGCCTTCCACACTCCCGTTTCCTCACCTCTGAACTTCAGCTTCATCTCTTCCTTCGTGCCCCTTGAACTCCCAAATCCTCAGTCAATAAAATCTTCTCCTTTGAGTGTTTCCCACACTCCCTTTACCATGAAATGGTCCCTCTTGGCCCTTAAGCACTTTCTCTTCTGTGCTCCCAAATCTACTTCCTAAACTTACTCTAGAGCTTGTTACACTGTTATACTTCTGTTTTCTATTCATTTTTACATTCCTAGGACCTAGCCAAGACCTTACTAAACATTCAGAAATGATTAAAGAAACACGAGAACAACATTTAGTAAATGTAAATTTATATGGTGACAATTGTGCATGTACATGCTTTAGAGGAAGGGTTGATGGTATTTAGGTTAGAGTTAATCAAGCAAAGCTGCAGCTCTCAGTCAAGTGAACTGGAGGGTTCACCTATGAAAATGTAACTCAAATAGTTAAAATGAAAAAAAAAAAAAAGAAAGAAAAGGTGATTAAAATTTCCCCCCTTTCCCTCCAACCCTCTTACATTCCTAAGGAAATGTAACATTATCATCAGAGTGACAGCTTCTCTCTATGAACCTTCAACACTTACACGTGCATGAGGAGAGACATGGATGAATTAAGAGGAAAAAGCAGCCTTCGTAACACCCACAAGGTCAATAAGAGGCAATTCACATGTTGGGAGGTGTGGCCATTTACTGCATTCTGAGAGCTGCACTGCTAACATGAGAATAAAGAACCAAAATGTGAGCCGGTGTCAGAGCTTCCTAGACTTCACTGACAAATAAAAAAAATCAACGAATAAAAAAGCAAACCTGTCATATTCTTTTTCTCATGGGAATTTACATGTCAACAGTGGATGTCCAGTGATAACCCAAAGAATTTAGTAATTCAGTTCATGCTAGTGGACATTTATAAACTTTTCTGTATACTGTTATATAATGATTTTTTTCCAAGTGAAATAAATCACCATGGCTTAATATGATGAAACAAGGAAAATTCATTCATTAAAAAGTCACAAGTTGTATTTACCATTAATAATTATATACGTAGTAAAGGTCATAGGAGAATTCAATAACAATAATTGAATACCAAACAATTTCTTGACTTTTCATTTCAGCACTACTTTTATTCAAATGGCATTGCTGTAGGAAATGAAATAACAGTCAGTAATCATGTTGACAATTGGGTTATGAGAATAATTCTATGTTTCTTAGACCTCCTCTGAAGTAGAGATTTTTTAAAAGACATTTGTTATCATCAGTACATGAACTCGATAATTTACACCAGTCTCTCCCACCCAAATGGCTTTCTGGGCCACTTGAGAAATAATACAAAGAATAAGATGCATTTGGGTTAAAATATCACCTTTATTATTCTTTAACTTGATATGAAAGAAGGTGGCTTAAATGTGCAGCAATAACATGCTTCTGATACTGTACCACAGAATTACATAGGCTCGCCCACCCAGTCTCAAGCAGGGCTGAAATCCCCAGGCTTTCCCAGAGGACAGAGCCTGCCTGGGATAATTTCACAGCATGGAGGAGCAGACAAGAGCACATACTTCCAGTGAGCAGGAGCCCCCAGAGAGAAAGGAAGTGGAAGGAGTGGAGCTGTGTGTGTCTGGTTCCTCCTCCCAAACTCACTAACCAGTTAAGATTGAGTGGGGAAGGGTGGAAAGCAAGAGTGATGATAAACAAGTGTGACACCCAGAGAATGGAAATACAGACTGAGAGCTGCTGGATGTTACACAAATTCATGTCCCCCAACGAGGATGGAAACACCAGGAGTTGGGAGGCAGGGGTTCCCTGCTCCCCAAAGCTACCTTGTTCTTTGATGGCCCCTGACTTATGCTCTGTTATCATTTTCAAAACCCCCTTCTCCACATCTATTGTAATGGATATTATCTATTTTCCCAGCTGGTCTATAAGCTTCATGAGGGCGAGGCATAAAACATCTGTATTTTTAACTATATTCTCAGCATCCACTACAAAGCCTGGCATAGAGTAGACGATCAAGTATTAGTCACTGGTCGAATGAGTGAGTGAGTGAATATGAATAATATCCAGGTAGGACTCAGCAAAGTCTCAAAGGTAGTGCGTGGGAGCAACCACTGACACCATGGAAAGACATACTGCTCTGTGTGTGTGTGTGTGTGTGTGTCTGTGCCTGTGTGTGATCTTGTTAAACCTGGCTCTGGATGGATCTAATCGCTCTCCCCCATACTCCCTCTGTCCCCTCCACCCCACCCCACACACACACAAAGTGGGATATTTAAGGTGGAAAAACAGAATCCCTCGTCTCATGGCTGGATAGCCAGGAGGACTTCCAGGCTAAGAGACAGCAGGGGACAGGCCAAAGAATGGCGGGGTCTGTCTGAGGTCATGGTATAGGAGGATGTAGAAGATATGGAAGAAAATTGAGCAAATGAAGAGAAAAAAATTAGCCAGGCAACAGCTTTTTCCATTTTTTCCTTTTATGTAAATATATTATTTTTCAAATCATAAGAAGTGTGTAACACTTTGGGAGATGGCGGGTAGCAGCTGTAATTGTTTAACCCAAGAATGTACTTGTGACATCAGATGAGGCAGTACAGCACAGTTTGGACGACTGATTGCGCCGTCACACAGATCTCTGCTTGACCTCTTACTAGTTACGTGATCTTAGTTAAGTTGCAGAATCTCCCAAAGATCAGTTTCTCCTTGGGAAAATGGGGGAAACAATGGCTACCTCACAGGGTTGCTGTGAGGGTTAAACCAACAAAGCACCTGTAATGCAGTGAAGACGGTGCCTAAAACACACAGAATAGACGGTAGCCATTGTTACCCTAAATCTTCAAACGCTTTGTAAACTGTAAATCACTGAGTAACTGTAAGGGATTATTATCATTACTATTATTGTAGGAAATTTCACTGATGTTTCACAAACAGGCAACAGCTAAATAGAGGTTGTTTTGTTTCATGTCTGTCTGTTATACGGAAGCTAACAGCTGTGCACTAATGGCTGCCCGACTCCCCAGTGGGATGTGAGCTGTGTTATAACAGAGGAGGTTATATCCTAATTAGACATATAAGGTGTGTTGTGGAGCAGAAAGGCACGTGTCAAGTGTGCTCAACTCTCCCCATCACTTGTCATCTTGTCACATTTTAGTCAAGAAATACGTATACATTCATAACAATTTAGGTGCTGTGATTTTTTTAAATTGCTTTTTTAAAAAATTTCCTTTCAAACTACCTTTTTTTTTAATTTGATAGCTCAGAGGTTAAATGTTTCATGCAGGACACTGTCATTGCCTTGTACTTCAATATATAACCTGTAATTAAAATTTCAAGTGACTCTCATTCTGAAGTGCATTGCCTCTGGTTTGCATAATGCACAATATATTCATTGTTGTGGCTTCCTTTGCATAAATCAATCTTATTAATATCTTATTCATCTTCTTGCTTTCCAGAGTCTTGAATCAAATTAATTCTCTGAAGGAGGAAGTGTCAGGACTCAGGCAGCTAGGGAGATCTGCAGAATTCAAGTCTGTTTTTCCAAAAAAAAAAAAAATTGTACTACAGATGGTCACATGATTTATTAGCAAATTTTAACTCTGCTGCCTCTGTTTCTCTAGGAAACAAGAACAGAGATTTGTATCTACATGTAATGTGAGGAAAACGGTCAAGGGTTAAAGTAAAAGACTGTGCATCCCAGCTGTGACAATGAATCACAGCTGATTCCCCCAAAGGATATTCTAGAGGGAGCCCCAGCTTGAAAAGAAGAAAAGTGAATGCTCTGTCATTATGGAAACTTGAAACAATGACCATTTTATTCCGTTAGCACAAAGGTGAGGTGTCACCATACTGTTCGAAGTGGCAGACCTTTCACTGAGGAGTAAGCTGAATGCTGGCTACTCCCACCCTAGCTGGTGACATAAAGTGGACCCGCAGGACCCAGGTGCAGAAGGATTCCCCAGCTGACTTTGTTTAGACCTTGGTGTGAAGCCACAAACAATCCCTCAGAAAACAAGGTGAAAATTGCTGAAAAGGAGAGAGCATTGCCCTCTTTATATAGCTCCTTGGAAAGCTGTAGTGACATCCACAATCAAACAAGAGATGAGTCTCTTGACATGACACCCTTTTTTATTCCCCACAGGAAGCTGTCTGTATTTCTTCTGATCTCAACAACATGGTTGTTTCTTCCCAGCTAAGTCTACTAACAACTTCAATTTTCTCTCCACCTAGAAGGTCATCTGCATTGTGTCAGTGCCCCTCAATCTCTCTGCAGAGCTTAGCAATAAAACAGTTCTGGACACACAAACATTTCTATTTGCATGAAGTGCAAGCCAACTAAAAATAAGAAAAAAAAAGAGTTTCATATTAAGACTTAGTATCTTCCTCTACTCCTATCTTCCGCATTTATAGTGGACCAATGATGGAGCCTGAAGGTAGATTTTCTTTGAGATCTTTGAAATTTATCCAACAAACATTTATTGAGCTCCAATTGTTCTTTTCTGCAGCCTGACCCTTATCTTAAGAAATGCTAAAGGAAGTTCTTAGGCAGAAGGGAAATGCTACATAGAAAGTCAAATCCAAAAGAAGAAATGAAGAACTCCAGAAATGTTAAGTACCTAGGTAAATATAAAAGTCTATTTTCTTTCTTTTCCTAGTTTCTTTAAAAGATGGTTGTTTAAGGAAAAATGATAAAGTTGTATCATAATGTTTATAACATAGAGAGAAGAAAAATACATGACAAGAGCACAAAAGATATCGTCACAAGTCTCTTAAGGATTAAAGTGGTACAATGTTGATTCTAAGTAGGCTGTGATAAATTAAGGATGCAAAACTTAATCCTTGGAGCAACCACTGAAAGAATGCAACAGAGTTAGAGCCTAAAAGGAGGAAAAATGGGATTGTAAAAAATAATCAATTAAGCCAAAAGGCAAGAGAGGTTGCAGGGCATGCGGGGACTGTTCTATAACATAAAAACAGATGGGACAAATGGAAAACTAAAGGCAGAGGGCTTGAGCCTAACTGTAGCAGACTGCACTTTTTATATATTGCCACAATATGACCTCCCGTCTTCCTCATGGTCTGTATTCATTTTCCAAGCCTACCATAATGAATACCACAGACCATATGGCTTACACAAGAGAAACTTATTTCCTCAGAGCTCTGGTGGCTAGAAGTCCAAGATCACGATGTCAGCAGTTTCCTTCTGAGGCCTCTTTCTTTGGCTTGTAGATGGCTGTCTTCTCCCAGTGTCTTCACATGGTCCTTTTCCTCTGTGTGTGTCCCTGTCCCAACCTCCTCTGAGAAGGACACTAGTCATATTGCATTAGGGCACGCCCACAAGATCTCCTTTTGCCTTAATTAGCTCTTTAAAGGCCCCATCTCCATACATAGTCACGTTCTGAGGTACTGAGGGTTAGGACTTTAACATATGAATTTGAGGGGACCCAAGTTGGTCCATAACAAGGTGGCTACTCATGTCAAGAGGCAGAGTTGTTTCTCCACCCCTTTGAACCTGGGTAGGTGCTGTTAAAGCTATGGCCAATGATGGATGATGATGGAAGTGACGTCACTATCAGTCCCAGGCTTGGCCCTGGTCTGACCTGGCTGTTTGCTTACAGGGGAGCACTGCCAAGCCATAAGAGGGGCTGGACTACTGATAGACTCGACTTGTATGAATCTCAAAACCAGTATGCTGGAAGAAGCAAGACACAAAAGGATGCAGACTTTATGATTTCATTTCTATGAAAATCAAGAACAGGCTAAATTAACTTAATGTGATAGAAATTGGAACAGCAGTTCCCTCTGTCTGAGGGATAATGTTTGAACTAGAGGGAGCCTATGAGGGAAATTTCTTGGTGATGAGAATATCTGTAACTTGGTTGGTTGTATGAGTGAAGGTACCTGTAAAAACCTGTCAATCTATATGCTTTCGATCTGTGAATTTTATTGTTTATATTAGTTTCCTGTCACTGCTGCAAAACTACTACAAGCTTAGTGGCTTAAAACAACACAGATTTATTATCTTATAAGTCTGGAAATCTGAAGTCCAAAATAGGTCTCACCGGGTTAAAATCAAGGTGTCAGCAGGGCTGGTTCCTTCTGGAGGCTCTTGGGGAGAATCCATTTTCTTGTTTCTCCAGCTTCCAGAGGCTGCCCGCCTTCCTTGGTTTGTGCTTCCCTTCCATCCTCAAAGCCAGTGATAGCCCGGCAAGCCTTTCCTCACACCACATTGCTCGGACACTGCCTCCCTCTTCCACACTTGAAGGACCATTGTGATTACTTTGGGTGCATCTAGATGATCTGCAATAATTTCCTTACTTCAAGGTCATTTCATTAGCAATCTTAATTCCATCTACAACCTTAATTGCCCTTATCAAGTAACATTCATAGGTTCCAGGGGTTAGGACATGGATGTTTTTAGGGGGAGGGGCATTATTCTGCCTACCACATTTTATATAAATTTTACTTCAATAAAAATCATTTTTGTAAAAGCTACTGTGTGCCTATTATATGCCAGCCACTTTTCTGGGTACTTAGATATGTATCTAATTACATATTTACTTATTTTTATCTGTCTCCTCTACTAGAATCTAAGCTTTTTGGGGTCAAGGAGGTTTTTCGGGTTTGTTGTGATTAAAACAGTATCTAGGACATAGTAGTTTAATACAAGATTTATTGAGTGAATGAATGTGAACACAAACGATGTGATTCCCTTATTTTGGCTGATTTTATTGAGAATGTTGATTGAATTGATCTGTTGGCAGAACATTATGTAGACAAAATCAGAAATTAAGAATTTGCAAACCTCATTAAAAAATGTTTGTTTTTCAATGTCAGTACTAGAATACCACCATCACCTTACAGGACTGCCTAGTTCTAGTGACAGGAAGCAGGGGACAGAGCCATTCACTGAAGGAGTCAGTCTCTATTCTAGAAAATAGAGTTTTCTCAGAAAATAATTTGGTTCAGGAGAAATATGCAATGATTTATTTTCTGATATACTTTCATTATTTATGTTGTTCCTCATGAAGTTAACATACTTTATTTCAAACTAAAACATATGCCGTTAGGAATGTCACCAAAGAGAATATATTTCCCTTTTATTTATTAAATATTTTTCTAAGGGTTTGTAAAAAAATCAACACCAAAAAACATTATTCTTTGCTCCATCATTTCTAACATTTTTAAACATCTGAAGGATCAGTCTTCTTCACAACTTCATATCTTCAAGCATGAATACATGAAGTCTTTGAAAAAAATAAAGACGTTGCAGTTGACTCTGTGTGGAAGAGAAGTGTTTCTTCTTTCTGTTTCCCTGCCAAGTTATTAGTGTTCCCTTAAGAAATAAATGCAGCAACAATATGTAAATTCACCAACGGCCTTTGACCTCCCCCTTACTCTGGTTTGTGCTTCAAATATTACAGCTAAAACTCTGTAAGTCTCTGTAACTCCTATCCATGAGAGAAAAATAATTTAGTTAATTGAATAGACAGAACAATTTTGATTACATCTGTGTTATAAAGTTATCCTAATAGAATTGGCACACATACACTGAAATGATCTCTTTATTTCAAATGACCTACTGACCGACCAAAGATACCTTATTTTCATTTTATTTATTTTTTAATTGAAGTATAGTTGGTTTAGAATATTATATTATTTTCAGGTGTACAGCATAGTGTTTCAGCATTTTTGCAGATTGTACTCCCCTATAAGTTATTATAAGATAACAGCTATAACTTCCTGTGCTATACAGTATATCCTTGCTGCTTATCTATTGTATACATAGGAGTTTGTATCTCATAATCCCATCTCCCTAATTTGTCTCTCCACCCTTCTCCCTCCCCTTTGGTAACCACAAGTTTGTCTTCTATATCTGTGGGTCTGTTTCTGTTTTGCTTATATATTCATTTGTGTTAATATTTTAGATTCCACATATAAATGGTATCTTACAGTATTTGTCCTTCTCTGACTTATTTCACTAAGCATAATATTCTCCTGGACCATCCATGTTGCTGCAAATGGCAGGATTCCATTCTTTTTCTGGCTCAGTTATATACAAATACCACAACTTCTTTATCCATTCATCTATTGTTTTCATGTCTTGGCTATTGTAAATAATGCTGCTATGAACATTGGGGTGCATGTATCTTTTCAAATTAGTGTTTTTGTTTTTTCCAGATATATACCCACAAGTGGAATTTCTGGATCATATGGTGGTTCTGTTCAGTTTTTTAAAGGAAACTTTATATTGTTTTTCACAGTGGCTATATTAATTTACATTCTCACCAACAGTGTACCGTGGTTCCCTTTTCTCCACACCCTTTCCAACATTTGTAGACGTTTTGATAATAGCTGTTCTGACAGGTGTGAGGTGATATATCATGGTTGTTTTGGTTTGCATTTCTCTAATGATTAGCAATGATGAGCAAAAGATATCTTATTTTTAAATCATTTTGTATCTTAAATTTTATATGATATATAATCTTTCCCAATATTAATGATCATCATAATTAGATTGTTTTTCTTTATAGATTTTTTTCTTTAAAAAAATGTGTATGTGTCTGTGTATGTGTATATCTAAAGCTTTCTGTAGAAACAAGCAAAGGTTTTGATATGGTCTATCAGAGATGGACTGAATGTTTCTATTTCCCCCAAACTATGTGTTGAGGCCCTAAATCCTCACATCATATCCTCAGTGGGATGGTATCTGGAGGTGGAAAGTTTGGGAGATAATTCAGTTTAGATGAGGTCATAAAAGCGGAGTCCCCAGGAAGGGATTAGTGCCCTCGTGAGAAGAAGAGACCAGAGCCTTCTCTCTGTGCCACGTGAGGACACAACAAGAAGGCTGTCACCTGCAAACCAGGAAGAAGTCTTCATCAGATGCTGAATCTGCCAACACTTTGATCTTAGATCTCCCAGCCTCCAGAACAGTAAGAAGTAAATGTCTGTTGTTTAAACCACCCTGTCTAGGGTATTTCGTTATAGCAGCCCAAGCTCACTAAGCATCTGGGAGCCTTGAAGAAATGAGGGCAGCCAATGGAATTCAGTAGAGTCAAGAATTCTAAAGGAAGGACACAGATACATTTAAAGCAGGGGTGGGGTGTAACTAATGATAGATTGTATCTAAGAAAAAAAAAAGAAATGTTGCAGAAACAACTTGCTGGACAAAGATTCTGGAACTACAGAATTTCTGTGGGTAGTTCTGGGCATGATAAAATTAATTTTTACTGGAAAATACAACTGATCTGAAAAAGCTATGCAGCATTGAAGAAGAAGTAATGATAGGTCAAATAATAATAATGAAGGATTTTAAATTCATTATAAGAGAAAAGTAAAGTTAGTAAAAGACAAACAAATGTCTTTTAAAACAGGAGCCTTTTGAAGCCCCCAAGAATCCTGGAGATAACCTAATACAACTTCTCAAAATCCTGGGACCAAGGGACAAAATAATCAGACCGGGGTTGGGGGTAGGGGTTGGGCTGCAGGAGCATCATGGAGAGGAAAGTGTCCATTTAAAGAGAAAGATGGCTGAAGAGAGGAAAAGAAGCAAATCCAAACTAAAAATTAAGGCACAAACCAGAAATTATGCAGAAACCAAAAGAAGGAATTCAAAGAAAACTTTGCAAAGGAATGAAAATGCATTTTTAAAATTTCAGAGAAAGATAACCAGCTTCAAATTCTGAGGGAATGTTTCATAATCAGAGAGCAAAGGGTGCAACCAGATGATTTAAAAGCAAAAAGCAACACGTCTATATAGTTGTATAAAGCATTTAGCACAGTGCCGTGAACATGAGGAGCAATTGATTTTAAAAAATGTTTCTATTTGATATCATTTTTGGTCTTTACTTGGGAAGAAGTTAGGAAAATTTCTACTTTCAATTGCCTTTTGAAGCAGATAGATCAAAGATATTACATTGAATAATAATAACAATAGTAATAATAACCACAAATATTCTGCATCCAAATTGGCAGATATTAGGAAATAAAATAGAGGTAAAAATAATCTGTACTAAACTTTTGAAGAAACTCAAGAGTTTAATCATAGAATCCTTGACAAAAGATGAAATGTCTATTCCTCAAGACCTCACCCATGGCTGGGGGTGTGTCAATATCCTTAAAATTCATCCACATGAAAGACTCCAGAGGAGACTTTGGGTTCTAAAGTCTCATTTTCGTACTGACAAATAGGATCACTGGACACATGAGCAAACATCCAGTGTGGGGAAATGCAACCAGTTTTTTGTTAGGCAGAACCTTGCCTCGCTGATGTAATGCCTCAGGGCACTTTAAGATATTCTTTTCAAATACCGATCAAATAAAAATGTACTACGTTCTTAATTGCACATATTACTAAACTCAGTTCCACATACATAGTGATTTTAATATACAAGTTTCTTAATCGAACTTGGGTTCCTAAGGCACATTACACTACTTTATCACCAGTGTGTGCATTTAAACTTTTATCCATTTATTCCTTCCTTCACTTTTTGAATATCTACTTCAAACTCCACATTCCAAATACTTCATCCCTAAGTCAATAATACCAACAAAGTATGAGTAATAGTTCTAAAAAAACACACCGTCACTCCTGCAAAGAGATTCAAAATGGTCATTCTTTTAAAATCACAAACCTGGAAATAAAATTTATGGAATGTCTTAATGAATAAGGAAAAAAAGATAAAAATAAATTTCAAATAATTTGTTTTCTATGAGCACTGCAAGACATACTAAAGAATGTCTTTGTGACTTGTAGACTAGAAACGTAAAAGATTAAATAGACTTCCACAATTCATCCCTGGAAGAATCTGAATCACTGATAGCTAAATAATCAGTCAATTGTCCCTGTTCCTTCTGCATATCACTAAGGACAGTCTTCAGTGTCTGACAAGTCTCTGTTCCAATCATCTTGAATCATCCCTGTGGTTCAGGACTCACAGTAATTGAGAATAGTTGCTTTGCATGAAGAAATATCTCAGTGTCCTGTTTGAGGTTCTTCATATACATATTTCATTAATTTTATTTCACATTATTTACATGGTTTGAGTTTGTTGATGGAAAAAAACATAGTCCCATTGAGAAGGACTGCTTCTCCAGTTTGAAAGATTTAATGAAGGTTGTTACATTTCAAAGCAGAGCCTCCTAAGGTTGACAGCGACAATTAGAGAATGGAGAACTGTACAACCACCTGGCTGCTGGACTGTATGTTAAATGAAAACAAGTCAAATTGAATTGTGCCACACATACAAACATTTATTTATAAGCAGGTACAGAAACAGTCATACAACCTGTTCTTTTAGGCTTAATAAACTCTTCCCTCAAAGTAGCCCTGTTATGGACTGAATATCTGTGTCCCTTCAAAATTCATAGTTGAAGCCCTTACCCTCAATATGATGGTATCAGAGGTGGGATGTGGGAGGTAGTTTCCAGGGGTGGATCCCCATGCTAGGATTAGTGCCCTCATAAGAGAAAGAAAGAGATCCCAGAGCTCTCAATCTCTCTCTTTATGTTGTGTGAGGATACAGCAAGAAGGCAGCCATCATCAAGTCAAGAAGAGGGGTTCTAACCAGGACCCACCCATGCTGGCACCCTGACCTCAGACTTCCCAGCCTCCAGAACTGTGAGAAATAAATGTCTCTTGTTTAAGCCCCCCAGTCTACGGTATTGTTACAGCAGCCCAAGCCGGGACAATTCTTGACTCTAAAAAGCATCCCATAGGAAATGACAACGCAGGCCTAACAATATTTTGAAGACCGGGTCAATAAGCCTTTCAGTCCTCCATTACAGGAGGCACAAATGACCGAGGGGAGTTCTAAAGCTAAGGTGTCACTCAGACATTGTACACTGCTGCATTTGAGGCTGTTTTTTGGGTCCCTGATTTGTTTGTTTTTTCATAGAAGGATAAAGATGCCTGTACAATCTTTCTAGCCAACCATACACCTAAAATGCCACTCATTTCTTCAGTGAATAATTATGTGTAACATCCCTTTGGCTAAATAACAAAACTCACTGGTGCAGATTTAGATAACAAAATTTAACTAACTACCTCTGGGGTATGGACTCCTAATTAGCATTTTTTAAATGCTAACTAACCAGTTTTAAGTAGATTATAAATTACATACTCTCTCTCTATGAATAAAACAGAGGACAAGCTACTTCTATTTTTTACAAGGCCACCGTTATGTTGAAAATATAAAATTATAAACTTCTGTATATTTCCAATGTTTTTATTTAATAAATAAGTCCTTTAATAAATAAAGTATATACAATAGAATATTAATTCATAGTCCACTATAGTCAGTGAGTATGGCCTAGGAGCAGGACACAAGTGGAAGTTGGTAACAAATGTCTTCTTTCAATATTGTGACTGTACCTCTGTGACAGTCAGACAGCCTGATTGGGAAATGACATCATAATCTGAAATAAAAGCCCTTCACATGAAGAAAGTTAGGCCTGGGCCAAACAGCATGACCTGTACCATCTCCCCAACCCTAACTCAGACCCTAATTCATAAAATCCCAGTGGCTTTGACATTTTCCCCAAGGGGTCTGCCTAAATCAAGGTCACTGTGCTTTCAACCGGATCGTGCTGCCTCCCACACAAGGCCACTCGCAGCACTGCTCTAGGCTCCACTGTCGGCACATGCAGTCTGACCCAGGATGGCACTTCTGCTGTACAACAAAGTAGTCCTCTTATTCACCACTTATTAACTGGGTAAATGTTACTTTCACTGCATTCAGGGCCAATCTGAAGATACCAAGTAATAATGAAGAATTCACCAAAATTGGATGAATAATTTTTCACTTAATTCACAAGTGGAACATGGTGGATATATTTTGATCACTGACCTTCTTTAATATCTTTCATGGGTTGCTAATGAGTTGCAAATAATTAATCCCAAGTGAAGAAAACTCTTTAGGAGTTGCCAAAACTAAGATTAAATTAAACCACATTAAAGTGTTAAGGAATAAATCTTCCTCACTTTTATGATTACCTCTATGCATGTGCCATCACTCAGAATTTTCACTGTCTTCTTATCTGTTAGTAATTAAACTAAAATGCTGGAGAATCCTCTAAAAATGCCAAGTAAATCCTCCATAATGACCTGGGACTCTACTTAAATCAGTATCAGACATCTGTTGGATGGCAACCATTCCATTGTTTCTACTACCACAAGTGTTCGCTGCATGGCACTTATCCACAGGAGACGGGAAATGACCAAGAAGAATGAAGAGAAGATGAAACGGAGAAATAACACATGTGAGTTTTCAGTTATCCTCCAAAGTGAAGAGAATCTTCCTTATTCTCTAAATCTGCTTCTACCCTCCTGCCCCTAATGGTCATTATGAAGCTCTTGGTTTGGTCTCCCTGGCCTTTGGGAAGAGTTTACTAGACAATAGTGGAAAAGTAGTGTATTCCTACTCCCCAGGGCCATGGGTTTCTTCTACAATCTCTGACCTCTTGTGGATGCACAATCTAATTCAGAAGTTTAACGGGACTGACTTAAATCCTACCAAGCCCTATAGAGCAAATTTCTTCCAGCTCCCTCATGGCTGAGGGTTCAACTCTTAGGCTAGCAACTTTCTTGTCTGACTTCACTCACCCTTAAGAGGTGAATTAGAACCCTTAGCAACTGACTCACCAGCTAGCTCCATTTCTGGTTGAAATGTGTCCAGAAAGTTTATTAACATATTACCTAAAAGAGGCTAAATGTATTATATTTTATGCCAGGTAGGTCTGCTACTCTGTTCAGCTACAGCTATGCTATGTTAAATTGCATAAAATCAATGATTCTTTCTTCTGAAACCAGTAGATTGCCTGGGGTGTCTCTCTTATTTAGACTATGTATGATGAGTAAGAGCTTTGCTTATGGATTTTTTAGGGGGGTGTGTGTCTGGAGGGGTAATTAAGTTAATTTATTTATTTTAATGATGGTCCCGGGGATTGAACCCAGGACCTCATGCACGCTAAGCATGTGCTCTACCACTGAACTATACCCACCCCTCAACGCCTGCTTATGGATTTCAATATTCAATGCATATAAGATATTTGGAGTTTTAGAAACCAAATTTTCTTGAATTCACATGAAAGGAAACATATGTTCTCATGTTTTCCCTTTGTGTGTAGGAGTCAGTTGCATTTTATGAAATTAACACCATAGAGGGATTGAATGCTCAGTCTCTACTATATTGCAAACACTCCCCAGCCACAAACAGAACTGTATGGACAAGCTGCTCCTTCCAAAGGGCATACCGAATGTTAAAGAAACTGCCAGAAAATTAGCCTTGCAGGGTGGCCCTGTCGTTCCAGATGAACACTGGATGAAGCACTCTTTCAGACATAAACCCACCCAGGCTAAACCTCCTTCAGAGATTTCTAGTGAAGTGACAGCAATCTTGGGAAAACAGAACAACTCAGTCTGGATCTTTATTTCAAAGGCCAACTATGGGGAACAAAATGAACAAGTTGTTAACCTCACTTACATTTTTTTTAATCCAAATTTATCGCAAAGATAAAGGTACACAAGAAGCCCAAACCCCACACCTCCAGTTAATTTACGTGTGTATCTATGTGTTCCACATTGGCAAGGTAATATCTGTTCTGTATTCATAATGATTAAGTCATATGTCATCATAGTGATATCTCAGTTGTTTTCCCAGTACTGAAAATCATGTTTCA
The DNA here is from genome assembly GCF_009834535.1 of Camelus ferus. Classification (NCBI taxonomy): domain Eukaryota; kingdom Metazoa; phylum Chordata; class Mammalia; order Artiodactyla; family Camelidae; genus Camelus; species Camelus ferus. The sequence continues at coordinate 36,228,102 of NC_045703.1, read as the reverse complement.
GATTATTTATCAGGCAAGAGAAGAAGTAAATACGAAACAGAGACAATCAAACTGGGAGCACAAAGCAAACAAACAAACAATACATCCTTGACCTTCTCGTTCATACTGTGGCTATTATTTAACTCAATTGCATGTGGTGCAAATGGATTGTTGATTTCAAATGCAAGTGTGTAGATCATGGTTAAGAACAAGTGACATGACTCATTGATATAGAAATTAAATGTCAAATTCTCCTTAAATTTCCCGTTCTAAATTCTGCTTTGAATAATTGGAAACCACTAGACAGATTCCAAACTTCAGACATATCATTTTCCAGGGTTTCTGCTTCTTCCCCCTCTGTAAACATATAGATTGAAGTCTTGGGCAAGGAACCGAAAAAGATTTCCCATTAGCTGACACTGGAATTCAGAGACTATGAGAATCAACGAAACAAACCAGAAATCTTCAAGTTATGCTAAACATTCACCTTACAGCGCAATGTCCTGAATGCTGAATGGCTCATGCCAGTTCTACTAGATTTCCTCAGGGGCAGCGCCTCCAGCAGATGTGCAGACAAAATCATTAAAATTTAGCCCTGGTGCAGGGGCAGTGTACAATTTAAAATGCTGGTTTATTTTAAAATAAAACAGCATTTTCAGTGCTTGGAGGGAGTTCTGCGAGTGTTTACACACACAGCTGTGCACACAGACATCATGCCTTTTCCGAGAGAGAAAGGAAATCCGCAAAACTATCAACAGAATGAAAATGAGTTTGCCTCTTCTGGGTACAAGGCACAGAACAATCTTTCCTAGTTCTATAGGGGAGAAAATTCACTTACTAACTTGCTTTGGGGCTTCCTGGAATGGCCATCCTTGGGACCTGCATCCGTGCTTAGGTCACAGGTAACAAAACGGCCAATATTTATAAAGCATTTATCATAGTGTCTGGCACTGCTCCCTGTGTTTGTTATGTGCTAATCAATTTAATTCTCATAATAACTTTATGAGGTAGATTCTACTATTATTCCCATTTTATAGGCAAGGAAATGGAGGCAGAGAGAATTTAAGCAACTTGCCTAAGGGTCAAATAGCAAAGTGTAGGATGCAGACTTGGGTGACCTGGTCCACTGTCTCTACTCTTAACCACTTTTTCTTCCTCAATCCTGCCTCTGCAAATCTGTAGTCAGCTCCCTTCTAGGCATAACCCATGCCCCACCCCTTCCTTGAATGAAATCCCAGGCAGGTTTCACAGCCTTTCTCCTAGAGCATAAAAGGCTTCCAGTAACTTCAAGGCACAAGAACAGTCACCATTAAGTAAATAATAGATGAGGTACAATGTTAACATTAGCTTTTGAAGCTCCTCACAAGCATCTCCTAGCACCCAGCACCAGCACCTCCCAGCTATGGCTGTCACAGGCATTGCACTTGTAGGGAGAGGGGCCTCAGTTCAGCCTGCCCTTTCCTCCTGCTCCCCCCACCTGCCCCCACCCTAGATAGCTATGGTGATTTGCAAGAGAAAGAAGGAAGACAAGAGAAGGCCGGAGGGGGCCTTCTCTCCTACAATGAGCCAACACTAGCTCCCCTGGCCCTGCTGCTGTTCAAAGCAGACTTGGTCTCAGAGGCTGATCGCTGTGAGCTCCTGGGGAACCCCCATCACTGTATGGATCTCCAGTCTCCTGTATGGACAGGCCTTCCAAACAGCTCCGTAAAACCCTCCTCGGCTCTGACTCTCAGTAATCCAACTGCACTTTTTGTTTGTTTTGATCTCCCCTCACAGCCCTCTTGTGCCAAGTCCTGTCTGAGGACACAGGTTGGCTCTTTCTCGAACCCACCATGGAAAAATGTACCCCTTTATCCCATCACCGGTGGGACTGTTGTTATTTCCTAAACCACAGCTTTCTGTTCTGCGGCCCCAGGCTGATTTCCAGCCTCCCTTTGGCAAGAGATGCGACCCAGCCCTCGGGGTGGTCCCTGGAAGCCACTGTCACTTTACTTGAAGGAAGGGGTAACCTCCTTCATTATACCTGCATCACAACTGCTCTCTCAGGACAACTCTCCAATTTCCAGCTTCAGCCTCTTGATGAGAGCTGCCTACCATGGTCAGCCTCATCATTCATGATGCTCAGAGGTCTGACATTGCATTTTGGAATATGAGAGCAGTTCACTCTTATATAGTCTTTGAGCCTTAGCTGAAAATTAGACAAAAAAAAAAAATCCTCTTAGTCTTACATGAGAGATGCCACTGGACCTCACAGGTAAAGTACTGGAAAAATACTCAAGAGGCCTAAGTCCTCTTCGTGAATCTGCCAAGAATAATTCTGTAGACTTTGGGAGTTACTTTGTCTATTGGAGACTCAGTTTCTGCATATGTCTCCATCAAGGCTTCCCAAAGGGCTATCAGAAGAACACTAGCACTGTGGACTACTAATGGTTGTTTCATGGTGATAAAAGCATTCCAAAAATCAAATAAATTTGGATAATGGTCTCTAAGCTAAAGTTAAATCACGTTCTTTACAAAAGGATTTCTCATTAACATGCATTACAAATCTCCAAGGAGAGCTGTAGTGTGCTGCTGTTCCCAAATGTTTGTACCCTGGGATCTTTGTCTCAAGGAGTGATCTTTAACATCTTCCTCAGAAGACAATTTTGGAAAAATCTAGACTCAGTGAACTCAAAGAACCTACCTTCACAGTTCTTCATGTCGTTGGAATCCACAATTTTATGGCCTTACCAGGTGCCGTATCCCTTTCCCCATCTGGGCCACTGTAGAGAAGTGTAGAGAAGTCCAATGTAGAGAAGTCATCATTGTGCTTGGCATATGTGGTGACCAGCAAGGAAAGAGCCTTGCTTTGTGCTGCAGGTTGTGTGGCTCAAAAGCAGATGTGGAGACAGAGTTTGGCAGACAGGGAATTATTAAAGCTCACCATCTGTGGAAGGGAGAGGAAGGAAGCAATATCAGTTGGAAGGAACTGTCTGTGACACAGGCATGATGAAGCCTCAGCCAACAACATGGGAACCTCCGGAGCAAATATTGACCATCCGAGTTGACCCACATCAGTCCAAACTGCCTAGGCCTTTATACACCCTCTTGCCCAGTGGAAACCCTGAGCGAGGCTGCTCCCAGCTGCTAAGGCAAACCCTGAAGGAGCAGCTGGAGGCTCTCTGCAGACAGCCTGGGGCAATAAACCCTCCACTGCCAGTTATTCGGGAGGTGCACCTCCATGGTCAGCACAACCCTGCTTAATTAAGGTGAACATACTCATGTTCTGTGTGCTCTGGTCACACTAGAGAAAAGAATATGGAACGTGGAAGGCAAGACACCATTTCCCTTTTTATCATGGAAGGCACTGAACATACTCAATTGGTTCTAATGGGATTGATAAGCTTTGTGAAATACGGGGTCTCTCTCCAGTCAGGTATCCATTTCCAGAAACAATGGAGGCCAAAGAGAATCCACCCAAACTGCCATAAAGCATTACGCTACTTCCTGTTATGGTGAATTGCTGGCACCATCACAACCGGCACACCTCCATCGATATTCCTCTTCCCTCCAGTACTAGAGAGAAACTCTCGAATCTTATCCACTATTTGAGTGAAGAATATATCACTAGTAGGGGAAAACAACTGCAAAATACAGAATGTCCTGTGTTAGAAGAGTTTTTCTCCTATTTCAATTCTGTGTTTCTAGAAATTGGCTTAATGATAGACCTAAACTATTTATTGCCTGTACTTAATTGGAGACAGACTGACATGGGTGCCTAGGTAAAACCTCTAGGCAGTTCTGAGAGTGACTTATGAGAGAGCTGGTTTTTTAAGCATATCCAGAAAAAGGTAAAAGATTGTGCCAGGGCAACATCAAAGCCAGCTAGAGCTCTGATTTAATTACAAGGCCAGCTTCAAACCTGAGGGCCAGATGGGGATCAAGAAGGGTACCAAGAAAACAGCCTCAGGTACCCACTTCTCTGGCTCAAGAAGAGTCGTAAACTTTACTTTTCCATATGTTCAGTTGAGGCATCCAAGCTGTGAGTCCGGGAACAAGTAAACTGTCAACTCTTCATTCTAAGCTATTTATGGAAAACCAAAAGGGTAGCTGATGCTGAGTGAGCAGGTGGATTTTAGTAAAATATTTCCCTGGCTGCTTTAACTTATGCAAAAGCCAAACTGAAGAAAGCAACATGATGCTAATTAAAGCTGAAGCTTAGAGTTTTTGCCAAAACTGCTGGCTTTGATGAATGAGCCTTTCAAAGCCTCCCAAGCTCATAGATGATCTACCAGCCAGCATGTACTTCATTCAAAGACTCCCTAATCAAAGAGCCTTATTAAGTCACTCAGGGGTAAATTCTAAATTATTTTTTAAAAATAACTACAACAATTACTATTTAACATTTACTTTTTAAGACTTCAAATATTCTAAACCCTTGTACAAAACCTTCAAAAGACATAGAATCACTCCAGACTTTCTCTTTGAGTCACTGATAGAGAAAATCCCGGTAACCTCTGCTCCCATCTGGTGATTCTGTGAGATGAACAGCTGGTCTTTATGAAGGCATTCAAGGCATCTGATCCAGTTATTGAAGATCTAATGATCGAGGGATCTGGGTAAACTGAATTATTGAGGAGTTTCAGATCAAAAGGGAAAATGAGGAGAGTATGAGGTTATTTATTCTGAAGCTAAGTGTGCTCCGTCTACATTTAGTCCACAGGCCAAGAGTGGGGGACATCACTAGCGTTCACCACAAGCATGCCCTTCCCAGTTCCTCTGCAGATGGGTGGAGCCACATGACTAGTTCTAGCCAATGATATGTGAGCAGAAAACACCTGTGTCACTTCTGGGCTAAGGTGGGAGAAAGCCCATTAGTGCTTCTCCTGTCTTGCTTGTCTGCTTCTGCAGCAGCAGAGGAGGTTGTGTGTCCCAGTTGATGCAACCGCAATATGACTGAGTTCCCATCAGCCTGGGTCCCTTATTCCCCTGATTCCAGATGCCCCTCCCTTAACTTCATGCAACCATTACCTCAAATTTGGTGAGGCCCTCCATACCTGTTTTTATTCTTCTGCCACATTTATACTTATACATAAGCACATCATATTGCTTTGCATGTATTTAAACTTTAAACAAACGGTATCTTACTGTATATGTATATCAGTCTCTGTGTTGTTTTTCAGTTAACATGTCTTTGACATTTATCCAGGCTGTTACATGTAATTCTTACAAGATTGAACAAATACACCCAGTTTACTTATCTGTTTTCCTCCTACTCATTTGGGTAGTTTTATTTTTTGCTGTAATAAACAACAGTGCAATACATATTAGTTTATAGGCCCCGTGAGCACATGTGCAGGAGTTTCTCAAGACTTTGCACTTCAAAATGGAATCCTCAGATTGATGTGCATGGACAGCTTTAGTTTTACTAGATACTAACAAATAAAAATACCTAACACTTCTATAGTATTAACTCTGTGAGAGGGCCCTATTTGAAGTTTTTCATTTTATCCTCACAGAAGCACAATGAGGGACCTTAGGACAGGGTCTGGTTTGACACAGTAAGTGCTCTTTACGGTTGGCTGTTATGGTCATTTGTGGTTCACAGATGAAGCAGCTGAGGTATAGGGATTAAACGGAACTTGACAAGGTCACACAGCCAGCAAGGGAAGAGGGCTTCCTCCCGAGTCCACGTTCTTAAATACTGAGCTCTCCTCCCCTGTGGGCTGCAAAGGTCACAGAAGAGAGTTCTTTTTTCTCCAAAGGCTTGTAGAATTTGCTATTATAAGCATTTCTATTTTTGTCAATCTCATGTGTATGTTATTTCATTATTGTTTTTATTTCCAATTCCCTAACTAGAAATTGAGTTGTTGGGGGTGGGGTATAGCTCAGTGGTAGAGCGTATGCTTAGCGTGCACAAGATTCAATCCTCAGTACCTCCATAAAAAACCAAAAATTTGAGTTGTTTTTCCTAAGTTCACTAGCCATTCAGGTGTTGTCTTTTGCTATGATTGACTATTCGTATATTTCTTTTGCCCATTTTTAGATTGGGTTGTTTGCCTTTTTTCTTACTTATTCATAGGTGTTTTCTACATATTCTAGAACGAATTCTTTGTCAATTATATTTATTTCAAAGATCTTTCCCAGACTGTAGGTTGTTACTGAGCCCTTTAAATATCTTTTATAATGAAAAAGCTTTTCAATGCCAATGTAATTAAATTTATCAACCTTTTTGTTTGTGCTTTTCATGTCTTTACATTTAAGAAATCTTTCCCTATACAGAGGTTATAAAGATATTCATCTATATTCTTTTCTAATAGTTTTAAAATTCTGTCCTTCATATTTAATTGGCTAATCTTCCTGGAATTTATCTTTGGATTTATCGAGTGCTATTAAATTGTACTGACATTATTTAATAAGGTCCATCCCTTCTCTCCTGGTTTATGGTGGTATCCCTGTCATGTATCAATTTCTTATATGAGTGTGGGATTTTGCTGAACTTTATTTTGTACCAATTTGATCTATTAATCTTTTTGTTTATCTCTGGAAAAAAAGCACCACCTTGTGTTACCCTAGCTTTAAAATTTGTTTTCATATCTGAAGGGCAAGCCTCTCCTCTTTGCCATCTTCAAAATTGTTTTAGCTTCTCTTGGCCCTTTATATGAAAGGCCTCTTGACCTTTTTCATAAGAATTTCAGGATCAATTTGTCAAGTTCCATGAAAAACTCTATTGGGATTTTATTGGAATGTTATTGAGTTTGTAAGCTTTTTCAGGGAAGAAATAACATAAATTATATTACTTTTTCCCATCTAATAACATAGTATATACCTCTATCTGAGCAGGTTTTTTCCCTTAGGTCCTTCAGTAATGTATTTTAATATTCTCCATGGATAACTTGAACATATTTCTTTCTAGGTTACCTTCAGTTTTTTTGTTGCTCTTGGAATGACTTTTTTTTCCTGTTTCTATTCTTATTTACTTATTGCTGATATGATTTAAAAAATTATTTTTGTATGTTAATCTTTTATACAGCTAATTTGCTGAACTATTATTATTATTACATCTAATAACTTGTAAAGTCATCTGGATATTCAAAGTTAACGGTAAAGTATAATATACATAGAAAATGCTGTCTTTTTCCCATGTTTATACTCCATGTCTTTTTTTGTCTTATAACATTGGCTGGGACTTCCAATAAAGCCTTGGGCTCACAAAGAGGGAGAGGCATCCCCAAAGCCATCGGGTTAGGTAAAGGCAGCTAACCCAACGCTGAATATCAAAATCACGCCTCCTCATCACCAAATGAACATTTTTCTCTGAAGGAGAGTTCCCCCTTGGCCTTCTGTTAGATTATTAGATCAGTTTTAGATGACTATACAAAATTTTTAATTAGGTAAGGGGGAAGGATGCAATCACGCGAGCATTGAAAGTAGATTGATAATGAAGTGGTAAACTTAAGATAGTACTTCTTTACATTTAAGTAGTCACGGGAAGGCTTCATTACATGCTTCAAGTTACATTGCTTAGCAACAGCTCTTCAGAAATTTCAGTTATCAGCATGATCACCAAAAAGAGAATAAGCTGCAAAACTAATCTATAAAAGCTAGATACATTTGCAGCTAGAAATAAATGAGTAAATATCCAATTGTGTTTCAAATATGGCATAGTCCTTTCTGTATCTATCTTTTTTGAGGCATTGTAAGGCTAAATCTTCCCAGCATCAGTCATTTTGTTTTAATTTTCTCCATTCATATACAGCACCACACATACAGACAGTGACTTTAACATTTTGGTTCTTACTTTTCAAATTTTGGGGACAGACTCCTTTCCCTTGAGTTGAAAAATAGGCATAAGACCAGCAGAATCTAGTGCTTCCTTTCTGCGAAGGTTCCTCTGGAGTAATGTGGGCATACCATCAGCATTCAAAACTGGACAATGAGGGGGGAAAATGGCAAGTCCTACCACTATGCAGATCCAGCCTGAGCTGCATTTTGGAAGAGAGAGAGAAAAGAAAGCCAAATGGCTTTGCTTTAGTTACCATTTTAATGCTACTTTCTAGGAGTGCATGGCCGTTTCCAAGATGAACAGGAATTCTCCCTGCCTCCCATAAGCTACAGGTCTAATGAGGAAGTCAGTCCCGAAACACTCAGTACTGAGTGACAAGCGTTCGAGTGGAACACATCCAAAGTGCCACGGAAACAAAGAGGAGGCACTACCTAACTCAGTGTGTTTTCTCCAAGAAGACTGGGGCTCTGTGAGTGAGTACCCTTCAATAAACTGGATCAAGAATCTGTCAATAAGGAAGGAACTTCTTCAAATACAAACCATTGATGCCCTCACTATATAAAAACTCTTACATGCCTCCTACCAACAGTAGACAAATTATATACTCAAGCAATTAAAGTACGAAATACAAGCAGCCAATAAACCAATGTAAAGCTGCTCAGCCTCACTAGTCATTAATTAAATACAGACCAAACATCAGTGATGTCTTTCAGACTGACAAATATTCAAATGATTGATACTTGGCAATAGCAAGGATATGGGAAGGGGGGGGGTCCTCTCATTCATTGTGTACAAGAGTGCAAATTGATACAAATCTAGAGAAATCTGTTCATGTGTATTAAAATTTTAAAGCACTATCTTTTAATATAGTCATTCCATTTCTTAGAATACATCCTTAGAAAAATAATCAGATAAGTACACAAGGATGCATGTACACTGATGTTCCCTATAGGTTTGTTTAAAACAGTAAAAAAATTTTTTTTTAAATTTTTATTTGGTTAAATAAAATATGGCATATCCACCCACTGAACTGTTCTGCATCTGCATTTTAAAAGATGAGGAATGTTAACTTTTGACTTGGAAAGATGTTCAAGGTACATATTTTAAGTGGCAAAAGCAGTTTACAAACAGTATGTTGAGTGAGATCCCATTTATATAAATATACTATGTGTGCATGAGAAATGGGAAGTCTGGGCACTCAGTAGTTAGCTGTGGTTGTCTGTAGGAGGATGAGCTTATGAGGGAACTAACTTCCACTCAATACATTTGAACATTTGAATGTGTGGTTTGAATTTTTGTCATGGAGCATATGTTACTTTTATATTCAAAACCAAGATATTTCCCTTAAAAGGGAGGAAGTTTCCTTTACAAGTTTATAGGATATTACTGAAATGGTATTTTGTATAAATAATATATTTTATGGAATGTTATTGGCTTATAATTCCTTTTTCCGAAGCTCCTTATTAAATATGTACATCCAGCCAGGTTATTTGGGCAAAATTTCCAGTAGTTTCACTGCCCTCTCTTGATTCTCAAATATGCCAGGGCTATAAACATATTAAAAAGGTCTTTAGAGTGATTAAATAGAGGTGTCTAGGGTCTTCCTACAGGAAGAGCCTGCTGCCTCTTCTCCCAAAATATATGGTTTAAGCTTCTTTGTGGATTTATGTAATTCTACAAAATATTTTCATTAAAGAAGTGTGGCTTCACGTGTGGGTGGTAACTTTCAAGCTTATGTTGTTAATCAGTCTATATTTGAGATCCCCCCCCCTTCAAGTAATTAGCCATTAGGACAAGCAAAACACATTTTCTGTTTGTCAAGCGTGCAGCAGATTTCAAGAATTTTTTTAAAAGAGCAAAAACAGGATGGCAAAGAAACATTGTAAAGAGCCAATAAAAAGAAGAAAGAAATATAACCATCAGGAAGATATCATTTGGGTTTTTTGTGAGGCTTTTTGGGTTTGGGTTTTTTTTTTCTTTTTTTGGAAGAACCAATTATTGAGGTTATGACAGCAAGCATGACCCTGGCTATAACCAACCAGCAATAACATAACTGAAGACTCTCAGTATGGAAATCTCTGCTGTCCCAACATAACCATGTGAATAAATTTGTTTACTGAAGACAAACTAGGATTAAGGGCAGCCACACTGTACACAACCTTCTTCTGTACCAGGCTGATTAAGAGGTAGAAAATATCTATCAATGGAGTCAGACTCCTTTGCCATGATCTCATCTGAAGATTCTTAGATTAACTGCATCGCAAATACTTTATTGCAAATAAAGTCATGTTCTGAGATTCCAGATGGACATATTCTTTGGGGGCCACTATTCAACTCTACCATCCTGAACTCAGAGCTTCTCTTTATCTTGGCAGCTCCCCAGGCTATGTTCATGAGGATGAGGCACCAGCCTCAAATACTCTGACTCCTCTAAATCACTCTGGGAGTTTCTGCGTCCCCCCGACGCCTCTCAAGATGTGATCCCAAGAGGGATGGAGGGAAGAAAACTCCTTCTCTAGGCATAGGTTCAAAACCAATTAAACTATAGGTTCAAAAGTAACTAAAAACAGGGGGGAGGGTGTAGCTCAGTGATAGACTGTGTGCCTAGCATGCACAAGGTCCTGGGTTCAATTCCCTGTACCTCCACTAAAAATAAAATAAATAAAAACCTAATTCCCTCCCTCCTCCTAAGAAACAAACAAATCAAAAGTAACTAAAAACAACTGATATTCCAAATAAGCATTCAATAAATGGTCCCCACCATGACAATGTTAGTAATTATTGTCATGACTATAATTATCATGTAGAATGAAAACCCCATATTGAAATTATCTTACATTATCATAAATCAAAAATAACCACTCTCAAGTCATTAACAAATGTAGTATTTGCAGCCCATATAAAAACACTGTTGATATTTATATGTGATTGAAATCAAAGTTATGGAGACACAGTGAGTAAAATGTACAAGCTTGTTTTTTATAAAAACAAATATCACAGGGAAAGCCTACCACCGAATCTGCTTATTGTCTTCTGAGCCTATCACCCTAAGAGTTAGACGTGAATGAAAGGAAGGCTTTGCAAAGGTGACAGTGTTCTGTCATTGGTAACTTTTATTTTAAGACCCAGGAGCTAACATTGTCTCCCAGGAAATAGATTCACTGACATTTAACTTTTTGACCTTTAAAAGGAAAGGACAAAATCCCCAACAGAAGACTCTCCCAATCTGGTTCTCTGCTCTTGCTGATGTGAAGTTATTTCCCACAGCCATCCATGATAGACGGAAATGGGACCACTCTCACCCACAGACTGTTCATTTGTTCACACATTAATAAACAGTCACTGAGCACTTACCACGTACTGGATACTGTGGACACCCAGGTGAACCAGACAGGCCCTGCCTAACAAAGCTCACAGTACAGCAAGCAAGACAGGCAAGCAAATGAGGGCGCTGGGATGAATCTTAGTCCTCATGTTCGGTAGCAAAATATATATATTTTTCTATAACCTAATCTGCTTTGTGTTTCAAGCTCCCATTCCCCCAGAGCAGCAGAAACGTCATTCCAGCCCATTAGAGACCTCCTCTTTTCATAGCTTCCATGTAATTTTGCAGGTGGATCTTACAAAGAGTTGAAGAGTTGCTAAGGAGGGACTGGGAAGAGCAGCACTGCCCCTTGAGGCCACTTGAGGTGACCTGTCAACTGCATCTGCTGAGACATCCTGCATCCCACCTGATGCCTGGAACCAGCCTCTGCCTTCACCACAAGAAGAGGCCGCAGACGCATCGCGGCCTCCGTGTCCAGCACTTCAAATTTTTTTTTAACATCTTTTTATTGAGGAATAGTCATTTTACAATGTTGTGTCAAATTCCAGTGTAGAGCACAATTTTTCAGTTATACATGAACATACACATATTCATTGTCACATTTTTTTTTTTTCTGTGAGCCACCACAACAGCACTTCTGTACACTGTCCATGAGCTGCGCTGCATGCTGTTCTGGGACTCCAGAGTCACCACACACATACTCCTTTGGTAGAGTTCTGTTCCCAACCTGGGTCTCCACATCCGTTTTCAGGTTCCCCAAACCTGTCTGTTTCAGGTCTTTCTGTCCCCCACTTCCCTCCTCCATCCCCTCAATGAACAGTGCACTGGAAGGGTGTAGCAAGAAACCTTCCACATGGTGATTCAGGGACCTGTTCTCCTTCCCTTTCATGACACCACTGTTCTCCAGGTCCTTAGGGTCCTCTACATGCAGCCAGCAGAGGACGAGAGATGGAGACTGGAGGACTGCTTAGAAGGTTCCTATGGGCCAGGTGTGGAAGAGGCATTGGTCACTTTCGTCAGTATTTTAGAGGTCAGACTTAGTCATGGTCTCATCTGACTACAGGGGAGTCTGAAAAACGTCATCTAGCTACTGTGTCTAGGAGAAAAAAGAAACAGATTTTGGTGAACACAGAAGCAAATTTTGCTATAGGGGAAGCCCTTCTACCTCCAGAAAGTCAAAGAAGCCTTTGTTTCCTGCTCTCTACATCGCTCCTCTGAAGCAATGAGCATATAATAGCCTCCCAAGAAGGCTGTGATATATTATCCAGCCATACACATAATTCAAATTGTTGTGCTTTGCTTGTAGTGTAAAAAGATAGTGAGATCCCTAAATTAGGAGGCCCACCAAATAGGGGTCCTTGCCCGTTGGGTGAAAACAATTCACAGCTGAGGCTGAGGCACAGAGCGAAAACTGCTTTTATTTCTTAAAGGAGGAAAAGGAAGGAAAGTGCTCAAGGAGGGAGAAGGAAGCGCTGGAGTAGGGCGCCGTCAGCCAAGCTGGTGTGAAACGGCAGCTCCTGCCCGGGTCTGGCCGCGTGGACTGTCATGGCAGGCTTCTGCCGCCATGTCCTCCTTCCAAGTGTGATGGGGCCAATCGGTCCTTAAGGGCTTTTCAGTCCCTGTATGGGCTTTTCTGGTTGTTGTCATGGCAATCGTCAACTGTCGTGGCACTGGTGGGTGTGTCATTTAGAGTGTGAATACATTGCAATGACCGTATACCGAAGCTCAAGGTCCACTAGAAGTCATATCCTCCACCATCTTGGACTCTGTGGGTTCTAACCAGTTCTTGTTTCTTCTCTGCAGCTGCCTCTGAGACTTAGACAAGAGTAACTGGTTTCTAGTTGAGGGAGGGGCAAGGGTATGATCCTGGGGGCAACAGCCTTGGTACCAAAAAGGAAAGGTATTTTTAACCAAAATACCTGCAATCTGGTGGACCCAGCATCCCCCCAAAAAATCATCTCCAAAGATTCTGTTCAGCCATGAAAGTTTTAAAGGGAAATGGGGGAATAATCTCAGTTAATCATTGGGATAAGTGGTCAGAGTCATTGCCATCCCCCAGTGCCTAACCAACTTGTCCTAACCAACTGCTTGAGCCTGCTCTTCTGTGACTCAGGGGGGCCTGGGAGACGTCAGGTTTTCTAGAAACAAGAGGCAGGGTTTGGGAGGGTGACGCCCACAGGGTCCTGATCGGTATCAGTAGAATTATGGGATACTCTGGGAGCATACACAGGCCTTAAAGATTTTTAGCAAGTGAAGTGGAGAAAAGACTGTGATTGGGTTGGGTGGCACAAAGCAGGAGTTAGGAGGCCAAAGCAATGGATTTGTTTAGAACAGAAGAACAATAAGCCTAAAAAGATCATGGAGTAATTGTGAGACCCTGCTTATGATTTACACCACATCATCTAATTAACTTGGCGGTAAATAATGACAAAATGTTCTTTACATTAAGGAGCCTTTCTTCACTAAAGACTCCTCCTCTAGATGTGCCTGGCAGATGGCTGGTCTCACCCCATACACTGAGCTGGTCATTTTTAAAGTGCATGACATGGAAGCCAAACACTGTTAAACATGCCATTTTGTATAGTTTCTGTATTTGTGTATACACATAGGTAGCCCTGAACAACAACCTGGAAACATTTGTTGAGGGCTCACCATACACCAGCATTGTCTAATCACTGTAGATGAGTTTTAAGAAGATAAAACCTCATAACCAATGTCTTGGCTCTTTTAATTTAGTTATAGAAATACTGCTAACAATCACTTAACTCTTATCTCACTGTTTCAACTATGTGGTCCCGACTAAAATGAGATCAAAGGTAAAGAGTAGGTAAAGGTTTCATTGAAAGGTGACAAGCTCACCCCCCTCAAAAAAGAAGGATGCAAAAGGAATGGAATCAACTGCCAGGAACTGGTTTCAGTTGACACCAAGTTGGAGGGGAACACAATGGCGAGCAGAGGAAAATAAGGTTGGAAAGAGATTAGGACAGAAGAACTTGGACCATGTCAACTACTTGAAAGTTTGTGTGGAGAAGCCAGTTGTTGGTATACTTTTTGATTTTGTAAGCTATAGACTATTTTATAAAACTCTTAGACTGGGAATATAGAAAAGGGAAAAATTCTTGGTAGAAATGCTATTGGCTAAATATTTCAATGTATCAACAAAACTATCTCTAATTTCTCATGCATATCCGTGTACATATATGTGTACACACAGTATCCTCCATAGCAGTTTATAAGAGACATAGAGAATCAATTAGGAACTATGGTGAAATTTTTTTAAAAAATCAGTAAGAATAAAAAAATTAAATACTAATTTTCGTGGCACTCCCTGCTCACAGTAGGGTGTAGCCTTGTATAGTAGAATCGTAATGGGCTTCCCATATCAACCATAACTGGAGTCAAATCCAGGCTCCCCTATGTTCTGTGCTCTGCTGGTCAAATCAGATTACATAAGCTCTTTGAACCCCAGTGTGCTTATCTAACAGGAGGGAAAAAATTCTCTTCATCACTAGATTATGGTGGAAATTAAATGAGATAGCGTATGTAAAGTACCTGCGTCTGTCTTAGCACATCCTGTGTGATCAGTAAGTGCTGATTTCCTTACATTCCTTCATGATAATGTGAAATGAATAAACTCCAGCCCTTCCATTTACAACACAACACAAGCCTCATGATGGTCAGCCTTGGAAAGGGAGAAAATGAGAATGGTCTGAGACAGATAACAAGCTCGGGGAAACCCCAACAAGGATTACATGATGGAAGAAGAGTTGCTTGGCATTTAAATCATAAGCAAAATTCAAACTACTGCCAACAGTATTGGCACAAGAAAAACAAAATGCTGTAATACAATAACTTCTACCTTAAGAATTTGAGAAATTCATGTCTTCCACTTGTGACTCTCCCTTAGGGGACAATGATAAAATGAGACAAGATAAAAATAGGAAGGGCAAGGGATGGAAAGTTTTAACCACAATTTGGACAGTAATTTAAAAGATGATTCTGAAGAAAGATCCGGTACTTCTGTGCAGGCTAATCGGCTCCAAATGGCTTGCCCTTCTCTGCTCACTAAAGGTGGCCTCTTCCTTTACAAACTCAGAGATGTGCTCCCTACATGTTTGCCAACCCCCTCAAGTCACCCAGAGGCACAGAGGTTTGGACCGCTAGCAAAGGGTAGCTTCCCTCTCTAATATCTTAAATCAAATGGCTACAGACAATGCAGGATCCAGAAAAACCAGCTAAATCACAAGTTGTGTCTAGAACATACTTTTGATGTAACAAAATTACAGGGCAACAAAAAAAACACATAAAAATAAATTATTTCATATTACTGAAGTGATTAAAAGAGAAGCAGGATTTGAGAAAGCACTAAAAATATCAGACAAGATGATTTAAGAATATAACTTACAACCATTTTGCCACTATTCCAACTCTATGAAAGAAAAATCTAAACAGGGGGACAGTGGCAAATGTAAGTAACTTAAAGCATATGAGCATGTTTTGGCAAAGCACAGAGTAAGGTAGAGTCAGCCAGTCAAGATTCATTAAGCACCATGGGTACCCAGGGGAAGACAGCAGGTGTTCATAGAGCCCTCTAATCGATTTTAGATTCTCAGAAACTCCTGAGGGCTATTTTGTGTGTCTTGATACTTTCTCCAAACACTGAACAAAGACCAGGCAGTGTTCTCTGCATTGCTAATTTCAAGTCTTTTCAAATGATGAATAAAACCCATCCTCCATGAGTGAACAGACCCAATGTGTGGGTGTTCATCACTTATCATCTTCCTGTTTGGTGCAATCAGCCCTTCCATCCATAAACTCTTATTGAGCTTCTACTTAGTGCCATGTGGTAGTCCAGACTGCCTTTAAGGACTTCATATTGCAGGGAAGAGCTAGAGAGGTAAATAGATACAATAACTTCTGATTCGTGAAATGGAAGAGGCAATCATGAAGTGTAATGAGAGTCCGGGAGTGGCGGGAGAATGTGTGCAGGGTACACTGAACCCAAACTGGACAGTAGGGAGCTCAAGATAGTCTTCCTAAACAAAATGACAGATCTATGTTTTTAAAGATAAGCAGGAGCTATTCTAACAAAGATCAAGGTAAGTTGGTGGGGATAACAGTGGGACAGGTAGCTGAGAGATGCTGTGGAAAGGCATAGGGCAAAAAGTAGCATGACTTTTGGGGGCTGGTATTTGGGATTCCATCAAGCATGGGGTGGTGAGAACAAAGGGCTGTTGAGGGAAGGGCTGAGGTCAGGTTAAAGAGGGAGGCAGAGGCCAAAACGTAAAGGCCCTTGTATGTCCTAAGGAGTTTGAATTTTACCCTAGAGGCAGCAGGAAGCCATTGTAGGATTTTAGCAGGGAAGTTCACAGCTTAAGATTTGTCTTCTTCTCACTGCCACAAAGGGAGAAAATGGGGCCAAGATCCCAGTGGTAAGTAGGGTTCCATTCCCATATCAGTAGAAGTACATGGAGTACAGGAGAAGAAATGTTTGGAGAAGGGAAAGGAGGAAAAGAAGGGCTCAGTGTTGGAAATGTTAAACTTACGATGTTTATCATTCACCCCAGTGCATGTGTCCACTTTGATTTATGAAAGAGGTTTGGGATAGTGGCACAGGTCCAGAACAAAGGTGACTGCTGATGCCATGGAGTCAGGATGAACGCTCAGCTGGTATGCTCTGCAATGGCTAAATCTGATGCTATGGCTAGTATCTGTTCTGATTTGTCAGTGCCAAGCTGTGCCAGCTGCAAATATCGTGACCATTACCTCTGTATGAGATGACCCAGAAAATAGGAAAGAGTGGAGGAAGAGACCCCTGAAAGGTGTGCATCTGTTTACTGAAGGAAGGAAGGAGGAGGAGGAGAGGGAAGGAGGGCTGGAGGAGTGGGAGGGGAGGAGAGGTGGGAAGAGAAGGAAGGAAAGGCAAGAGAGGTAGGAGATTTATAGCAGGAATTACCAGGAGGAATGTTTCAAACAGAGAGCACAGCCAATGGTGTCTGGGGAAGGGAATCACATGAAAGAGAGAAGATCCTGAATGCATACTTTGAGAGAGAAAGCAAGTAGGTGGAGGAAGGGAAAAGAAACAGAAGACAGCAGAGGTGAACAGTGGAGTGACATCCTAAGGCCATACAAAAGAAGGGGTACAGAACCTTCTACTACAAGAGCAAGTGGATCTGTATCCCTGGGGGAGGAGGCGCTGGGAAAGGGCTGAGAGAGTAGATGCAGCATAAAGTTAAGGAAGTTTCTCTCAAAGTTGTAGATGGCACAAGGCTCAGATGTGCTATGTAGGAAATTCTAGGAGATTTTGTGGGTTAAAATGTAAGGCGGGCAGCTCCCCAGAGCCAGGCTGGAGACTGTAAGTTTACAGATCCTCACTGAAGCACAATTTCATTTCCTAATAGCTCTCTGGAGACTGGGCATAAAAACAGGAGAGGTAATCACCTGGTGTGATTTAGTGGTATGGTTTTGCCAGAAAGATGCAGAGGAAAAACGAGGAAGCAAGAGAACTGCCGAAGAATGTTATGAATAACATCACAAGGTCTGTACATTTTTGAGACAAAATAAAAGAGAGGAGGGAGCACAAGGGGAAACTAAAGATCAAGAAAAATTGAAGAACATGTATAATGTGAATAGAAAAAGAAGAGGGCTAGAATAACAGGAAAAGGTGGTGTAAAACATGTAGATGCTGAGGGATCTTGCAGGAGGAGCCATTCAGATGGCTTCAGTAGAGCCTTAAGCTGGAAGTGGCAGGATGGTGTGGAGGCTGGCGGAGCTGCAGAGATTGGGAACCGTGGACAGGGGACGCTGGGGTGCAGTCCACATCGTATGAGTCCTCATAAGCAATATTGATGGATCACTTTCTATAAGTTGTATATTGTGGTGATCAATTTACATGTCTCACAGCCCTTTTGAAGTAAGCACCATTATTATGTTTTACATGAGAAACTAAGAGTCAGAGACTTTAGACAATATGGTTACACAGTTGGTGGAGGGCAAAGCTGTGTTTCAACCCTGGTTCTCTTTGATTTCAACTCCTGTGCTCCTTTCAAGAATGATGGTGGGGCTTGGGATTTAGAGGCAGATATAAGCCATCGCCTGTGGTCATCACTGAGTGTGTAACAGTGACCAGCTAAGACAGCTGGGAAGAGGAGAACGATGAAAATCCTGAGCCTTCAGAGAGAAAGGCTTTCGTGTGAGCGTGCCGGAGTAAAGATGTACTGGTGGTGCTGGGAGTCAGAAGAGTGCCCTTCAGCCCCCTATCCTGAGGTTCCTGGACAGAGGCTACTTGTCTGAGGTGATCAGTCCTTTGCAGGTTCTAAATAGAGTGTTGGTAAGAAGTTATTGTGTTGCCTCCAAAGAAACCTGAG
Source organism: Camelus ferus (assembly GCF_009834535.1). Classification (NCBI taxonomy): domain Eukaryota; kingdom Metazoa; phylum Chordata; class Mammalia; order Artiodactyla; family Camelidae; genus Camelus; species Camelus ferus. The sequence goes on along the minus strand of NC_045703.1, from coordinate 36,209,666 downwards.
TCCAGATTTGAAGGCAGAAATGGGATTGGATGGTTCTATAAGCCCAACTGTACACTGCAAATATGGAGTCCCCAGTAGACAGGACAGAGGACTTCGGTCTCTTTAGAAGAAGCCATCTGTGGCCTAATGATCACATTTCTGATGGAGTGGAACAATAGCTGGAAAAGGAAAAATAAAAAACAAAAACAAAACCAAAAACAAAACAGGGAAGCTATCCTATAGTCTCCATAGGGAAAACAGGCTTTGGCTCCTAGGCAAATCATTCTCATCACTGAAGACTTTTGAAGGCTTTGCTGACTCCTCTTGATCTCCATCCTTTTGGCTCCCACAGTCTCTGATTTTGTTTTCTATCACACTGTAGATTATTCACTGTTGTCTAGCTGTCATTTCTGAATGCCCAAATAAATGGCTTATTCATCCTAGCCAAGTATTAAGTGCACTGTAGGCGCCTAATAGGCGTATCTTTGACTCTATGGAGAAAGGGGTGAAAGCGTTTAAGTACCACTTTGCATTTGTTTTCATCATCTCTTTATACGCATTTCTATGGCTTATACATAGTCTTATTTTTCTTCTGAGAACTTGAAGCCCGTTAGGCAGGATGTGCTCTGGGAGACTACAAGAGTCAACATAAAATCTCCAGGAAAGATGACCTAAGCTTGGCTTCAACTCTGTCCAGAAGGAACTGGGCCCTATGGAATCTGCACAGACTTAGACTCTGACATGACCCAAAGATAAGGAAAGTTTAGAGTCCACTTTTATTATTTAACCAAAGAGAAATGACTTGCTTTGCTAACGTAGAAATTGCATTTTCCAAAGAGCACTGAGAATGATTAAAAACTCCATTTTCTCCATCCCATTCAAGCCTGCCCAGTTTGATGGTGCATTTTTTAATCAAGAAAATGTATCTCCTTGCCAAGGACATGGCCCATGGTGGGTTTCCAAAGCTGTTAACAGGTGGGTTGTTTTTGAAAAATAGAAGATGTCTGCTTATGAGGACTGGTGAGCTGAAGGAGAGAGAATTTAGTAACAAATAAATTTTCCACAGCCTCAGAATCCACTGTCCAGTCTCTAAATACCATGACATATCTGGCCACAGGTATTACTGCTAAACTTCATCAAACAGACACATTATCACTCTTAACTCAGCAGATTAGCTGAACAGCCCAACAGGTCATCTTCACTGACCTTGGAGAGTAATGACAGAGAAGGCTGCTTTAATATGCTTCCCACATAAGGTTCTTGATTATATTCAGTCAACAGACAGAATGAACTAGAAGCTAATACTTGAGACAGAACCTAATTGGATCCAAACAAAAACTAATGGGGATTTTCTCAATTAAAAATAATCAGTGTACTTCAATAATTAATAAATAAATAAATAAATAAATAAATAAATAAATAAATAAATAATCAGCATGCACACTTGATCACCTTGGGAAGATTTGCTTTTTGTTTTTTGTTTTGTTTTGTTTTTCTTAACTTATTTGTTTGTTTTTCAGTGTGCTTTACTCATCTGAACTAGACTCTAGAGTTTAGTAAATCTGAGGACCAGAACAAAGGGTGGATCAAGTGAGAAAGAGTGGAGTTGACACTGAAGAGGCTGGCTGGGGAGAGCTGGGGGTCGGTGCTTTATTCAAAGTTGGAGGAGAAGCTTTGGGTGGGTTATGAGAATAGAGTGGGGGATCTTTGTTGATTTTAAAGTCACTCTCCTACTGTGTAGAGGAGGTGTCTGAGGGGCAGGAGTGGCACAGGGTGGGGAGGTTCTGGCAGGAGTTCAGGGCAGAGAGACCGTCGGCTCCAACCAGGATGGCAGCAGTGGGACTGGAGGGCCAGTTATGAGGTCCAAGGCAGACTAAATGAGAGGTAATACTAAATGCCTGAATTTTTTCAAATAGGATGAGCAACAGAATTAAAAATGAAATATGGGCCGTATCATTTTTGTTCATTTTACTAATATTTTATCTCAAACTTGAAAATGTTTGTCACATTTTTATCTCCCAAGTCCAATAAACACCATATTCTGAAAACTCAAAATAGCAAGTTAAATGAGTAAAAACTCATTTGTTCTGGTCTTTGTACAGCATTTCGTGTATTGGAAAATAATTAGGAAAAGGAATATTAAGTCGGGTGGAAGCATCAATAATTGTTCTGGAACTAATTCTACCTAACATGATTAAATAGGCTTTACAGAATTCTACAAACAACCCATTTAAAGTAGAACCCCAAGATTTAAACCCATAAATGCAGTTAGTTTAAAACATTGGTGTTGGCTCCCTCTCAATCATGTATCTACTCTTAAAGTAAATGAACATTAACAAATATCATAAGTGACTATAACTCTCAGTCCACAAATTTACATGTGTCTGTAAGAAATAACCATTTATTATCTTTAAATCCATTTAAAATCAACTCTGATCCCTCACTCCACTCAACCCTAGGGCAGTAGCTCTCAACAGGTTCCTTGACTTCTAATTTCTCTACTTCTGGGAACTCTCTCATGCCTGCTCTTCATAACTGAAAAAGCATTCCCGTCTTGTCTCCTCTGTCCCTCAAAGGAATCAGTTCAATGAGATCAGACTTGTTGGAAAACAAAAGGCAGAGATTAAAGTTATTAAAGGTAACTTTGGTTTTTGCCCCTAAAGTTAATTTCTTCTAAGGGCTGGACTTGGAGTCCTCATTTTAACAGAGTATCAAAAACACTAGGTTAAGTTATAAAAGAATGTGATTTCTGTCTTGATTTAGTTACAAAAGAATGTGACTTCCACCTTGCTGGCACTCAGTGACCCTCTTGCTTGTCTGTTCTGATAAAAACTAGCCGCTATGTTCTGAGCTACTGTAGACAGAGGCCTATGTGGAAAGAAACAGAGAGTGACACCCAGCCAATAGCCTGTGAGAAACTAAGGCCCTCAGCCCAACAACCAAGAACTGAATCCTGCCAACAACCACATAGATGAGCTTGGAGCAGCTGCTTCCCCACCCACTCAAGCCTGCAGATGAGACCAGAGCCCTGGCCACAACTGACACAGCCTGTGAGAGACTCTGAAGCAAAGACCCAGATAAGCCACACCCAGATCTCAACCTGCAGAAACCATGAGATATAAATGCTGTTGTTTCCAGCCACTAAGACTTGGATTAATTTGTTACATATCAATAACTAATACAAATTGCCAAGCATTTGTGGTACCCTTGTCAGTATGAAGTTCAGAGAGTCAGTGAGAGGATCTTACACTGTTAGTACACTGCATCTATCAAATGTCCTGTTCATTACATGTATTAAAAATATTTATTGATGAATGACTGAATAAATGTAAACAAAAGAAAAGAGACAGACACACTGTAGACAAAGATCTTGAATAAGTTTTGGGTTTTGGTGGGGTTTTTTGGGAGTTTTTGCAATTTTTTTGAACTGGTAGAAAACTGAATAACTGACAATATTTTAGTAAGGTCTTTGACATAAATGATGATATGTGAAAATTTATGCCAACATATAAGCAATGTGCCATATTAAAATGAAGTAATTAAATGATCACTTATCAATTATCGATAAATAATATTAAGATATTAAGGTTGAGACTGAAAATTATGCAAACAATAACAAAAATTTCCTTTTAATTCACAATGCTCATTATCTGGGTCCTATAGAAACAAATAGAATTAACATTCCAACTACAAATGGTATTATTAGTTCTTTAACATCTTGGAAAGGACATGGCTGCACTTGGAAAAAACCCCAGTGCTGATAAAGAGAAGTTTCTTTAAGTGACAGACAAGCAACACAAAGGGAATATATTTTTAGGCCAAATCAGACTTGCCCTGGAGCAATGTGACTCTGGAATCCACCACATTCCTCTTATGTGTTTGACCCCAAAACAAGGTCTGTGCTGCGAATGACAGCTTATGTTCCAGGGAGCTGTCAGATTAAGCAAATAAAAATACAGGACGCCTCTTTCAACTTTAAACTTCGGATAAACACAAACGATTTTTAATATATGTTCCTCCGAATTATTATTATTTACCTAGTCAGGAAGAGTGGAGTTTCCCAAGGGAGGGTGGACTAGGTTTTTTTATTATTATTATCTTTTTGTTTTTTAATGGAGATACTGGGGATTGAACCCAGGACCTCATGCATGCTAAGCAGGTGCTCTACCTGCTTAGAGTGACAAGAGAGAAATAGAGGATGAAGAAGCTTCCATAGGGGACATTCTGAATAACAAGCGGGGGGGCTCCAGTGTTCCTTTATGAGGTACTAGATCGTGAGTTATAAAGCCTCTGACTTTGCTGTGCTTTGAGTTGTTTACTTCAACCCACATCTAAGTGGCACCATTTCACATTGAAGACCTAATAAATGTACGTTGCTTCCCACAAGTTTCCAGCAGAGAGCAGTAAAATATCCTCGAGGAAGGAGCAGAGAGTCAGGCACCTAATGGGAAACTGGGCCCAATTCAGAGAGATCAAAAGACTTGAACGAAAAGACTGCCTCCCCACCCCTCCCGTGCACGGACAGGGCTAAGGAAACTGAGAAGGGATACTGAACTTGGAGATTAGCCAGAGCAAGAAGCTATCACCGCTCTCAGATCTGCAGGAGCAAGGGAAGGAAATGGTGCTACTAGAAGCCAATGGACACTGGAGTGGTGGTGGACAGGCCCCTCTCCTGATGGGAGATGCAGCCTCAAGCAGGAAGGGAGCAGAAATAAATATCCCATCTCTCCTCCTGCCCATTCTACTCTCCTTCTGGGGTCTCCTGTGGGCAGAACTCAAGTTTGTTGGCAAGGGAGCCCAAGCGATGCAGTCAAGAGAGGTAGGCCTTCTGGGGCAGGGACAAGGGCAGGGAGGTGCGGAGAACAGAAAATCCAGCACAGGGTCTTTTTTCTAAGATGCAAAGAGGCACCGTTTGGACGATTAGCAGCCTGCCTTTTGTTAAAGAAGTGCTTAAGCACCCATCAGAGTTCAATAAATTTGGCCCGTGAAGTCAAGTACAGTGATATTTTTATTTATTAAGTCCTTAACAAGTACAAATCAGTGTGCCAGTTTCTGGGGTGAGAGAGACTAGTAACAACAATAGCTAATGTTCATGGTTCATTCATTATGTTTCAGGCACTGAACTAAGTGCTTTCCAGGCATTATTTTATTACATCCTCATACCAGCCCTATGAGTTAGGCACTATTATTTTTGACATCTTACAGATAAACACCTGGGATGCATAGAGGTTAAGAAACTTGTCTGTATCATGAGTTGCCCAGATGTGAAATTATGTTAATCTGACTGTAGACCTTGGGCCCTGGCCTCAAGGAGCCCAGTCCAGTAACAACATGCTGGTTATTGATTGATAAATGGGGGAAAAAAAAAACAAGGTTACTGATAAATGCTATGTCTGTGGTAGGGAGTTATGAAAGAAGAAAGGTGAGGCAGCTAACCCAGAACACACTGAGGAGAGGGGCAGGTGGTTATGAGGAAGCCATGAGGAATGTGGGCCTTATCTTAGTGATGGTATCTCTGTTATAACAGTTAAATTATATTCTGCTTTGCAGAACAGCTATTTTGTGCATAACCCACATGCTACATTAGTGGTCCTCTGCCTTCACTGCACATTAGTATCACCAGAAAACAATGTCCCTATATAATATTGTACATCAACTATACTTCAACTGAAAAAAAGTCATCGACCCCACTCCAAACCATTTCAGTCAAAGTTCCTGGGACTAGAGTGCTGATAGTAGGGTTTTTAGCCCCACCGCAAGGGATTCTCCCCTGCAGCTAGAGGGGGAAAATGTATTACTCTAAAACTTCTTATGAGTAGGAGCAATGTCCTATTGATTTTATAGCTTATAATTCTGCCTTACATATAGTTCAATATTTAATTGAACTAACTTGAATCAAATAGCTAAAGAGGATAATTAATGAATGGAAAAAAATATAAAACCATATTTTGATTACATAACTTGGAATCATTCAAATGGGAAAATAAAAGAGAATAATTTCCTTAATTAATGGTCTTTTCTTGGATTCTGTAAAGGGCATAGGACCCTTGTACTTTTTCCAATTATCGGTACACACTGTTTTTCTCAAGAAGCACATATTCATCCAACTGTCAGAAAATTAAGTGAGCTATTTCCATTTACATCCTTCAAATAGCATGTGCCTCAGAGGCAAGAAAGTCATGATGGGGAGACTTCATGAGAGGGCATCACCAGCTCAAGTGCGCAGCGATGGAGACACTGTGACCTGAGTGATGATAGAAAAGAGAGCAGTAAGTGTGTTTGGAGTTCATGGAATGGAAACATAGCCCTGGGGCTGCGGAGAAACAAAACAGAGGTGGGAAAAACAGAACAAGTCTGGTCACCCTCTTGTACTCTACATTTCCCGGCTCCCCAGGTTGAATAAATCTGAGGTGTGGATCTGGGTTGAGCCAAAAGGACTTCAGGAATTTTTATGAAGTAGTACATTTTGCAGGCCTGTGATATCTATTTGCATGGGTGGGGGTGGGGATTGGGGTGAAGAAGCTTGTGCAGAGATGCTTGGGAAAGGAGAGAGGGAGGGAGAGAGCATGGTCTCTCACCAGGTAGACAGGGGTCAGAGCCCAGTGTAGAGAAGTGCAAGGGCAAGAGCCAGCAAGCCTTGGGTTATCCTACCTGATGGAGCCTGGGTAACATTCTCACCCCATCCTCAAAACTGATCGATTTACTACAGGCAAAGGTGAGATCCAATTACTTAGGACAGCCTAAATATGGCCAGTGCAGCTTTTATAAAAAAGAAAATAAGTAAATGAGGAAATTGGGTTTAGTGTAAAATAAGACTAAAAAGTATCATACGAAGGCAGAGTTGATATTAACACTTAACAGAAGTGGAACACTGGTTTGGTTCTGACCATCCTAGTAATCAATGCAAAGGGAGAAACAGAATCTGTTGCATGAAGAGGTACAGTTTTGGCAGGAGAAACATCAACTAGTAATTCAGAAGTACAACAAATTCTTTATTCCAGAAGCCCTGTACCTGAACATTTCTTAGGAGATACCAAAGGAAGCTTTTCTCTCCTATGAGTTAGAGGTGTGTATGTCTAATCAATTCCATACTCTGATGGAAGAATTAGGTTTCCTATTTCATGTAGCATGTGTAAGAGAAATGTCATTTCTCCAAATAAATTGCCCTTAAATCACATATTTAGCCATGAAAATAAAACAAGAAAATGAACACAATGAATATGCCTCCACTCCTAATGAAACAAGCATTAAGGTAACCTCAGAATTTTGTTTCAGTTGACTGATTTATCAAAAGCCATTTTGACACCATATCACTGGGAAAAATAAAGAAAACATTAATATTCACTGCACAAAGACTAGCATATTCAAAACTTGCTATTTTCAGTCTGATAAAGATCATTAGGAAGTGAAACTGCCTTCATCAGAGCCAAATGTGCTTAACAACCATTTCATTGAAATCTGCTGACACTGCAGTTCTTTTTGAGAAATGGGATTTATAACAATAAGACATGGATAGCAACAAGATTACTGCATCCAAAAATGGCCCTTATTTTGTCTAGTTCCAAAACAGTTCGAAGTGACATCAGCAAGATGGTGAGATGGGAGTTTCCAGCTCTCTTCCCCTCACAAGAACATCAATTTGAACAACTATCCACTCACAAAAATATCTTCACAAGAGCTAAGGATTCCAGGTGAGAGATTACAGCACCTGGATGGAAAACAGAAATAAGAAAAGATGCACTGAAGTGAGTAGTTTCACATTATCCCTAATACCCTGCCCCAAGCCCAGGTAGCCCAGCATAGAGAGTCATCCTCCCTGTGGGGGAAGGAGAATGAAGTAGGCACCCAACTTCCCAGTGGAACCCAGTACCTGGCCTGCCCTGGTGAACGCAGGAACCAGGGAACCCCCATGAACCCAGGCTCCAGACCAGCTCCTGCAGCCCCAGGCCAGTCCCCATGGACTAAGGCTATGGATTTGGCTTCTATGGCCCCACCTCCAGGACAGCCCCCATGGATACAAGCCCCAGATCTGCCCCAGAGTTCCTAGATTTCAGGCCCACTCATGTCAAACTGGCCCCTGTAGCATCAGGCTGCAGCAGAACTAGTATCCAGGCCTAACTCAGTAGATCTTGACACTAGGCTGGCCCCCACTGACTCAGACTCGAGAACTGCCCCCCTGAACTCAGGTTCCAGACTTGCCCCAGCACCAGGCTGGCCCTCACAAACTCAAGCTCCAAGCCCATGGACCCAAGCTTTAGGCCTAACACCATGGTCCCACACACCAGATCTGCCTCTGTGGACCCAGGTAGCAGGCTAGCCCTTGCAGACTCAAAACCAGGCCTATCCCTGTGGACCTGGCTCATGCTAGTGCCAGGCCAGCCCTTGCAGACTCATGGACCCAGGCTTCAGGCTGGCCCCCAGAGACCTGGTCTCCATGCATGCTCCCACAGAATCAATTGTCAGGACCATCTCAGTTATCCCCAGTGCCTGGTTGGCCTCTGTGAACCCAGGATCCAGGCCTTAATGTGGACACAGTTTCCAGTCCTGTTACATGGACTCAGGTTCCAGGTCTGCCTCAGTGGATCCAGGTTCCAGGCTGGCTCCTGTGGACTCAAGTACTAGGCCTGGCCACTTGCTGACCCAGGTACCCTACCATCCTGCCTGAGGACTCCAGGAGCAAGTCACCTTTTCTGACCACGGTGGCATAAAACTAGAAATCAGTAATAGAAAAAAAAAAAAAAAGTTAAACCATAAATATGTGGAAATTAAAAAATGCACTCCTGAAAAACCAATAAATCAAATTATAAACTAAGAAAAAAATTAAAACTATATATTTTGAGACAAGTGAAAGTAGAAACAGCATACCAAAACTTATGGGATTCAGGAAAGGCAGATCTAAGAGGGAGGATTATAGAGATAAATGCCTACAAGGGAAAAAAAAAGAAAGAAAGAAAGATTAAAAATAGAAAACCTACCTTTACACCTCAACAAACTAAAAAAGGACAAGTCTAAACCTAAAGCTAGCAGAATGAAGGAAATAGTAAAGATCAGAACATAAATAAATGAAATAAAGGCTACAAAAACAATAGAAAAGATCAATAAAATTGATTTTTGAAAACAAAATTAACAAACCTTTAGCTAGATTAGTTAAGAAAAAAAAAGAGACAAGACTCAATAAAATTATAAATGAAAGAGGAGACACTACAACTGATATCAAAAAACACAAAGGATCATAAGAGATTACTATGACCATTTATACACCAACAAATTGGTTAACCTAGAAGAAGTGGATAAATTCCTTGAAATATACAACTTACCAAGACTGAATCATAAAGAAATAGAAAATCTGAAAAGACCAATAAAAACCAAGGAGATTGAAGCAATAATTTAAAGCCTCCTAATGAAGAAAAGCCTAGGACCTCATGACTTTACTAGCAAATTCTACCAAACATTTAAAGAAAAATTAATGCCAATCCTTCTCAAACTCTTCAAAAAAATTGAAGAGAAGATAATACTTCCAAGCTCATTTTGCAAAGCCAGCATTACTCTGATAACAAAGCCACATAAAGACACTATATAAAAAAAGAATATTAAAGGCCAATATCCCTGATAAACACAGATGTAAAAATCCTCAACAAATACTAGCAAACCAAATTCAACAGCACATTAAAAGAATCATACATCATGATCAAGTGGGATTTATCCTTGGGATGCAAGGATGGCTCAATATCCAAAAATCAATAAATGTGATATAACACGTTAACAGAAAAAAGGCTAAAAATCATATGATCATCTTAATATAAGTAGAAAACAAATTTGACAGAATTCAACACCTTTTCATGATAAAAATTCTCAACAAATTAGGTGTAGAAGTAATGTGCCTGAACATAAAAAAGCCATATATGACAAATCCTCAGCTAATATTATATTCAATGGTAAAAAGCTGAAAGCTTTTCCTCTAAGATCAGGAACAAGACAAGGATACCCCACTCTCACCACTTCTATTCAGTATAGTACTGGAGGTCCTAGCCAGAGCAATCAAACAAGAAATAGAATGCATCCGAATCAGAAAGAAACAAGCAAAATAGTCTCTGTTTACAGACAACATGATCTTACATATGGAAAATCTTGAAGACTCCATGAAAAATCTGTCAGAACTAACAAATTCAGTAAAGTTGTAGGATACAAAGTCAACATACAAAAATCAGTTGAAATACTATATACTAACAACAAATGATATGAAAAGAAAATTAAGGAAATAATCACATTTACAATAGCATAAAAAATAGTTAGGAATAAATTTAACCAAGAAGGTGAAAGGTCTGTACATTAAAAATTGTAAATATTAGATGAAATAAATAGAAGGAGATACAAATAAATGAAAAGATATCCCATATTCATGGATAGAAGAATTAATACTGTTAAAATGCCCACACTACCCAAAATAATCTACAAATTCAAGGCAATCCCTATCAAAATTCCAATGTCATTTTTCACAGAAATAGAAAAAACAACTCTAAAATTCACGTGGAACCACAAAAGAAGGCAAATTGCCAAAGCAATCTTGAGCAAAGAGAACAAAGTTGGAGATATCACACTACCTGATTTCAAATTATACTTACAAAGCTATAGCAATCAAAATGGCACGGTACTGGCATAAAAACAGATATATTGATTAAAGAACAGAATAGGAGAGCCCAGAAGTGAATCCATGCATTCATGGTCAAATGATGTTTCACAAAGTTGCCAAAAACACTTAATGGAGAAGGACAGTCTCTTCAACAAATGGTGCTTGGAAAAAGGGTTTTCGACATACAGAAGAATGAAACTGGACTTTCATCTCACTTTGTATGCCAAAATCAATGCAAAACAGATTAAAGATTTCAATGTAAGATCTAAAACAATTAAACTATTAGAAGAAAACAGAGAAAAATCTTCTTGACATAGGTATCAGCAATGATTTTTTTGGATATGACCCCAAAAGCACAGGCAACAAAAGCAAAAATAAATAGGTTAGCATCAAACCAAAAAACTCCTACACACCAAAGGAAACAATGGACAGAGTGAAGAAGCAGCCTACAGAATGGGAGAAAATATTTGTAAATCATAATCTGGTAAGGGGTTAAGATCCAAAATACACAAGGAACTCAAATTGATAACTCAGTAGCAAAAAGCAAGTAACTTGATTAAAAAATGGACAAAGGACCTGAATAAATATTTATCAAAAGAAGACATAGAAAATGGCCAACAGATAAACAAAAAAGTGCTCAACATTACTAATAATCAGGAAAATGTAAATCAAAAACACCATGAGATATCATCTCATACATGTTAGAATGGCTATTACAAAAAGACAAAAGACAATAAGTGTTGGCAAGAATGTGGAGAAAAGGGAACCCTTGTGCGCTGTTGGTGGCATGTAAATTGGTGCAGCTATTATGGAAAACAGTATGGAGATTCCTCAAAAAATTAAAAATAGAATTACCATAAGATCTAGCAGTCCTACTTCCAGGTATTTATCCAAAAGAATTAAAATCAGGATCTCAAACAGATATCTGCACTCCCATGCTCATTGCAGCACTATACATAATAGCCAAGATGTGGAAACAACCTAAATGTCCATCAACAGATGAATGGATAATGAAAATGTGGTATATATATACAATAGGATATTATTCAGCCTTTTTGAAAAAGAGTTTGTAATCAGAGAAGTTTCTCCTTTCTCTGTTTTATATTTTGGACTCCAAGGAGAATTTTTTATGAAAAGGCAGAGGGGAGGGTGTCCTACACCTTTAAAATAAAGCATGTGAAAATTACTGTTCTAGATCAACTCTAACAAATGGGCAATTAGAGATCTGAAAAACTTAAGTAACTTGTCCTCAGTTGCCGAACTGGAACTAGGAACTGCTTGTTCTGATTCCTGAGAAATATTAGCAAAACTGATAAATTTTTAGAAAGACTTATCAAGAAAAAAAAGAGACATAAAATATAAATTATCAATATCACAAATAAAAGAGAATATATCACTACAGATCTTATAGATATTAAAAGAATGATAAAGGATATTATAAACAACTTAATGCCCATAAAATTCAACAAGCTAGATGAAGTGGACAAATCTCCTGAGAAACACAAAACTTATTCAGGAGGAAACAAATATCCTACATAAACATATATCGATGAAAGAATTGAGGTTGTAATGAAAATCTTCACCATAAAAAACCCTGCAGGCTCAGATGGCTTCACCAATGAATGTCATCAGACATTTAAGGAAGAAATACTATCAATAGTAAACAAACTCTATTACAAAATAAAGGAAAAAGGAACATTTCTTTAACTTGTTTTATGAGACCAGCATATCCTCCCTACCAAAACTAAATACATTATAATAAAAGAAAAGCAAAGAGCAGTATCCTTCATAAACAAATATTTGTTTAAACTCCTTAATAAATATTAGCAAACAGAATCTGGCAATATATAAAAAGTATGTCATAACCAAGTTCAGTCTATCCCAGGAATGTAAGATAAGTTTAACATTTAAAAATCAAGCAAATAATTCACTACATTAAGACAGTAAAGAAGAAAAGTCATATAATCCTTTTTATGGACAGAGGACAAAAAAATTTTTTAATTCAATTACCAATTAGTGATTTACAAATAAAAACTTACAGAAAACAAGAAATAGAGAGTACTTCCTCAGTCTGACAAGCAGCCAACATCATACTCAATGATGAAATACTGCACTATTTCCCTTAAGACTGGAGAAAAGACAAGGATGTGTACTCTCTCCAGCGCAGTATTGGAAGTCCTAGCTAGTCTGATAAGTCAAGAAAATAAATGATACAGAGATGACAGAGAAGCAAAACTATCCTTAATCACAAGTGGCATAATTGTATATAGAGAAAACAAAATAGCATCTACAAAACAACTACTAAAGTATTAAGTGAAAATAGCAATATTAAAAAAATCAAAAAGGCATCAATTATCTAGAAATAAACCTAACAGATGTGCAAATCTCTAAACTAAAAAAACACACACACACACACAAAATATTGCAGAGAAAAATTAATGAAAACTTAAATAAATAAATATACTATGTAGATATATTAAGACCCAAAATTTTTAAGATATGAATTCTTTCCAAATTGATCTGTAGATTCAGTGCATTCTCAACCAAAATTTCAGGGAGCTTTTCTGCAGAAATTGAAAAGCTGATTCTATATTCATGTGTAAAAAAATGGACCACTGCACTTAACTCACACTATACAAAAAAATCAGTTCAAATGTTAAGCTGACCTAAATATAAAAGCTAAAACCATAGAATATGTACTAAAAAAAAAAAGGAAAATACCTTTTGTGACCTTGGACTATTAAAATATTTTTAGATAAAAAAGGACTAACCATAAAATTTTAACAATTGATAACTTGGAGTTAATCAAAATTAAGTATTGCTCATCAAAAGATATCATTAAGAAAATGAATAGATAAGCCATACACTGAGGAAAAAAATATTTTTAACACATCAATCTGACAAAGGACTTGAATCAGAATATATAAAGAACTATACAAATTGAAAAATTCCTAGAGACACCTGACAGGAGAAGGTGTATGAATGGCCAATAAGTGCATGTTTTGAAACCATGTTCAGTATCTTTAGTCATAAGAGAAATGCAAAATAAAACTACAAGACACCATTTCATATCCATTAGGATGCTAAAAAGAGTGACAAAAATCTTTGGTGATGACAGGAAGTAACTACAACTTTCTTCAATGCTGTTGGGATTGTACTGCCACTTTGGATAACTCTCTGGCAATGCATTAAAATTTAAATATACATTTACTCTTTGATTAGCAAGTACGTATGGAGAGAGAGAGAATGTTTACAGCATCCTTATTTATAGTAGCCCCAAACTGGAAACAACCAAAATGTTCATCAATCAACAGAAGCATGGATAAACAAAATGTGGTATATCCATACAATGGAAAACTAGTCATTAATAAAGGGAACAAACTACTGGTATGCTCAATAGATGAACTTCAAAAACATCATGGTAACAAATCTAGACACAAAAGGTTGTATAATCTAAACCATTTACATGAAATTTAAGAACCAGCAAAGCTCATCTATGGTAATAGTAATCACAATAGCTGCTTCTGGCAGTGAGAGGGAATGGGCCGGAAAGCGGCATGAGAACACTTTCTGATTTCTGCCTTGTTTGAGGGAGGTGTATGAAATTGTCAAAACTCAGGGAAAGAATATGTAAGACCTATCCATTTTGCTTCTTAATTATACCATAAATTATATTATATAAATTATACCTTAAGAATGTTGGTTAAAGAAAAAAAATCAACACATAGGATTTACCTATTCTTTTTCTCAGAAATTTATTCTTTGTTCTGATCTGATCTTTTATTTTGAAGATAAGGCACAACTCATTGCTTTCTAAATTCTGCATTAACCTCTGACCAAAATTATTACAAATCTGACCTAACTCAAAGAAGCAAGATAGCATAATAAAAATGGTAGGTGAGGTACTTATTTTTGCATCTGTGCATAGGTAATTGAAATAAGGATCTGATTTGATGCAAGGAGAATGGAGAAAGATCTTCCATCAATGTCCGGCATGTGCGTGAAAATAATGTCTAGACACAAACACGGTTGGAATGCTGCCATTACACCAAGTGCTACACTATTTCTTTGGTGACTCCCAAAGTAGTCCTTCTGTACTCTCCTCCCCTTGAATATGAGCTGGCTAGTGACCTGCTTTAACCAATAGAATAAGGCAGAAGCCATGGCAGCTTTTACTTTTGTACTATTGGGAGCTCTGAGCTACCATGTAAGAAGTCTGGCCACCACACTAAAAACATCACATTTAGAGGCCATATGGAGACACCATGTGGAGAGGGAGAGGTCATGAGATTACAGGGAGAAGAGCTGAGAAATCTAGCCAACAGGAAAAACAGGCACTAAACAGTTAACCCCAGCAGAGTCATTCAAGCCCTCACCATTAGAGACTTCTTGGAGTCATGAGACAAGTGAGTCAGGAAACCATCTTGGACACTCTACGCCTGACAGACAGAATGTGGAACAGAGATGAGTTATCTCTGCTATTCTCCGTGTGTATTCCTGACCCACAGAATAGTGAGAAATAATAAAACAGTTCTTGTTTTAAGCCAGTAATTTCTGGGGGTTCTTCCTTATGCAGCAGTAGGTAACTGAAACACATCTAACAGGATAAACTCCAGAGGGAAAGTTGAGGTCAGGAGAAGGAGGTAAGAGGTAATATGGGAATGAATAAAAAATTAAAGAACAAAGGAAACTGACACAGAGGTACAACACTGAAGAAGCAGGAAGATGCCAGAAACATAGAATTATGCTTTAGACAATCCATTTCACCTATATGGTGGGCTATATGCCTTTAGCCCACCACAGTAAAGAGGTGAAATATCACTGGGTCAGACATACAGGAATGGAACAGCCTAAAAAGCTAGCTATTTCTGCCAGTTTGATCATGAAAGGTAAGCCATGCTGATTTCTTTAAAAGTTATATTTAGTCTGTACCTCTGTAACAAGATTCTCCATATGGCTTTCAGCTGAGCTATAGAATTGAAATTGCCTTAAGTAATCCCAAATAATTTTCCAAATGAGGAAGGTGTTCCTTTAAAAAAATTATATATATATATATATATATATATATATATATGAAGTAGCAAATTAAACTATAAGTTCATTCATGAAATTCTGCAGCTGGCTTCAATCTACATCTGCTAGCCCCACTGCACCGTCAGTATGTGGTGCTGTTTTGAGAGCCACACTTAACTCATAGATAAAGGACACATTAAGTCTTGCAGTGACTGAATTGTCTGGATCTGGCTGCACTTAAGAAGCCAGGAGGTGTTACATAACTGACTAATAATGGTTGAAGTTGTTTAGAGAGTAACAAAACTATCAGCTGCCCTCTGCCCCCCCTTTTTTCCTTTTGCTAGTGTCTCCATTTCCTTATCTGGGAATTTTAATGGCACTGACTCATAAAATTGTTATGAAATTAAATAATATAATGTGTAAAATGCATAAAAAATGACAGGCATAAAGTAAGTGATCAATAATAAATTTTTTTCTATATGTGCCATATTATTCATTAATCAACAAAAAAACTGATCATTTTTATCTTAAAGTATGAAGCAGAATTCTAAATATGCTGGGGTAATGCTAAAAACACTTGCCTGACTTGTCACAAAGGCCTGCTTAGATGTTTTGATTATACAATTTTGTATATCTTGAAAAGATCGTCAACACTAATACTTTAAGGCTGTCCATGGTGGCTCACTTTCACTATCTCTGAGTTAGAAATCTGATTGCATTAATGAAGCCTGAACTCTTAAGAAAATATTAAGATACTAATATAGATGCTAAGATATTAAGATGAACCATTACATCTGTTAGACATCTTCAAACAAGAAGTAACAGAAACTGACACCAGTTCTCTCAAGTTAAAAGAGAATTTATTGAAAGGATAGTGGAAATTCACGTTATTGGTGGGATGTTCCGGGGCCAAGTCCGGACTATGAGCCAACAACAAGACAGTGCTGAAGGGAGGAAACAGGAAGCTTTTAGCAAAAACAGCTGCTATGAATCCTGCCTAATCATCCCTATGCACATGTCAGTCACTAAGGTTCAGAGTTCTGGGTAGGCATGTTTAACTAAGCCCTGGCCATATGACCAAGTCCTGGCTCCAAGAAGAAGAGGAGAGGACATATCTAGCCACTGTGGTTACTATCATTGGAGGTGGTACCCTGTGTTCCATTAGACCAATGGTAGATTATTCCAAACAGGAGGGAAAGTTTGAAAGGTGGACAGTCATAGAAATGCTGATGGTTCATTACACCTTTGAATTGTCAGACAAAGCAACGTGAGACTGATTGCTTGTAACTAGTTGTTCAAAAATTTTGGTTTTACCAGGTGGTTGTCAGTTCAACGATATTTGAGGGCAAGCCATACCTTACTTAGAAAGCCAAATTCACATTCCTTCAGCCTTAAACACACTCTGCCTTTTAAGCAGTTTAGGCCTTAAAAATGTTATATCTTCCCTGGCACAATAGTTTGAATCAACCCAGAGATTATACAGACAATGTAGCAACCGATCATATAAAGATTTTAAATAATTAATTATATAGTAAGACAAATTGGTTACTTGTAGAGTTGTTTGGCACACATACATCAGTGTATACACACACACACACACACACACACACACACACACTAACCAGCCAGGCTACTTCCTACCACAACAGTCATTCTCATATTGCTTTAGTAATTTTTCCATCTCTTCCATCAGTATCAGTTTCCTGTGGCAGTTGTAACAAACTATAGACTTGGTGACTTAAAATGACAGAAATGTATTCTCTCACAGTTCTGGTGGCCTGAAGTCTGTATCAAGGTGTCTGCAGGGTGACATTTCCTCTGAAGAATTAAGGGAGAATACATTCCTTGCCTATTCCAGCTTCTGGGGGCATCTAGGCATTCCTTGGCTTGG
Source organism: Camelus ferus (assembly GCF_009834535.1). Classification (NCBI taxonomy): domain Eukaryota; kingdom Metazoa; phylum Chordata; class Mammalia; order Artiodactyla; family Camelidae; genus Camelus; species Camelus ferus. Next base: position 36,192,153 of record NC_045703.1, on the reverse strand, counting down.
GGTAGCATCACTCCAGTCTCTGCCTCTTGAGTCACACTGAGTCCTGGATCTCTATGTCCCTTCCTCTGTGTCTGTGTTATCTCCCTTTGTCTCACTCTTGTAAAGCTACTTGTGATGGCGTTTAGTGCCAACCCAGATAATCCAGGGCAACCTCCTCTTCTCAAAACCCTTAATTTGATTACATCTACAAAACTATTTTTCCAAGTTTTAAGGTAGCATTTATAAATTTCAGGGTTTAGAACTTGATATCTCTGGGTGGCCATTATTCTCAACATACGACACCATCATAATCTGTTGTTAACAGTATCGTTTAAATTTCCATTTCATCAGGGTTTTCTAGGACTACCAAAGACATAAGTGCCCAGTAAAATAAGAATGACATCCCTGGCTTCAGGGGAAACTGGGTTCAAGGAAATGATGAACAGTAGTATTTTAAATTCTGCTTGAACAGAATAGCCAAATCATGTTGCGTCATACAGTGTTGATGGTCTCTAGATCACAGATTTGGTTCCAGCTGACACATTCAAACAGGGATTAAAGTTGCCTAAGGAGAGTCATCCACGTACCTGGTATTCATCAAGTACCCACTAGGAGGATGTTACTATCATGGGTGGGAGATGGTAGAACAAAAAAGAGCAAAAGAAAATATCAATAATATAAATTATTGGAAACTTAGGAAGCATGAAACATAGATAGGAAAGAGAATTATCAATATTTTATTTTTTCAGTTATTCATATTTTGCTTTCACATGTGTAAAAAAAAATGGGTTAAACAGCCGTATCCACCAGAACCCCCCCACCAAAGTTTCTTTCTTTCTGATTTCCTATTCTTAATTAGTTTATGCTTAATAATATATCAAAAATGCTTCACCTGCAGCTATTGATTAAGGGAATTAAATTACAATGAAAAACTTAGGTTAACAACTTTGCAGAAGCATGCTGTACTGTACGTGCTGAAAATTATTTGCACTAATCAAAATATGTTTTCTCCTTAAGGGATGCAAATTTTATATCCAAAGAACTTACTTCCTTTTACAGATAATTTGTATTTTTCTCTTTTTCCATACTGAAACCACCCAAATTTAAGTGTTGCAATCAAAAGTAACTCACTATTGACCAGATTCAAATCATAGTATGGTGACACCAATGGATACCATTTCAAATACTTAAGGATTTTTATATAAACATATAGTGCTTCCGAAATAAATGTTAAATAATATAATGGTCTTTCTGTAATGGAAATTGAGGGTTAATTGTTAATTTGTCTTATATTGATCCCTAGAGGCTGGTCCCTCAGGGAGCTGGAACCTGCAAAACTCCATGGAAACTGGCTCTGCCTAGTACTTACGGCAATCATGCCCAGTCAACCCCAAATTTTAGACCCCCGTGTCTTGGTCATATGAGGGTAAGGATGGGTGAATCTTGCAATTAGCTTGCCTAAGCCTTGGACCCAGCGCCTGATTACAACCCACACCCTCACATACACCCTCAAACCTAAGCTATTAGGATAGGGCTGAAACCATTATTACTGTATAATAAAAATATAATATTCCTATTCAAAAGCTTGTCATTTTACTTGTAAGTAATTTTGAAATTACATTTTAAAATTATTGATTTAGAGTGGCCATATTCTTTCGACAAAGCTAACAAATATTTCTTATTTATGACATTTGAGAAAATGAAAGCTAGACAAGATCATCAGTACTGAGTCGTATTTACAAAAGTAAAATATTTAGCACTGCTACAGAGCTGTAAACTGCCTGGATGGTAGCGTTAATGTGAATTTGGAAGTCTTGGCAGACTGTCTCCACTGCAATGCACAGATCCACCTGTAAGTTATACCAACAAATGCAAAATGAGCTTAACCGACTATTTATTTTCTCCATATAGTTTTACAAAACAAAATCTAAGCTTATCCTGTATTCAAGAGACAACTCTAAAACAAAGCTGAAAATAAAGAAACAGGTAAAATAGACTAGGCAATCGCCAATAAAAGTAAAGCAGGGTAGTGAGCAAAATGTCTAACAAGGTGAATTCAGGCCCAAAGGCGTTAAACAAGACAAAGAAGATCATTCTATAAGATTAAGTCCATAATTCATAATGAAAATATAGCAGTTTTGATATCTCAAGACCAAATTACACAGCAGTCACCTTCATAAGGCAGAAATTTCAGAAGATACACAGAGAAATTAACAGGCATACTAATAATATCATTATTAGTCCAAGGCAGATCAAGTACATATAAACATATATAAGCATATAAAAGGCCTAAGTAACATACTTGATAAGATAGATATTTGAATATATGGATATATATAAAAACTTGTACCCTGATTTTGAAGAATCCATCTTCTTTTCAAGAAACATGAAGCGTCTGAGGAAACTGACTGTATACTGTGTCAAAAAGAATACTTCAAAAAGTTGTATGAAGTAGAAAAATATAAAAAAATTCTTTGATCCCAATATAGTAAAACTAGAAGCAAGTAAATAAGCTTTTAAAGCCAAAATGTCATTTCACTAGGAAATTTTTAAAAACCACTTTATTAAACAAACAATGTAGGTAGAGCCAAAAGACAGGTCAAAATCACCAAATTTCTTTAAAAATTATAATAAAAAATCACATATCAGAATATACAGGGTACAATTAAATTAGTGATTGGTGGAAATTTTAAAGCTTATGTACATACTTATATTAATAAAAATGAAAGAACAAATATACTGTATTAAATACTCACTTCAAAAACTATAAAAATAGCAACAGAGAAAACCGAAAGAGGAAATGCAATAATAAAGATAAGGTACAAATAATATTTTAAAACAAAATAAAACAATAGAATGAGTAAATTAAAAAGAAGTTCTAAAAATTAACCAACAGAATAAATGAGGCCACTAGATAACTAATCAGAAAAAGAAAAACACAACAACCACTCAAAACCTATGGGACACAGCAAAGGCAGTGCTAAGAGGGAAGTTTATAGCGATACAGGCCTTCCTCAAAAAAGAAGAACCATCTCAAATAAACAATTTAACCCACCACCTGAATGAATTAGAAAAAGAAGAACAAAAAGCCCCAAAAAGCAGCAGAAGGAAGGAAATAATAAAGATCAGAGAGGAATTAAATACAATAGAGATTAACAAGACCATAGAAAAAATCAACCAAACCAAAAGCTGGTTTTTTGAAAAAGTAAATAAAATCGACAAACCTCTGGCCAAACTCACAAAGAAGAAAAAAGAGAGAGCACAAATTAGCAAAATAAGAAAGGAAAATGGAGAAATTACAACAAACAAAATAGAAATACAGAATATCATACGAGAATATTATGAAAAACTATATGGAACCAAACTGGATAACCTAGAGGAGATGGACAAGTTTCTGGAAACATACTGTCCACCAAAACTGAATCAAGACGAATCTGAACACTTGAACAATCCGATCAGTAGAAAGGAAATAGAAATAGCAATTAAAAACCTCCCTACAAATAAAAGTCCAGGACCGGACGGCTTCACCGGGGAATTCTACCAAACATACAAAGAAGAACTCATACCAGTCCTTCTCAAACTCTTCCAGACGATTGAAAAGGAGGGAATACTCCCAAACTCATTCTATGAAGCCACCATCACCCTGATACCAAAACCAGGCAAAGACACTACAAAAAAAGAGAATTATAGGCCAACATCTCTGATGAACATAGACGCCAAAATCCTCACCAAAATTTTAGCAAATAGAATCCAACAACACATAAAAAAGATTATACATCATGACCAAGTGGGGTTCATCCCAGGGACACAAGGCTGGTTCAACATACGCAAATCAATCAGTGTAATACATCACATCAACAAGAGAAAGGACAAAAACCACATGATCATCTCAATCGATGCAGAAAAAGCGTTTGATAAAATTCAACACCCATTTATGATAAAAACTCTCGCCAAAGTGGGTATAGAGGGAACATATCTCAACATAATAAAAGCTATATATGACAAACCTACAGCCAGCATAGTACTCAACGGTGAAAAACTCAAAAGCTTCCCACTAAACTCTGGGACAAGACAAGGATGCCCACTATCACCACTCCTATTCAACATAGTCCTGGAAGTCCTAGCCACAGCAGTCAGGCAAGAGAAAGAAATAAAAGGGATCCAAATTGGAAAAGAAGAGGTAAAAGTGTCATTATATGCTGATGACATGTTACTATATATAGAAAACCCTAAAAGGTCCACACAAAAGCTACTAGAGCTGATTGAAGAATTCAGCAAGGTAGCAGGTTACAAAATTAACGTTCAAAAATCAGTTGCATTTCTTTACACTAACGATAAATCAACAGAAGAAGAAAGTAAAGAAACAATCCCCTTTAAAATAGCACCCAAAGTAATAAAATATCTGGGAATAAATCTAACCAAGGAGGTGAAAGAATTATACACAGAAAACTATAAACCATTGATGAAGGAAATTAAAGAAGACTTTAAAAAATGGAAAGATATTCCATGCTCTTGGATTGGAAGAATCAATATTGTTAAAATGGTCACACTGCCCAAGGCAATCTACAGATTTAATGCAATCCCTATCCAATTACCCAGGACATATTTCACAGAACTAGAACAAATCATAATAAAATTCATATGGAACCATCAAAGACCTAGAATTGCCAAAGCATTACTGAAGAGAAAGAAAGAGGCTGGAGGAATAACTCTCCCAGACTTCAGACAATACTATAGAGCTACAGTCATCAGGACAGCATGGTATTGGTACCAAAACAGACATATAGACCAATGGAACAGAATAGAGAGCCCAGAAATGAACCCACAAACTTTTGGTCAACTCATCTTTGACAAAGGAGGCAAGAATATACATTGGAATAGACAGTCTCTTCAGCAAATGGTGTTGGGAAAACTGGACAGCAGCATGTAAAACAATGAAGCTAGAACACTCCCTTACACCATATACAAAAATCAACTCAAAATGGATTAAAGACTTAAACATAAGACAAGATACAATAAACCTCCTAGAGGAAAACATAGGCAAAACATTATCTGACATACATTTCAAAAATTTTCTCCTAGAAGAAATAAAAGCAAGAATAAACAAATGGGACCTAATGAAACTTACAAGCTTCTGCACAGCAAAGGAAACCAGAAATAAAACAAGAAGAAAACCTACGGAATGGGAGAAAATTTTTGCAAGTGAAACCGACAAAGGCTTGATCTCCAGAATATATAAGCAGCTCATACGACTCAATAAGAAAAAAATAAACAACCCAATCCAAAAATGGGCAGAAGACCTAAACAAGCAATTCTCCAAGGAAGACATACAAATGATCAAAAAGCACATGAAAAAATGCTCAATATCACTAATTATCAGAGAAATGCAAATCAAAACTACAATGAGGTATCACCTCACACCAGTCAGAATGGCCGTCATTCAAAAATCCACAAATGACAAATGCTGGAGAGGCTGTGGAGAAAGGGGAACCCTGCTACACTGCTGGTGGGAATGCAGTTTGGTGCAGCCACTGTGGAAAACAGTGTGGAGATTCCTCAAAAGACTAGGAATAGACTTACCATATGATCCAGGAATCCCACTCCTGGGCTTGTATCCAGAAGGAAATCTACTTCAGGATGACACCTGCACCCCAATGTTCATAGCAGCACTACTTACAATAGCCAAAACATGGAAACAGCCTAAATGTCCATCAACAGGTGACTGGATAAGAAGATGTGGTATATTTATACAATGGAATACTACTCAGCCATAAAAACCGACAACATAATGCTATTCGCAGCAACATGGATGCTCCTGGAGAATGTCATTCTAAGTGAAGTAAGCCAGAAAGAGAAAGAAAAATACCATATGAGATCGCTCATATGTGGAATCTAAAAAACAAAAACAAAAACAAACAAACAAACAAAAACAAAGCGTAAATAAAGGACAGAAATAGACTCACAGACAGAGAATACAGACTTGTGGTTACCAGGGGGGTGGAGGGTGGGAAGGGATAGACTGGGATTTCAAAATTGTAGAATAGACTACACTGTATAGCACAGGGAAATATACACAAAATGTTATGATAACTCACAGAGAAAAAAATGTGACAATGAGTGTGTATATGTCCATGAATAACTGAAAAATTGTGCTGAACACTGGAATTTGACACAACATTGTAAAATGATTATAAATCAATAAAAAATGTTAAAAAACAAAAAAAAAACAAAAAAAAAGAATAGCTCTTCAAAAAAAAAAAAAAAAAGAAAAACACAAATATACAACATGGAATATGAAAAAGGAAGAATAACTTATAAACAAAGGCTATCTTTTTTAAAAAGCACTGAAAGACCACTTAGCACATGTCTTCGTAAATAAATTTGAGAACTTAAATGGTTGTTCCCTAGGAAAATACATTTTATCAAATATTGCTTATATTGAGATAGAAAGTAGCAACTGAAATAAAAAACTTATCAAAGAAATAACCCCAAAACAAGCACCAGGTCTAGCTGGCTTCAGAGGGGAATTTCACCAAATCTTCAAAGATCAAATAATCCTGATCCTATTAATCTGTTTTAAAAGAAGAAAAACTCCTAATATATTCCTGTAAATAAAATACAACTTTGATTCCAAAACCTGAATTATATTGTAAAGGACAGAAAACTTCAGACCTTACTGATGAACATCAATGCAAAATTCTAATTAAAATATTAGCATATAGAATCCAACAGCATGCATTTAAAAAAGGAATAATACATCTGGGTGTCATTTATTCCAGGAATATAAGGATGATTTAACATTAGGAAACTATTAGCGTAATTCACCATTTTAAAAGAACTAAGAAGTAAAATCATACAATAATCTCCATACAGTCTTAAAAGGCTTGAACAAAATTTAGCATCTATTCTTTTTTTTAAGTAAATTTTTACTGACGTATAGTCAGTTTATAATGTGTCGATTTCTGGTGTGCAGCATACTGCTTCAGTCATACATGAGCATACCTATATTTGTTTTCGTATTTTCACCATCAATTACTCCAAGGTATTGAATATAGTTCCCTGTGCTGTACAGTATGAACTTGTTTATCTATGTTATATATATTAGTATCTACAAATCTCAAACTACCAATTTATCCCCTCCCAGTCCCTTCCCACCCTGGTAAACATAAATTTGTTTTCTATGTCTGTGAGTCTGTTTCTGTTTTGTAAAGAAGTTTGTTTCTCTTTTTTTTAGATTCCACATATAAGTGATATCATACGGTATTTTTCAGATTTGATAATTTTCTTTTGTATTAGCTTGGTTTCTTTTTGGTTTTGTGACTCTATTCCTCCTTCTGGGATCCCTATTATGTGTAGCTTGGCACAGCTTTATATTATCTCATAGGTCCCTTGTATTGTTTTCTTTGGTTTTTACTTGCTTTTCTGTCTGCTGTTCTGTTTGGGTGATTTCTGTTATCCTGTCTTCAAGTCACTTATTCGTTCCCTTGCATTATCTGGTCTGCGTTTGACTGCCTTTAGCTCAGCTCTTATCTCAGCCATTAAGTTTTCTGTTTCTAATTAGCTCCTCTTTATAGTTTCTATTTCCTTTTTATAGTATTCTGTCTCTATTCCTAGTCTCTCTTATTTCTTTCAGTACTTTGATCACCCCCTTTTTGAAGTCATAATCTAGTAGACTGTCAAAGTTTATCTCATTGTTCCTTCTTTCAGGGGATTTCTCTTGTTTTTTAATTGGAAGTGGTTCCTCTGCTTCTTCATTTTACTTATATTTCTCTGGCTCTGTAGATTTAGGAGTATCAGTTATCTACTGTGGTCTTGAATGGCTGTTTTATTTTTTATTTGTTTTTATTTAAAGTGGGGGCATTCCTGTGTAGACCCTGTGTGTCTAATGGTTTTGTTGAGAGGGCTGTTCTCAGTATGGATGGTTTCCATGTCTTCCTTCCATGTGTTTTAGCTGTTATCCCTTTGACTGGGGGTGTGGTTGGTGTTGGTGATCACCTGCCCTGATGGTTGTTGTTGAGCAGGGCCTCTTTTTTTGTTCTGTGGTTGTCACAGCCTTAACAGGGGCTGGGTTTGCTCCCCTGTTGCTGGACTAGAGGCTTCTAGTCCCGTTTCAGAGCTGCAGTGTGTGGTGGGCAGGGTTGGAGAGCTTCAGCTGTAAGAAGAGTCACTGAGTGTACCTCTGCAGGAGATGTCCACTGGGAGGTGCCCTCTGTGGTGTTGTCTGTCACTTGTTATGTGGGCTTACAAAGTACACTTTGTTGACGCTGCCTTTGTCCCTGCCTTAGCTGTGGGAATGCCAGCCACCCACTCTGGTGTCCCCCAGATTCTAGGCCCCAGGAACCACCAGCGCAGATCCGCCACCGTCAGGCCGTAGGGCCTGCTGTAGCGAGCACGCAGTCACACACCTGAACCCGCGGTGCGCCCCAGGGTCAGCGCAGATCCCGGCCCCACCTCTGTACAGTGCGGTACTCACCCCTGCCATGCACAGAACTCTGCTCACTGCCTCTTTGTCCCAGTCCCGGGGGCATGGGTCCACAAAGGGCCCGAGAGAGCAAATCCACTCTCTGACGGGGCTATAAACAAATCTCAGTCCTGCCTGTGAAGTTGCAGGGCGGCAGAGTATGGCTCCAGCCTTCAGCCCTGCCTCCATGCCGCAGTGCCGGCTGTGACTAAGCCCCACCTCTCTTCTCGCGAGAACACACCACAGTGGAGCCAAGCGGACACAGCAGCTACGGCATAGCTGCGTTGCCCCCCCCCACCCCACCCCGCCACCTCCACGCACACCAGCAGTGGCGCTTTTTTTATGAGGGTCCCAGGCAGTTCTGTTCCGCGCAAACCCCCAGCCAGAGCTCACACTGCCCTCCAGTCCCGAGGCTGCCTCGGCGCAGTGGGCCCAGCCCTCTGCCTGGTCTCCTTACCGATCTCCAGCAGCCAGTTCCGGCTGGTCTCTGCCAGCTCGCGTCTAGGCCTGAGGATCGCAGGGACCCTCTCTGCCAGTTCTGTCTGCAAAGCGGCTGCCACTTTCTCCTCCAAGCCTCAGAAGCTCTGCTTCTGTCCCTGCTGACCCCCCATCCCCCGCTGGAGAGGGCACGTGCCAGCGTAAGGGTGCCTTTCTTCCCTTGCCGCTGCCTCCCTGCAGAATCAGTAGTCCTGCACAGATTTTTTTTCTTTTTCTTTTTTTCTCTTAACGTGTTTTGTGAGAATCCTCCTGTATTTCAACGTGAGAGACACTCTGCTAGAATTCAGTAGGTGTTCTGTGCAATTTGATGGGTTTGTAGATGTAATTCTTGGTGTTTTTGTGGGAGAGGGCGAGCTGTGAGTCTTTCTACTCTGCCATCTTGGCACCTCTAGCATCTATTCTTGATAAAGTATTTAAATAGGAAATGATGAATACTTCCTTATCACAATTATGTGTGCATGTATATGTATGTGTATCTATACATACATACATCAGTATATAAATATAAATATACACATCTGCTGAGCTTCCAAATCAGCAGCTGGTAAGAAGGGAAGCACCAGAGTCATGCTCACTGAGGTCAAGTTTAAGGCATGGATGCTCATCTCCACCACTCATTATATGGGAGGTATCAGCAAACATAATTAGAAAAGGAAAAAAGTTAAAAACATAAGAACTGGAAATAAAGAGGTAAAATTATCTCTATTTGCTGATGATAGAATACCTAGAAAAGCTAATAAAAATAAAAATAAAACTAATATAAACAACATGAGAATTCAATAAGGTAGTAGAATATAATAAAATCAACATATAAAAATCAATACAAAAAAAGATTAAATACTTGAGTATAAACTTAGACATTTGAAACACTTACATGAATACAATTTTAAGACACTCCTGAAGGACTGAAAAATTCAAGAGTAAACTTGAACAAATGGGATGATATCCCCTGTTCCTGGAAAGTCAATTCAACATCATAAAAAGATCAGTTCTCTCCAAGTTAATAATTTTAGCCTGAAACAAATAAAAATAAACAGAAGTTTGGATTAAAATACAGTCTATCCAAAGTAACATATTAATATGTCTTTTAAATCTCTTCCCATTTATAGCCCCTCTTAGTCTCTCTCCCTCTCCTTCCTCATCCCACGGAGACCCTCCCCCCACCAATGTGGTTTCTAAAGCAAGACAGATAGACATCATTGTGTGATGGCTCAGGGCTCCAAGAACAAGAGAAATCAAGATCTTTAAGATGCAGCCATGCAAACTTTGTGTCACTTTTAACACATACTATTAATCAGTCAGTCCCAGAGCCAGCCCAGATTCAAGGAAAAGGGAAACAGACTATCTCATTATGAAAAACTGGCAAAGTAACATTGTGGAAAAAAAGCATGTGGGATGGGAACTACTGTTACAGCCACCTTTGCAAACACAATCTACCATAAGATGCAAATTAAAACTATAAAAAACATTACTCATTCATCAAATTGCAAAAATCCAAAGTTGACAGCAGCAAATTCTAAAGAAATAGGCACTCATATTGCAAGTGGAAGTAGACTATGGTATAGCTCCCATGAAGGGGAATTGGCAATAATTACCCTTAGACACAGCAATCAAGCATAATTCTACTTCCACCGGCATGAATATGTACATATGCTGGTTGTGTTAACTTCGTTTTTCTTTCCCTGGGCCCACAAGAGTAGGCAGTGAAAAAGATACGATTTTTTTTTTCCTTTAATTAAAAGCATCATCATTTGACACTGCTGAGCATCATGTCTGGTCTTATATTCCATCTGATAAGCTGAGGACCTCAGAGTGTATCTGATAAGGTCTGATTTTGCAAGCAACTTGGTATTCTGCATATTTATGCACAGATGAGCTTCAACTTTCGAGTAATTCATAAATTAATATGTAATGAAATCATTTGCCTGAATGTTTCTTATGCATTCCTATTAATCTCCTGAATACTTTACATTTGGTGTTACACCTCATACTCCAAAATCAATGACAGACTTACCAGGACCATTTTCATGTGTGTGTGTGTGTGTGTGTATGTAAATTCCATGTACACCTGGACATAAGCAAGTTTATTTCTCCATAATTATCCCTCAGAAATGTCCTCTTTGTCCAGACCAAGCAGAATGTTTTTATGAGGAGCACTCTCAATTACTTATTTGAATTGCAGGGAATATTTAAGGAAATCACATTATATTGTAGCCACTTCTATCAATGTTACTTTCAGAGGGCTAAAAAGGGCCACCAGTTGAATTATTTAAAAACAAGAGGTGAAGAAATACAATGAGTTAGTTATTATTCTTGGAAATATGATCTCAAAAACAAGCATAGTAGGCATTTTAAAGATCATTTTTAAGAACAATGTAAGCAGTTACATAATGTGGAAATCAATTACCTACAGGATGGATGAAAGAAATTGCCAACTTGATGTATATACACTGGGTAATTTGAAGCATGGGATTTCTTATAACATACTTGTGTAAAACATTACTATCTTTCAAAAGACATTACTTTCTTTCAAATAAATTTAAACAAGCTGACAAGCTTTGGAAAACTGGTAGGTATCTCAAAATGTCAAAGATAAATATAAAAACAATGAGAAGAACTCATGAGTGGAGAAAAGTTAATATGTCATTTCATATACTTAATAGGCATATATAATACATGTTTATTTCATCTCTAAACTACAATCTATATTCAAATCTAAACAAGCTTTCTTTTAGCCTAAAATGAGAAAGAATATGAAAAGGAATATATATATGTACAATCATCACTGTGCTGTACACCAGAAATTAACACAACACTGTAAACCAACTACTACAATGTAAAAAAACTTTTTTATAATTATCATAAATGTATTTTAGCCAACATCTATCACTACCCCTCAAATAAATCACACTAGACAAAGATTCTGAGCCTCAGCACTACCGACATTTGAGATAATTCTTTGAAGATGCCGTGTGCGTTGTAGCTCATTTAGCTGCATCCTCGGCCTCGTGTCACTAGATACCAGGAGTACTCCTGTCCTTCCCCATTTGTGACAAATAAAAATGTCTCCCAACATTGGCAAATGTCCACTGGGGGACATAATCACTTCAGTTGAGAACAACTGCATTGAATAAATGATGCCAAACATCTCCGGTTAAGTAACTTCCACATTTTTACATCCTATTTTCTAATTATTTGAAATCTGATTAAAATATAGGCTCCTCTCTGGAAAAAACATCTGGTTACTATTACCATTACCCATCAACTCCTCCACTAAATTTTGTAAAAATAAGAAATTTATGGCAGTTGTTATGTACAGCTGTTACTGAGGACTAACATTGCAAAATACATTTATCAAAATAAAGAAATGTCCCAGAGAACAAAATCCATAAAAGATATAGCAGTTGAAATCAATAATCAGAAAGGAAATATTACTTTATACAAGTAAAACAATGCTGTTAGCACCTAACTACACTGTGATTTTATCATTTATGTCAGGCTTTCCTTCCCCTAGAGAGAGTTTTCTCTTGTCCTCATAAAAGCAAGTTAATAGGAATAGACTTACCATATGACCCAGTAATCCTGCTCCTGGGCATATATCCAGAAGGAACCCTATTTCAGAAAGACACCTGCACCCCAATGTTCATAGCAGCACTATTTACAATAGCCAAGACATGGAAACAGCCTAAATGTCCATCAATAGATGACTGGATAAAGAAGATGTGGTATATTTATACAATGGAATACTATTCAGCCATAAAAGCCAACAATATAACGCCATTTGCAGCAACATGGATGCTCCTGGAGAATGTCATTCTAAGTGAAGTAAGCCAGAAATAGAAAGAAAAATACCATATGAGATCACTCATAGGTGGAATCTAAAAAAAAACAAAAAACAAAAACATAAATACAAAACAGAAACAGACTCATAGACACAGAATACAAACTTGTGGTTGCCAAGGGGGCGGGGGGTGGGAAGGGACAGACTGGGATTTCAAAATGTAGACTAGATAAACAAGATTATACTGTATAGCACAGGGAAATATATACAAGATCTTGTGGTAGCTCACAGTGAGAAAAAAATGTGACAATGTATGTTCACGTATAACTGAAAAATTGTGCTCTACACTGGGATTTGACACAACAATTGTAAAATGACTATAACTCAATGAAAAATGTTAAAATAAATAAATAAAAGCAAGTTAAATTATTAGTGCTAATGAAGGGGAGTGTAAACATGGTCAACAGAAGATAACCCAAATAGTTTGATCTGGGAGTACATATAATTTTTATTTATTTATTTTTTTTTTTGTAATTAACAGGGTATGAATCCAGATGCTAAAACAAATTTATAACACCTGACTCTCTAGAAGATAAGATGGAGGTTAGAGAGGTGAGTATAAAATTACTCAAAGAATTTGGATCAAGGTTAAATATGCATTAAGGATAACTGAATGTGGACTATAATTTTTTCCAAACATTTAATTTTCACGTGCTGATCTAATTGTTTATATCCAAACACAATAACCAAATATAAGATAGAATGCAAGACTCAATTTATGGTTTGTAGTTTTAAAAGAATCTCTTTATTAAACCTGTTACAGTAGCATCCATTTTTTAAAATATAGATACAAAAAAAATCTAGGATTGTCACTAAAATGTAATCAATGAGCAATGGTATTAGAAGTTATTTTCCTTTACGTTTGCTTCTCTGAATTCTCAAATTTTTTCTACAATGAAAGTGTATTTTTTTTTAATTGTAAGAAAATTCTTTTTGCACTTCCCTTTTCCACCAATTTTATCACAGTTTATGGCCTAACAACTAAGATTTTTGGACAACTGCTGACATTAATCTTGTTTCCTGGGTTTTATTTCAAACTATCCTGAACTTTTCCTACACTAATTTTTGTTAAAAAGGCATTTCCTATTAACTAATGTTAAAATGTGACCTTTGGAAAACTTCATTTCAGATGAAAATTATGCGTAAAAAGCCAACTCTCTTATAATTAGATCCTCAAGTTATAGTGAATACTCTATGCAACGTAAGACAAACATAGCTCTTACCCCTCTATTTCCTGGCTTGACAAGAACTGTCAAATTCCTTTTTAAAAGAGTACACATATATATTTTTTAATTTGGCATTCTATACTCAGTAAAAAAAACTATTCATATTTTAATTACTGTGAAATTTGGACGACTCTAGCAATGGCAAAGCTGAATTTTATCTTGCTGTTACCTAGCAAAAACCAAATAACATTATAAGATTCCAAATGTTTAATCTGGTAAAAATGAGAATATACTTCAATCAAGAACATACCATCTGAAAAAACAGTATTGGTATCTTGTCATATGAGTTTTTCATTACATTTCTGCAGGCCTTATATGTTTAGAATAAATGTAGCATTCACATAATACTATAGTCCATGAAAAGAGTATATTCTTTTATTGTTTTTGTTCATACATGTTGTTTCAACTTTCAATAATAAAATTCAATAAATTTGATTCCTTAATCATAAAAACTTGCTTTACATATTATTTACATGTTGCCAAAGTCTACAGCATACAAAACATCACAAGGATTTGACTCTATGCATGGGACCATCACACAGAAGGAGGAGGGAGCTAATCAAGTAATATACATTCAAAGATTAAACTGTAGACGTGCACAGTGTATTTGGCACTGTTCTTTAATATTACAACACATTCCTCTCTTAAGATAGGCATTACTAAGCCTTAGTTACAATATACCAAAATTTGCTACTCACATGAAAACCAGCTTTCAAACTTTCTAACAGTTATCAGTGTTAAAAAATAAAACAGAACCAGAATTGGGAATGGAATTCACACCCTCCAACTTCTTGCTAGGCTCCAAGCTGCCATCCATAAGGTAGGTTTAATTTGATAATTTTTCCACTATGGGGAGTGTCAAGAAGAAACAATTTAAAGACAATATCCTTCAAAACACATAGAGACAAACAACACTGTAAAGTTACCAATTCTTCTCGGGAGTGCAAAGGGAGCCCTGACAACACGTAACTAGCAATGATTCTGGCAGGGATTACAGAATGACTAATGCCATTCAAGCTGTGGAGACGATACTAGCAGTTAAACTCGTGAGAAGGATCTGGAATGTCTTTACCTGAAATCAGAATCCTTAGCAACTTGTTTTAAGGGCCTCTTCCTAGGGCTGTAACAGACTTAGATCACAGCTTACAGATTCACCCTGATGTGTAACACTATACTGCTATGAAATGTTAAGGAGAAAATAAACACACAAAGATTCAACTATTAAACCTTTCGTGACTTTGGCTATATCCCAGTGGGTAATTTATTTGACCAACTTCATTTTAACAAATAATAAATCCCTTTACTTCAACTGGGCCCAATAAATTTAATTCATTAAAACCATATATATTCCAGAATGTTTAAAAAAGACACATGTTTATAAAAGGCATAGTTTCAGTCTTAAACTAAGGCCAAAAAGCCTCAATAGAACATGGATCACAGTACAGGGGAACAGAAATAAAAATTCTCTGGTAAAGTTGAGAGATACGCTGTAGCATCACACAAAACCTTCAAGCAATAAATTAAGACTAAAAAAAGTCTCACAATGTACAAAGAACTATACTGTGCAAAGTAATGTCACTGAACCAAAATTTAGTTTAATCATTTTATTTCAAGTGTATTTTTAAAATCATAAATGGGGTTTTGTAATCCAAAGTCAGAACATTTACTCTTCATAGCTTCAGAATTTGACAAGCAACTCCAGACCTTGCTTTCCAAATCCAGTCTTGCTTTGCTATTTTTCAGACTCTGAAACCTAGTATTTAAACTACTCCATTCTAAATGCAGAGTTTTGGATAACTATTGGGCACTTGTTGATAAGATTCTTCTGAAAACAGTCCATCAAATGTAAAGAATGGTTTCTATCCGAGGATCAGCAGTGAGGAAAGAAATATTAAACACCTATCAAAAAAATCATTTATTCATTTTAAAAATAACAGAACCAGTCCTGTTCTCTGCCATGAAAGACAACATGCAAAATTAAATTACTTCTGTAGACTTCAGTAATAGTTTATTACCTACACAGGCCTCAATCTTACTTAAAGATCTTTTATGCAAAGTCACCATCAGGATTTACTGAGTAAAATTCCTGAGTACTAACACGGCCCTAGATGTGCTATTCCAAAGAGGAACAGGTTACTTTTAAGAAAAAGAGCTGCCTTGGTAACTTCCCTCACATGCTTATTTTAAATAAACACAGTTAATGGAATTATTTTTTAAACCAATTTTGGGTACTCTTTAGCACACTGCCCACTGAACAGAAAAGGAAATCAAAACTTTCCTTATTAAGGAAACTTCCCATCTTTACTTCTAAGATTACAATGTTTTTACCTTCTTTTGACTGCCTCATACAATACTTAAATTTTTTAAATTCTGCATTTCAATGTTGTAAGAGTTCTTTTCAAATGATCTTCACAACCCAGCTCACAGACAACAGAGCAACACTTTCAAGTCATGTTGTTTGACAATAATGAAGAAATGAAAATGGACGGATGTCTGGAAATAGGTATTCCCTCTGCTCCAGAGGTGAGCACACTTCTAACATGTGAGCAGAACTCCACTCCTCTGGAGATCCCTCAAACTCAGAATGGTTCCATTTAATATATTATTCTCAGAAATTAAAGTTTGGTCACTAGGAAAGACTGAACAAAAATTATTCCCCTCCCCCCGAAACCACAACAAAACAGCTTTAATCACCCCTTTCTCTCCCCACAAAAATAGGGAAGTAGTTGGGGCTGAAGCCTTTAAATTTGAAAGTTTAGCTCCTAAAACATTGCTACTATTTGCTCAAAGGTGCAAGTCCACATTTTCCTTCTCCAATACTTCCCCCATTTATAAGTTTATTTCCACGCACACATGCACACACACACGCACACACACATACGCACTCACACATACATACTCTTACTCTCCAGTAAGACACTTTTTTGTGTTTGTTGATAAATTATGAGGATTATGAACTAGGTGTATACAGGGTTTCATAGGTGCTTTGTAAACATCAGAGTCACTTGAGTCCTTTTCTCCAAAAGCCTGAAATCAAATTATACAACCAGGGATCGCTACTTTCCCAGACGCTGTTCACAGGCTGCATATTGACGGAGGGCAGAGAAAAAGTCCTCATAACTGATGTTTAGGTGGGAAGGCAAGGAGCTGAAAAAAAAAGAAAAAAAAAAAGAGGCACAAGAGAAAAAAGCAATTAGATGATATGCTATACTTTGGAGTGGGGAGCCAGAAGGCTAATGACCACAAAGGTTAAGAACAGAAGAAAGTAAATTACAAGCATAGAGTAAGTCAAACTATTTCTACTAAATGACTGTCAAGCTCACTGTGAAACAGTTCAAATAAAAAATAATCTCTCCTTTCCACAAGAAGAAAAAAGCAACTTGTAGTGAGGTTGAGATTCAGAAACCTTCTTTTCCCCCAAGTTTCTAATTTTTATTTTTGAGGCTCCCTAACAATCTTGTACCACCAGGCATACAAGACATAAATGTTATCTGATAGATCTCATCTCTTGCCTTTGGAAAAACTGTGTCTAAGCCATGAATTTCTATACTGTTTTTAAAGATCACAAGGCAAGATTCTGCTGATAAAGTTTATTAAAATATAAAACTGGAAGGTGAGTCTACAAAAGACTAAAGCAAACAAAAAAGTGGCAAAGTACCACACATACGGCACTGGGCTTCAGCCTATCTGAAGGTAATCCACTCAGGACGGTAAAACTTACCCTTTGCTCACACAGATCTATGGACCATTTGAACAAAAAAAATTATACATTACATTTCAAATTCTAAAGATAAAGTGAAAATTACTAAGAGACATAACTTACAATGAATTCATTGAAATGTTAGACCATTTTCAGTTCTGACATTTTTGTATTTTGACATATTCATTTATCCTTCAAAACGAAGGCACAATGTAGTGCTAGAAAGATTCAGAACGTATTAAAACATAAGTCTAGAAAAACGTAAAATTGGAGATCTATTTATAAAGGATCTCACTCAAATTCACTTCAAGAACTTGTCTCTGTCAGAGTAAAGCCAGTACTACTTGAACAGTTTATGAAAGTCAGGCTGAACACTGGCAGAGCAGCCCAGCATCCCCACGTGATCATATACTGAAGCCACGTGGTGAGTAATCAATGAATGAACAGTATTTATCTCCACCAATTCCAACTGCTCAAGGGGGCAATTACAGTGTAAAGGCAAGTTCTTTAAAGACAGAGTGACCATACAGCCAGAGGATTCATTTTTAAGTATTTTAAACACTTAAAATAATTTTCAATAATTAACAATGAAAATAAATGTCTAATTTACACAGCTTTATTGTGAGGTTTTGGAAATTGCAAACAGTATCAGAGCCAAAACCTGGTCAGATTACAAGAGTCACATTAAGAATTTTAGTCACATGCACACAAGAAAAGGTCTGAGCAAACCTACCATAGATGAACTCCTGTCTGACCCTGTGGTTCTCTTCAGCTAAGCTTTCCTTATACTTCCTTTTCTTTCCCCACCAGGTCTACTGAGATGTAACTGACATACAATCTTTATCCTTCCTTTTACTGCCAAGAGTTCTGAAACAACTCAACATCTTCCCTCCATTTTCCTTTGCTATCAACCTTGTATCTTATTCACTCTACTGAAATGATATTCTCAAAGGACAAAGTTAATGGCATTCTTCTTGCTAAAAGTTTGCTTCCAATGTCTTCATCAAACTACCCACTTTCCTAAGTCTTCCTCATTTTACGCCCTTTATCAACAGCCTCATCTCCTATCCCTCCTCAAGAAGTACTTGGCACCACTACCCCTCAGTGACTCAGAAGCAGTTCTGCTGTTTCGCTGGTCTGTCCTGTCAGAGCGCCAGTCTTCTACTTCTCCACAGTATGAGTCAGACATTCAGACATCCTTCCTGCCATCACGGTGCTCACAGTCTGATGGACAGCAGACAAATACCGAGCAAACTTCAAGGTAATGTAATAGAGCTATGACAGACACACATACGAAGATCCACGGGAAAGCCTGTTATATGCCAGGTATCTAATGTCTATATCACATTTAAATCCTCAACTCTGAATTAAAATGCCCATTTTACAAACATAGAGATGTTTAAATAGCTCACCAAAGTCATGTTATTGAGCTGCACAGCCAAGATTCAAACCAAGATCTATGTTCTAAGACATACTCTTCCCTCCAAACCACTCCCAACCTCACAAAGTATCACCGCTACCTTTCTGGGAGTCCACCTGAAAGGCAAGTGAAATGACTTGGGAAACTCCTGGGTTAAAAAGAGATAAGAGAAACACACACCAAATCCAGTTTGGAGATCTGTGTTCTAATTCACTTTGTTACAGCTTTGGCAATGTCTTTCCCATTCTTCTGGCCTATGAAACGAGGGCGTAGTACTAGATAACCTACAGCCCTTTCTGACTCTAACATCCTACGTGTTCTTTTTCGCCTCTTTGATACCTTTTCCTCTCCTGCCTCTCCACCCCCGCCCCAGCTTCAAGCATCTCTTAAAGAACCCCTTGGTACTGTGCTCGTCTATGTACACTTCAGGGATGTCTCTATTCTCATAGGTTCAACTACTTCTACTCCCCCCAGGTACTGACAATCCCAAACGTCCATCCTTAGCCTTGGCTTCTCATCCAGTTACCAATCCTACATCTTCAACTGCCCTCTTAAGGAATTCCATCTAAACAGACTATGGCCTCAAAACCATCTTATTCCTAAGTTCAACATCTTTCCTTCAAAATCAATGGTGTCCTTTGACTTTCTCACCTGTCTCAATAACACCATAGTTCATCCAGTCACTCAGGCTTAAAAACTGGGGTATCATTTCATTTCTACTCTAGTTTTTACCATAATTGGTAAAGTGCTAGGCCTGCAAGTATACTTGGGAACTACTTCTCATGAGAGATAGAAGTTGTAGTACAGTTCTCCTAGGACTCAGAATTTAAATATATTTTAAGGATCCTAAGTCTCTCCTTTATTTTAGATTGGGAGTCTGCAAATACAGCCCAGGAATGCATCCCCTGTATCTGTAAACAAGGTCTTTTTTTTTTTTTTTCCCACCCTCCACCCCCAACAAGGTCTTATTAGAACACGGTCACACACATTTGTTTACATATTGTCTGTGTGTGTTTGGCTGTACTATCAAGTGGTTAGCGGCAACAGAGGAGAGTAGTTGCGAGAGACTGTACAGTCCCCAAGGCCCAAAAGCTTTACTCTCTGGCCCTGTATACAGAAAGTCTGCCAAACCCTGTTCCAAGTCAGCAACTTCATTCTCATCAACGTACTCTCCCTGAAATTACAGATATGGCCTCTTTTACCTTATCCGTTCCCAGACCCTATCTACTCTAGAACACACCTTTCAAAATCACCATTCCTGCATCATCCACAGGCTCAACGATGTCCTACTGCCTGGCTAAACAATAACACACATTCCTTATGCTGGTATTTAAAGCCAGACTATTTGATTTCACCTTACACTACTATCTAACACTAATCTCGGCTCTAGGGTGACCACTTCCCTATTTCTCTAAAATGTGATGTTCATGCCTAGCCCCCCAGCTTTTCTTTTTTCCCCTGCCCATCCCTACACTTTCCATCTTCTAATTACAGAAACTCTACCCATTTTACACCCTGGATCAAGTCACATCTCTTCTGTAGAATCAACAACTCTGGCCCACAGTTATCTCACTCCTGATCTCCTACGATGATTAGTTTCAATACCAAACATCTGCACAACCACACACTCTCTTGTGTGTGAGTCATTTACATAGATCTTTATTTTACCACTGATACTATGAAATACCCGAGGGAAAGAATTCAATATTATAATTCTTTGGGAATTTCCACAGTATCTAGTACAGTGCTAGGTTCAAGAAACACTTGCTGGATCAAACCGAAGTCAGTACACTTTTAATTACTTACACAATCTCAGTCAACCTGATGTGCCAGGGAAGAAAGCCTAGTGTGCTGTCCACAGGACCAAACTTCAATACTAAATCAGGGTCAGGGAAACCATCTGAACCTTGGAAGAAAGAAAGACACATGAACTTAACACACGTTGCTTACCAAAAAATGATCAAGGGCAAACTCTGTTCATCAAATTGGTTTCTTATGCTTTGAGTATCTGTTCTCGCTGGAAGCTTTAGTTGTATGTTTCCATACCCCTACTCCACGGTCCAATATATACTTTAATATCTATGTTATTTCCAAATAACATACGGAAGTTTTCTCTAAAGGCCATTTAACTGGATTAATTACTCAATAAGGAAGGGTAAACCCACTCCCACTCTAAACCCTACAGGTTAGTCCCCAAATCCCATCTAAGGATCAGGACTCAGCTGAAGTCTTCTCTTGGCATCCTGGAACTGGCACTGCTTTAAGAACTCAAATACTTATTCTGGCCACAAAACCAAATAACTTCTGAGATAAAAAGTAACTTAAAAAGTTATCTACTCTCCTTCCTTCCCCATGCTCCTATTGTACAGCTAAGGACCCAGAAAGACCAACTCCTAGCTGTAGACTATAAATGTTCTGTATTCCCTAAAGCCCAAGCTCCCGAGGAGGGAAAAGAAGATTGTACACCTGCCTCAACCAAGGCCTGGCCATTTTTTGCTTTACAGACTGGTTTCCATATAAGATCTGGATTGAGAGAAAAAGGGAATAAGAATATTTCAACTGCTTAAACGTAAAGTAAAATAAATCTTAAAATAATCAGTCACTAGTATAACAGAAAAGTTGCTATAATCCAGGAGACCCAGGTTCTAACAGTTTCTAATAAGCTCAGTTCAGCCATTTTCTTGTCACACCATCTCTCCAGGGCTTAGTTCCTTCATTTGTTAAATAAGGAGACTGGATTAGACAGGCTCACCCAGCAGTAATAAAGAATTATTTCCATAACAAAGTCTCTAAAAGTCTATGTTGGCAGAGTGAATGGAGTAAGTGGAACACACATTCCTCTTTCTGCTAAAAAGCAAATCCTCTTTAGTTAAAAAAAAAAAAAAAAAAAAAGGACAAGAAGGGACTGCTGGCTAATAGTGGTGTGACGTGGGTGGTGACTTCTCTCCAAAAATAACAAGTATTAAACTGGACAAAATCAATCACCTGAGGGCATTGAATACTAACCAGAGCAAACAATTATTCTTAAAACAAAACAAAACAACACACAGCAGGTAGAAGTTCAGGTAAGAACAAACGGTAAGAGTCTTTTGGCCTTCCTGATTGGGGATGCACCCAACTCCCAGGCCTCTACTCCATCAACTGAATGAAACAGTAGTTTTACCAGCAGGAAACTGAAAGCAAAAAAACAGCAAGATGTACTGCTTGCATTCAAAAGATATGGACTTAATCTGAACTGGAGATTGTGGGCAGGAAGGAGGGGGCAACGATGAAAACCTATAATTTGCCAGCTAAAAGTGGGAAACTCAAAAGGAAACAAATGAGGAAAACCCACAGCTTTGTTACCCTGAGATTGTAGTCCCAGTTAGCAGCATAATGGCCAGAAATTTAACAGGGAGATGCTGGAAATCTGGGTTCAGATAAGCTCTCCATATATCCAGGCTGACTGGCAAACTACCACATGCAAGGGAGGAAGGATGGCAGAGGGGACAGGGTGGCAAAAAAGCCCAGTGACAGGTAACAGCCAAGGAGACTTGAGAACTGACTTCAATGCACTCTCCAACACCTCTCAGAGATCTTGGAAGTTTTACAAATTTAAGGTATATAAGCACAACCAGTGTGTAAATCACTGACTGACACATTAAACTATGCAGACACAGAATGCCAGACGAAAGAATTTAAAAAAAAAAAAAAAAAAAAAAGAAACTAAAAAGCCAAGCAGAGACAGTAGTAGTCATCTTTATTTACAATATAATCCTGTATTTAGAAAATCTTACGACTCTGCAAAAGCAACTACTAGAACTAAGTGAATTTAAGTAAGGCTGCAAGATACAAAATCAGTATTTTTAAAAAATTATATTTCCATATATTATCAACAATCTGAAAATAAAAGTAAGAAAATCCCATTAACAATAGCATGAAAAAGAATAAAAATTTTTAAGAGTAAACTGAACAAAAGTAGAAACTCTATATCCTGAAATTATAAAACACTGCTAAGAGGAAAATTAGGGCCCAAATAAATGGCAAGATTCAAAATTGTGAAGATGGCAATTTTCCCCAAATTAAGTTACAGATTCAACTCAATCTCTACTAAAAGAGTTTGTTCCTTTTTTGTTTTTAATTGACAAACTTATCATAAAATGTGTATGAAAATGTAAAAGACCCTGAATAGCTAAAACTCTGAAAAAGAAAATCAAAGTTGAAAGACTTACACTGCTTGATTTCAAAGCTTATTCTGGGACTACAGTAATCAAGACAGTGTAGCATAAGGACAGACATACAGACCAACGGAAGAGAACAGAAAGTCCAGCAATCAACTCACAGATTTATGGTAAGCTGATTTTCAATAAAGGAGCCACAGTAATTAAAGGGGGAAAACACAGTCTTTCCAACAAGCAGTGGTGAAAGAGTAACTGGTACCCTTTACCTCACATCATGCACAGAAATTAAGTTAAAATGGATTACAGACTTAAATGTGACAGCTAAAGCTATAAAAATTCTAGAAGAAAACACAGGAGAAAATAGTTGTGACTTTGGATCAGGCAAAGATTTCTTAGATATGACACCAAATGCAAGATCCATAAAAGAAAAAAAACTGAAAAACTGAATTTCATAAAAATTACATACTTTAAGAGAAATCATTAAGAAAAAGAAAAGGTAAGCCATGGACTGAAAAAAGGTATTTGCAAATCACATCTTATCACTAATAGAAGACTTGTACTCAGAATATACAAAGACCTTAAAACTCAATAAGATAAACAACCTATTCAGAATAGGAAAAATATTTGAACAGACACTTAACCAAAGAAGTATAGATGACAAATTAGCACATGAAAAATGCTCAGTATCATTACTCACTAGGAAAATGTGAATTAGAAGCACAACCCACTAGAATGGCTAAAATTAAAAAAAAAAATTAAAAAACAACTGACAACACTATGTCTTGGCAAGATGGAGAATCTAGAACCTTCTACATTGCTGGCAAGATATAAAATATACATCAGCTGATGAATGGATTAACAAAATGTGGTAAATCCATAGAATAGAATATTATTCCCCAACAAAAAGTAATGAACCACTAATACATGCAACATGGATGAATCTCAAGAATAATATACTGAGTAAACAAAACAAGAGGTAAAAGACTTTATTATATAGTTGCATTTATATAAAACTTCTAGAAAAGGCTTAAGTATAGCCAGAAAGCAGATCAGCAGCTGCCAGTGCTGGCGGTAGAGATGAGGATTAATTGCAGTCACAAGGGACCTGTGGTGGGTGACAATATTCAGAGGGTTTCTTCTGTCAGATTAATGAGTTAACTTAAGAACTGCGTACATTTTTGTCTATCATAGGTCTACAAACCCTGCAGTCAAAACCTGGTCTCCCTAGGTTATCTGACGGGCAGCTTTTGGTCCCTGCATCACTTTTAGGACATCCTCAAAATTACTCTCTGGTTGCGGCCTTAGAAGGCTCCAGGAAACAGTCAACATCCCAGGAACCTCTGTCTAGAGGTCTACTTTAAGCCTATTCATTCAGTCTCAGTACAGACAATGACAGAGTAGAGAACAGGCAAGTAGGGTAAGAAGTGAGCAGTCAACAAAAGTAGGGAGTCAGTGAGACCAAGAGGCCAGAGAAGGACTGTGCTCTGTAATGTGTCAAAGTGGAAAAAACAAAGAATGGAGAGTTAAATAAATGACTGAGTTAGAAAATGGATGATTAATAAGTAAAGTAAATGGAGAATCTATGTGGATGAATGAAAAATATGTCTGAAATTATATGGTTACAGAACATGATGGACATGAATTTGTTAGAAGTACTGCCTTTCTTCAAAAGAATCAAGGACAAGGCTAGTAAGCAGAAGGACAATAAAACTAAGGCAAAAAGTTCTGAGGAGACTACAGAGGGAAAATAAGCAAACTAAAGGTTTTTATAAACAGTTGAAGAAAAATAAATAAAGTATGTTATAGCTGGTGTAACACAACAAATATAGTGGTATAGTCAGTATAATATGATGGAAGGAATACTTAAAAAGGAGTCACTGATGATAGTAATATTATATTCTTGGCATTGCTTCCTAAATAGCTATTAAATTCAAACTTAATAGTTCAAACTAAAAAGAAAGAGGAATGCTATATGTCAATTATATCTCAATAAAACTAGAAGAAAAAAATTTCTAAATTTTGAAAAGAGGGAAGAGAGCTGATAAGCAGAAATCCTACTTTCAAGAATATTCATTACTTCCTTCAAAATCCTTTTAGGTCCTCTCCTTTACCAATAATTCCTCAGGCAAGTGAGCTGACTACAAATTTCATGATCTCAAAACCATTTTCACAAGTGGGTCTTTAAACTTCAAGTATAAACATAACAAGTATAATAACAACAACAAAAAAATCAGGCTTTATGGTGTGAACGGAACTTAGACATTCTTCTTCATACTGTATCCTCGTGGGACAAACTAAGAACAAAAGTAAATGACTTACTAAGTAAACTGTCTAACGTATCTACATCCAAATCTGTGGATTTCTTTTGCTGCTGGGCTACTAACTGGCAAAAGTCTTGAGCAGCTCTCACAATATCTGCTTTTCCATCTTCTGGGGACAGCACCTTCACTGCCAGTTGGCAATTTAAAACTGGAGGGGACAAAAAAACAAGATATTAAAAAAAACACCCTCTTCCAGATACATTTCAAAATCACTTTCAAGAAATATTAAGTTCAGACTAAAATAAAGGTACTGTTCTTACAGTGAACAAAAATTGTTTAAGCCCTTCAACTTCAGTATCAGAACATACTTAGCTACTCTCGTCTGAAAGAACCCATGCTGTGACATTTGTGCATATATTTATATACAGCCTTCTTTTCAGAGTGCTCAGAATGACCGTGTATCTGTGAATAAACCCTCTACGAAACAGAAATTTTACTTATACAGTAAATTAACAATTTCCACTCATCTAAAATGACATCTACAATCAGTTAGCAAAACACAAAAGATTGTAGGGGAAAAAATGTGCTTCAATGGACTATGAATTGTCTATAGCGCACACACCCACCTTATCAAATTCTGATTCTATGGAGCTGTTTTACAATTAACAGAATTCTAGGTAACTGACAACAATGCCCAATTCTTGTCTATAGACATGCAATTCTTTATCTGGTAGAGGTTCAATTATGTTCATTCTAATCCCACAGAAAAAGAGCCTCTTTATTTCAGTATTTCTGATCTATAAAGGTACCAATTCTTTGGATTCCCCTGGAACTGGTTATAAAATCTACCTGGTTCCTGGTTGTTAATGAGTTAAATGAAATCTTTAACATGTGTTTAGTTTTTAATATCTATGAGAATCATGATTTTATCTTTTTCTGAAAATTAATCTTTTAACAAGATGAAGAAAGAAATGTCTAAATCTGATGATTAAAGACGGTGAAAATAAACACTAACAGGGCAAAACTAATAAATAAACAAATGAATAAGAGAATCTGCCTTGAAACACAAAACATTTCTGCATATGCTAGATACTAAATTTTACACTCATGCTTACCTTGATCATCTTTGTCATTGCTATTTGCAAACTCTGGTGAGTATTTGGAACAATCTAAACCCAGAAGTTCCTGCTGTTGTTTTAAAATTTCATCCATCAATCTGGAATTATTTCTTTTGAATATACCTTAAAAGGGAAAAACAAAAACCTAAGTGAATCCCAACTAGGTTAATTTATCCTCTTCAATAAATAATGGATGCTCGTTGTGAAAACATTGGATCCAGAACTGAACAAATGCCAAATGAAGCAGGGATGACTAATCCTAAATTAGAATCTAAAAGGAAAACATGACAACAAAACTTGTTATTACAAGAGTCTGGCTTCAGGCTAAAGTCTTCAAGCTAAAAAAGGACAGAGGTAACAACTCTGTGTCAACATGAATGAGAGAAATCTAAACCTAGAAAGAAATTCTAAGAGATCATCTATTGATACCTTTATATACAGATAAACTGAGACCCGACATCCTTAAGGGACTTGTCCAAGAATTTATAAACTGCAGCAGCAGTCCAATGCCCGTATCTTCCTCTCTCCCAGTATAACATAATTTCTCTATAGATTTACTCTATACACTCAATACTGTTACCTCAATTTGATTAGTTTCTTTTACAGTAAGAATAAAATAATATGAATTATGCAAAAAGCAAAGAATAGACAAAAGTACAAAAACCAAAATTTAGTAAATTCAAAGCATGAAATAGGCTACATAAAACTGTTTTTGATTCCCCAACCATGCACAGAAAAGTTAAAACTTAAACTACTATCATATCACTGAGAAAGATAAAGGAACTATGTGACATTTACTTAATATAAAACTAACACAGAGAGCTCTAACTAAAAACAAATGACAAACTTTGGGCTATATTCAGAGAGGCCAGCTTTCTAGTGGCCATTGTCTTTTGATCTTTATCAAGTGATCCTTCTCTGTAATGTCACTCAGATCTGTCTTTAAAACAGTTTAAAGGTTAACTGGGAGAGACAATGTTGTAAATGTATATAAAATAGCACAGAATCTGCTGAATATGCCATACAGTGCCAACCTGGCTGTTTGTGTTTAACAGCAGTTCAAAGATAAAAGCAGTCTCCTTCAGCAGGAAAAGGCTTTGTAAAATAAGAAAGACTTAGCTGATCTGACCTCAGAAGGTTAAAGAGAAGAAAATGGAGAGGACAGTTAGATGAGGAAATGCTTAAGAAAAAAAGCACTGAATATTCAAAAGGCAGACAAATGCTGCTGGTGCAAATGACGTGAGAAAAGAGGCAAGGGGATAGGCCTAATTTTTATTTCATTTTGCCAACCCAATGTAAGGCACTAGGGTCACCAGTGACTTCTGAGCAATGTGGAAATGTGTGGAAATTTTTATCTTTAGGAAAACCAAGCTAGCAACAGGACAGAGAAGGCCAAGCAGCAGACTACTGCAGCAGTCCACACATAATTTGATAAAGCAATGAAAAAGGATTCACTACAAAGGAAGAGTTGAGAGACGAAAGAACATGACTTGATTAGAGGTGAACACAGAAAATTCCATAATCCTGGATAACAGAAAGTGATAACATTTTTTAAGAGTAGGGAAATTATATAAAGAGAACTGGTTTGAAGGAAAAGATGAGTTTCGTTTAGACAGCTGATGACAGGACATTTAGGCAAGGGCTATTATAAAAGCAATTCAGAGACATAAGGAAAGGACATTCATATAAGCAAGCACCACATGGGCAGGGCTCTCACTGTTTTGCTTACCAGTGGCTAGCACAGTGCCTGGCACAGAACAGACACTCAACAAATAAATGTTTGCAGAAAGAAAACGACAGGTCAGAGACCAGCCAGGGGACTGGGAAAGGCCTCTTTAGGGTAAGTGACATCTCAGGTGGCCCACAAAGAATTAAGAGAATTTTACAGGTGTGCGGCTGGACAGGTAACATAACAAAGGATTGAGGATGGAAATTTGGGAGTCATCCTCCTTAAGGTGAGAGCCACACACACAAATGAGAAACAAGATCTCCAAACGTGAAGGAGCACACAGGGAGAGAGCAGAGGGCTAAGGACGTGGCTCCTTTTGAAAGCCCACAATCCTACAACCCTAAGCTTGGAAATATGAAAGCGAGTATTTTGTGATACCTATACCCAGAGTAAGATTAAACAAAAAAAATATATTCCCAAATACAAAGAAAAGTTTTAAAGGGAGGTGATTAATATTAGGAGCTATGTGAATAACAATGTTTAGGAATATTAATACTTGTGTAGCAATAAAAATATGTAGAATATAATCATTATCCTCAAGTCAATCATAAAATTCACACACATGATAAAAAAACACTAAAAAATAGCAATATAAACATATGACACAGGCTTATAAATGTTACAAGATTTCTAATTTATCAATTCAAATAAAAGAAAAACTTAATTTAGACCACATTTTGGCCTATATTGTAGGTACAAATTATGGAAGGCATATGAATTTCAAAAATTTCTTAATTTAAAAACACAAAATCTCCACAACACTACTGCTAGGACATACGAGTGTATTATTGCTTTTTTTTAAAAAAAAAAAAAAGGTTAAATAAATATATTTCTCATATGAACTAAGATTTACTCATTTTAATAGTAACCCAAACTAGGAACACTTGCTTTTGGGTAGTCACATCACACTTATCCTGACCTTTTCCTTTGATACTCTGAAGATCTATGCTTCAGGTCTCACCAACTCACTCATCTTTACCTTAGCCTTCAGATTACAATGGGAAAGCTCTTCAAGAACTCTTGTTCCCTCCAAGGCAATGGATAACATTCTTCATCATCAAAATGGTCACTACCTCTTCTCAATCTTTATCCTTTCCTTCTCAGCCATTCTGAAGTATTATCCTTAACGACTACCCTGCTTCCTACTAAAAATTCTATCCTCATCTCAGCTCCTCTGAATGTCCTCTCCTGGTTCAACTCCCAGTCTGCTCCTTGAATGGCCCCTTCTCACTTTGCACTGAATCCTTTTCCTCTTTCCATCCCTAAATGGAGATTACTCCTCTGAGTTCCTACTTCAGCCTTCTTCCTGTCTACATGCTCCTCCTTCTCTGATTCTAGTCACTCACAGGACTTTAAAATCACTCAGGGACAGGACCAGGGTAGATGAATGAGGCAAAATGGAAGGGGGGGGGGATTTTCTGTAATTAAGATAAATAAGTTGATGCCATAGCTTTAAAAACTTGAAATTAATGCAAAAACATCTATGATGAACAAAACATTAAAATTTCAAGTAAAAACAGGATGAGCATTTGGTTCCTAACATTTTGAATTCATTAAAACATCTAATCCTACCTTGAAGTTCTGTAAGCATCTGAAAATGAACAAATCTAAAACTTGGTAGCTTATCTTTTTGTAGGGGGGATGTTGATGGTAATTAGGTCTGTTTGTTTGATGGAGGTATTGGGGATTGAACCTAGGACTCCATACATGCTAAGCACTCATTCTACCACTGAGCTATACCCTCCCCCTGGCAGCTTATCTTTTAAAGCTAGCTCTCAAACACTTACACTGCATCAAATTAAAAAAAAAGGGGGGGGGGGGGACAGTACTATAAGTGTAAAACTTATATGCACTTGGGGATAAGACCCAGAAGAGAACAGGCAATATGAGAACAGTAAATATATAAGGTTGATGGGATAATAGGTGATTTAAAATCATAACTGCTGTAAAGCTCTGTTTGTATAATTTAAAAAAAAATAGCCCTTCTTCTTGTTGTTCTATTTCCAATAAAGGCATCACTACCTGCCAGGGCACCCGGGCATCCTCCCTACTTTCTGGCATTATCACCACTACTCCCCAGTGCCCTATTAAGATTCCAAACCCTTTACTCTTCTACAGCAATGTTTACTGTATTCATTTCCCTTTGTCCATTGTCCCCACTGTTTCAAGCAACAGTCTCCTTCTTTATAATATTACAACCGTCTTCTAATGGGTCTTCCTGCCCTTTCTAGCAACGTAGCACTAGATTAACTACCAACTTCCTTGGGGACATCTTCAATCCTGGCACATTCCAACTTTAATATCTTCAATGGCTCCCAAAATGCTTAATGTATTAACAACAAACTGCTTAGATAAGCATTAACATTCCGGCCTATACTTCCACACTTGGTGGGTAGAAATAATTTATGTTTATGAAATGAATGAATCTTGCAATTGCTCAATAGTACTCTATCCCTGGCAAATTAGATTGCCTTACAGCACCCCTCAAACACATGGAATGACTCCAACCCTCATCCTCTGTTACCTCCCCTGCCCCACACCTGTGAAATTCTCCTAATTATTCACAGGCCAGCTGAAGTGTTACTTACCCTGAAGAAGCCTTTTCTAATCCCCCTGCCAGATATGCCCAATTCCTCTTCTCACCTCACTCCCTCCAAAAACATGTATCTTATTCAAACTCCTTAAAAACCAATATTCTGCTTTTTATTAGATATAGCTTAACCCCTCCCCCAATGCCACTGAACTGTAATCTTACTTGTGAACTTGGATCTTATTCATCTCTTTCCCCCTGAGGTACTTTCCACATAGCAGGAGTTCAATGTTTATTTGATAAACTGAATTATCAGTACACAAAATGCCACCTAACAACAAAAAAACCTAAATGAACATGTCACTGAATGGAACCTTTAAGACATTTCCAGGAACCTCTCACAATAAAAGACATTTTCTTATTGCACAAAGGCAGAAAGTCTGTTACAAAGGAAAAACTGTTGCATAGAGGCACAGTTACAAAGTACCTTTTATGAAGAAAACTTACATAAAGTTATTTTAAACTAAACCTTTGTCTTGGCTGATTTGGATGAAGAGGTGAAATTTACAACTATAGTTTCTGAGAAGTGCTACATGCATATGGCAAGACAGATTACCAGCAAAATGATTCTTGATACCTCATAGCTTGACCCCCATCTAGAAATCTGATTATACTCAAAGATACTTACCTTACTTACCCATAAGCAACATTACCAGCTTACAATTTTCTTCAGGATTCAAAGCCCACCTATACACATTTCACATGATACACAAGAAAAGCAATAAGATCTAAGAATGCCTTTGACTGAGACAGGCAATTCCTCTACAATATGAGAGATTCAGATTCAAAAGAAGATATATTGAATGTGTATTTTTAAAGTCTCATTTTTAGAATTGATTATTCATTTCACATAAATTTTTAAAGAAGCAATGTTTAAGGGATACAGATTTGCTGATTAACTACTTGTCTAATTAAACTCCTTGTTACTTTGTTCCCTTAATTTGAAAAAGTATTATATCATGGCAGTATTACCCAGTTAATGTATACATAGTCTTTAAAAAGCTCTCCTAGATCAGGACATAATTTATCTTATTTTCCATCACAGAATTTAAACTAAAGCCAAGATGATATAATAAAAGTAAAGAAACTATCACAAAAGTCATTTTATGCAAAAAGAAGTTAAGATTGCATTCATTTAGAAATAACCAGTCTGAGGGAAAAACATTAGCAAATACTCAAATTTTTGAGAGAACTGTATTTTACAGAATTATAATGAACTGCAAGAACAATTTTATCCCATCCTTTTACAGATGAGGATATAGACTTAGAAAAGCCAAGCCACTCCTGCTCAAGAGTCTAAGACTCTGGACTGAAATCCAGGTCTGGCTTCTCATTACTCAGTTCAATAACTATTTCTAATGCTGATAAACAAAGCTAACTCTACCTAACTATTAAATTTTGAATTTCCCGCTCCCAAAAGTTAAACTTCATAAAATAAAGGTGATCTTTTTACAAATGAGCAGAATCTTTTTGGGGAAAAAAAAAACTAAAAAAAATTATTTTCTGAAAGGCTTTTAAGAGTCGTAGGCCTAACAGATATTTGAATTCTTTAAGAATGACTTGGGAATCTAAAATAAGCTTTTGCAACAATGATTTACATTATGCTTGTTGCTCTACAACTATATCACATGCACCCTCAATTTCCCACATGTAAACTATCTGGAAATATACAGAGAAAAGATGTATGAAAGAGCCAATATTTTTTAAAACACACACATGCACACATACAGGAAAATCTATAATTTCCCTGAAAGAATAAAATATTATGTCAGGAAAGCTGGATCTCAGAAAGACAATGTTTTTTGGTATTTCTTAAACACGAACTATGCCAAATGTAGACTTTTTAAAAATATCTTAAGAAATATCATTTTTGAATTCTAGTATTAAAACTGCATACAATGTTTAAAGTTGAGACAATAAGGAATGTCCCCTAACCATCCATTCTAACAAACTGAACGTCCCCTAACCTTACCATCATAACTATTTCTGGTTTTTAATATTTCCTAGTCTTTGTCCACATGCACATGTAATCCTGGCATATGTGATCATACAATTTTGTATCCTGCTTTTTTCACTTGTAAACATGTATCTTTCTTTGGTGCTAGTCTCTCGATTATTTTAACAACTGCATTATTTAACAAAAAAGGTCTCTGAATTCAGAAAACCTTCGAAGTACAATGGGAAGCCATTAGATGGTTTTATTCAATTTGAATAATGTCAACAAAAAGATCACTTTGCTGGTGAGTGAAGAACGGATTATATGGGAGCCAGAACAGAAATGAAGACAAATTAGGAGGCTACAGCAATAAACCAGGTGAAAGATAATGAAAACTCAAACTTGGGTGGCTGCAACAAAGAACCAAAACATGTGGCAAATTTGGGACACATTCTAGAAGCAAGATCAAGGAGGCCTGTTGATAGATTACAGGCAGAACACAACGTAGAAAACTCCCATCTAAATTTTTCGCTTGAGCAACTGGTTGGAAAGTAGTAGTGTTTTCTGAGATGGGAAAAAACTGAGCGAGGCAGGTTTAGGGGGAAATTTTAAGAGTACTATTTTGGACATGTTATGCATTTGAGATGCCTAGTAACATAAAATTGGAGAAGTTGGGTAGGAAGTTAGATACAGGAGTCTGGGATTATGGGAAAGATCAGGACTGGAGACACAAATCTGAGTGTGAGCACATAGATGATATTTAGAGCCAAGAAATTGGAAAAAAAAAAAAATATGGGACAGGAGTCTGCAAACTACTGTTACTGAAACACAGGTACACCACTTATTTATGGTTGCTTTCTGGCTATATCTGCAGAATTGAGTAGTTGTGACAAGGACCAGATAGCCTAAGCCTAAAATATTTACTAGCTGGACCTTTAAGAAAAAGTTTTCTGACCTCTGATAAGGGGGGGTAGAGTAAACACCAGAAAAACAAGGGCGCACCTACAGCAGAGAACTCTAGGACCTCCCAACTTTTAAAAGTGGAGCAAAGGAGAAGTTAGACATAAGGCTCAGCAGGAAATCCAACCATACATAAGATCATGGAAGCCAGGAGAAAAAATATTTCATGGAGAGTGGAATTAAGTATGCCCTATCCACCAATTAGATTATATACTATATTTAGTATATAAAGACCCTACTGGAGTCTTTAAAAAGCTCTCCTATATCAGTTAAAATCACTTTTTAGAATTATTTACAGTTTTCAGTATTCAATCTACCCTAACACTCAACTATGTATACATTAACTGGGTAATACTGCCATGATATAATACTTTTTCAAATTAAGGGAACAAAGTAACAAGGAGTTTAATTAGACAAGTAGTTAATCAGCAAATCTGTATCCCTTAAACATTGCTTCTTTAAAAATTTATGTGAAATGAATAATCAATTCTTAAAAATGAGACTTTAAAAATACACATTCAATATATCTTCTTTTAAATCTGAAATTTGAATGTTTACTGTGGTAATTCCTTCCCTTCTATAGAAATAGATTTTCAAGGAACTATCTAACAGCAAGAATTTATAAGGACAAGGGAGAAGAAGGGAAGAAAACTGAGACAAACACTGAAAGAATCTCTCTTGTTACAAAGCATCTGACCAGTTAAGGAATTAAAACAATACTTTTTTATAAATAAATACCCATCCTTCAGAACAGTCTACCTTTTTCCTTTTTAAACTAGATACCTAATTAACTTATCTAGTGGCTACCCTCATTTAATTCTCTAACAGTCTAATTATAACACTATTAGATGCAATCTTCAGAGGAAAAACATACACTTATGGAACAATTATTTTTTTAAAAAAATCTATTGATAAAATTTTACATGACTGAATTAGTCATAACAAAATAAATCTTATAAGCCATTAAACAATTTTATTTCAAGAGAGCCCCAGGATACCTCACAGAACAACAATTATACTGGAATAAGCATGTTGCAGCAAGGGAAGAGGCATGTGCGATGGTGGCACATAGTGGAACGAGCACTGGGTTTTAAGCCCCAGCTCTTCAGCAGGTGAGATGTGTGAAATAAACAAGCCACGTGGGCTTTCTCAGCCTCTGGCTGCACATTTTTAAAATGAGAATATCTTCACAGACTGCTCACCTGACAAGGAAATAGTTTGATACAGAGCAGGAGCTCCATAAAATTAAATTTAGCTGATTAAAAAAAGTAAAGTATGTCCTATGATGCACGGGACGAACATTCATATTTGTGGTAGGAAGGCTATTCTATTTGCCTTTAAATATCTTTTACAAATTATTTCTATTACCTCTAGATAAGTACCATTTTACTAAGGCTTTAAGATGACCCAACATAATCAGGAATAGTACTAAAAGTGACTGCCCTGTGGTTACATTCTCTTATGAGTGGTAGTCAGTATAGCATAATGGTTAAGTACAAAAGCTTTGGATTAAAATTGGGTTCAAATTCTCGATCTATCCCTTACTAGATATGGGTCCTTGACTTTTTAAGTTTCAGTTTCTTGATTTGTAAAAGTGCTAAGGATTTAATGTACTTCTTTGTATAGCAGCTGATACACAGTAAGAATGCAACAAAGAGTAATTACTACTATTAAGTAAGTGTTTATTTTCAAACATAAACCCAGTATTATGGCTAAATAGAAGGGTACTCAGAGAATGAGGTCATTTCAAAAGCAGGATAGAGCGTTTCAAAGACAGAGCAAAACTGGGGATAAACAGTCAAGAGAGGCTGCCCAGGAAGTGATAGTGAGAATTGAATGGACATCCAAGCATCGGTGATAGCTTTTGACAGGTAGTTAGCCCTTTGGTAGAAAAAGGAGACGAGGACACCCCACGACACCAGATAAATGTAAAATTCTATACTATATTTGAAGTGTACTAAACAGAGGTGAATATTAAGAAGTAGAATGTTCCCTCACGTGAGTTTCCACATGAGGGAAGGCAAGTACTCTAGTTTGCACTGTTGGTATATCAAAATGTAATCACATTTATATTTGGACTTTCAATACTTCTAGCAACTCTGTATTTCAACATAAGAAGAACAATACTCAACAAAGTCATATTTCCCAACAGCATCTATGTCAGTGTGCCAAATAAGTAAACTTGGGCAAACTATGTTCATTTCTCCCCCAACTATTTTAGGGCTTTCAGTACTGGTGTTGGGGAACAAATCACAACTCCATTCATCATTCTCATCTACAAGAAATGCAGCCCTTCTTCCAATTCAAGGAATGCATACTGACTACTCTTCAAATGCATAGCACTGAGCTACACTCTGTAGGAGAAGCAACAATGAGAAGCACAGATAACATCTGCGGAGCTTACAATCTAGTAAGAAAGTTCAGGCACGTATACACACAACTACTACTTCACAAGATAGACAACAGACGTACCGTTAGAGATGCACAACATTCTAAGGGGACTCAAGGACTGAGCAAGACTAGGAACAGAATAGTTAGGAGAGACTACCTAAGGGGCAGTAGTTAGGATGGACTTACAAGGATCAACGGTAGTCTTTTGACGGGTAGTCAGCCATCTGCCAAGAAAAGGAGAGGACCACCCTCCAGGAGGAGGGAACATCAGGTAACCTAATTACAGACGCTGCAAAAGGTATATAAAATAGTGAGAAATAGGCTGGGAGTACACTGGGCAGATCTTCTTAACGCTAGTGTAAGAAATCTGTATCCAAAAACCATTTCGTAAGACACCCAATATGGATTTATAACTATGGAAACAACACTAAAAAAAGCATCACAAAAGATTTCTTTTGTTGCTGAATTCTCACATAGAAGGCAATGCCTTATTCTGGATCACTCCAATTTATTGTAAGTAATATTAAGACCCACCCAAAATTATCTTCACTTATGAAAAGGAACATGAAGGATGAATGAATAATTCGATGTAATGCAAGTCGTACAGTATCCTCTCATTTGTGTTGAGTCAAACTTCATTGTGCAAATGCATAATGTAAGTAGCTTAATAAAAACAGAGATGCTTAGGTCCCACTTGCCTAATTTGTTCTGATCAATAATTGTGTTGAATTTGTATTTTTCTTATAAACACCCCCATTAACTCATTCACAGATGATCCACAGACTGTGTTTTGAAAAATACTGCCCTCCAGCAAGGTTCTCAGCATGGCACCAATACAGCTGGACAACCAAACAGGTCCCATCACCAAAGATAACAATACATCTCCAGGTGACTTGGATCTAGGCATACTTCAAGTGAGACCCAGGCAAGCATAACACTTCTAAGGCTACAGCACCAAAACCCCAAACTCCAATTTTTGTACCAGCCCAATTACAACCTCTTCTTAAATGATAATAATGTAGACAAAATAGCCAAATCTCCTTATTAGAACTCGGAGCTCAAGAAATTCTTGAGAAAACAACTCCAATTTCTGATAGATGAAAAAATTACTGACAGAAATTCTTGATTATAATCAAGAAATACTGCAGGTAAATAAAAATGAAAAGATCAGTTTGCTGACGGAGTCAATGTCAGTGGATTTTTAGTCTAAGGATTAAATATAATCTAGGTCCAACTATAGTTAGAATGAATACTGATTTATATACAAATGTGGGTGTGAAGGGGTACACAACAGTGAACAATGGAAGGTGATTCAGTAGCCTATCTCCAAGACAGCTGCCATCAACCCCTCCCATCCCCACCCCCACCCTTCTGCACAAGTCATCTTCTCGTTGAGAGGTAAAGTCTCTCATTTTCTTGATTTTGGGAAGACTTGTGACTTCTCAGACCAAGAGAATACAGCAGAAGCACTGCATGATTTCCTAAGCAAGGTTGTAAAAAGCCCTGCAGCTCTGGCCTTCGGCTAGGTCTTTGGGAACACATGTAAAAGAAGTATGACTACACTGAGGCCACCATTAAAGGAGGAAACTCAAGCTAACCAGGTGGAAAGATGATGCGAAGACAGCTGGCTGATCTGTGCTCATCTATCCTAGCCATCACAAACCAGGCACAAACACTGATGAGAGGCTGCTATGTCCCCGCCAGTTCCTGACTGTACCCTTAGAAGGGGACCCGACAACAAGGAAGAACTGCCCACCTGAACTGAGTCAATACATCAGTTGGTGTTTAAAAACACCATGCTTTGGGGGTAGACTACAAAGAAAGAGCTAACCAGAACAGTCGCCAAGCCTTCATCCTACCTCATCTCTCAACTTGACAGAAACTCACCTATTATATTTACTGATCCAACACTCTGCTCAGTGCTGTTGCTCAAGCTGCTCTAATGGGAATGTTGCCCGAGGGAGTCCCTGCTCTCGCTGTCACACATGCACACACGGAGCACTGTACTGATTGTGCTGATCCGCATTCTACCTATTTTTGCAAGGCATACCTCAGGTGTCACCTCCTTCCTTAGTATGAACATATAAAGGTAATCCTGCTCCTCAGGGATTTTTCTGTTTCTCTCCTTAAATAAAGTCTCTGCCACTCATTAGCATTTATACATCAGGCTGTATTAATTTTTACTAGCTCTCCCTAACTTGAAAATGAACTCCTTGAGAGACACAATTTCTTGTCCTTCTTTGTATCCCAGTGCTTTATATCACAGTAGGTACTCAATAAATGTAGCATTTAAGAGCATGCCAACAGGACTTATTAAAATAAGTTAAATACTTACATAGAAATAGGCTCAAGTGAACGTTGTTTGGGAAAACTGAATATAGCTTAAATACCTACAGTTCCCTTGAAAAAGGATAATTTTTCTCACATAGCCACATGGCTCGCTCCCTCACGTCTTTCAGGTTTATACTCAAAAGTCACTAAGGCTTTCCTTGGCTGCTCTATTTAAACTGCACCCCCCACTCCACCACTGACTTTCAACATCCCTCTCCCTGGCCCCTGCTTTATTTCTCCTCATTGCATTTATGATCTAATATATTTTACTCATTTATAATATTTGTCAGAGTTTCATAAAATGCGAGTTCCACAAGCATAGGGATTTTTGTCTGTTTTTTCACTGCTGCACCCTCATGCCTAGAACATGAGGTATCTGATACTTAATAGACACCCAACTGTCACCTGTTAAATGAATGCATGAATCAATCAAAACCAAGAACGAGTAAACTGAAAGCCTCTTATTTCCAACAATGGAGTTAACCTTTATCCCTTAAAAAATAATTAAAATTGCTTTTTACAGTAGGACACAAAGTGCTCTGAGTCGATGCACTTCCTGGTTAGTCTGACTTCTTCCTTTTCATTACCACCATTTTTCTTTTAGCAGATATGACATAGGATATTTCTGAATTACATCAGCAATCACATCAAGAACAGGAATTGCCAGAACAAGGAAGTGTGGCAATATGATCTGTGTTAGCTGGCCCAGTCAGCAAGTTAAACTATTTAGCTATTCATTTTCCTTCCCTACTGGAAGGTAAAGGTAGTTGCTTGAAAAGAATCACCTGGATATAAGTGATTCACTTAAAGTTAATTCATCACAATGCTCAGTGGCTTTCATTAGTCTCCATTTCTGCTTCACTTATTTTTCCCCAGACAATATTTCTGCTGCACTGCTTAAGCAGGGACCATGTCGCCTCATAACAGTCTTGTGATTTCTACTGGTCTGCTGAGTTCTTTGCCAAGTTCCATAAAATGTCAGCCCCTGAGTATATTAAACTTTACCTTACAGGGTAAATTACTATTTGATGACAGGCTACTGAGTCACCGTATTTCCTGCTGGCTGCAAGGGAGGTGATCAGTCAACCAAAGATTACTCTAATCCCCTATAAGAATTCCCGTCTGACCTCAACCTACCCTTGCTAACAAAACCTCACACTTAAACCTGCCTCTCTGATGAGGATTTAAAGATTAAAAATCAAGTTGTAGCTTCTGTGGAGCATACCAGTAACTTAAGTTATTGAACAGAGACTAGATTTCTTTCCTTCAGACCAATACTCCTAAACCATTCTTACCTCTTAAGGAAATTCCATTGCTTTTAGGATTTGATTGAAACCCAAACCTGACACTCATAGAGCTTTCCTCAATCTTATCTCCCATTCATTCTTCAGTGTCTGGCTTCAATCCTCTACAGGAACTTCTCAAGTTCCTCCATTTAAAATTTCTCTTCCCCTTCTCGTAGCAGTTAATCCCAACGTTCACTAACCATGCCACTCACGTGAGTGTGTGTCTACTCCCTGCAAGCCTGTGTCGATGGAATTACATGTAAGAATCCAAGGAATATGCCTAACACAGAGCTTTATACTTACTGCTATCCGATAAGTGCTGAGTTTCGGTACCTACAAAAATTCCCTACAGTGAAAATTCCCTCAATTAAAACTTATGGGAGGACAATTATTGTGTCAAGTCCTGTGTTGGCCACTGAGGATCAAGGATCGCACAGCATCCCAGACCTCCGAAGACAGAAGGTGGCCGTTTTCCTTTCTGCCTATCCGGTCTCTCACATACTTTTCATAAGCCCGCTTCAAATGCCACCTGGCCCCAACCACACAGCTTATGCATAAATTCTCTGCAGCCTAACTGTGACTTAAGAACACTGCCCTGAGCCTCTCTGAAGAACCACTAGGTGTAACAAAAAGTTCAATCTGTGGAAAAGCACAAACCTGCTAAAATTTCAATCTACCTACTAATACCTTTCTAACTTTGGACAAATTGGTGAATGTTGTTGATCTCAACTCCCTCATTTTTGAACACAAGGGTATACAAACATCATCCACCTTACTGGGGCATTATAACGAATAAGAACCAGTTTTAAACGTACAGAAAGCGACTGGATCACGGACTTAGTAGGTGTTCATTAAAGCCTATATTCCTTCCTCGAAAGCGCTGGCACTGTAATTTGCACTTAAGGGCCTTGGGACCGGGAAACTCGCTGAGCGGGAG
The DNA here is from genome assembly GCF_009834535.1 of Camelus ferus. Lineage (NCBI taxonomy): Eukaryota > Metazoa > Chordata > Mammalia > Artiodactyla > Camelidae > Camelus > Camelus ferus. The sequence goes on along the minus strand of NC_045703.1, from coordinate 36,151,329 downwards.
GGCTGTGATGAGCGGTGCGCTCTAGGTACACCTGCTGGATGTGCGGTCCCCGCGGCGGGAGCCTCCCGGGCCCCCCTACGCGCTCCGGGCCTCACCTTGGTGATCGTAGACGCTAATGTAAGAGATGCCCACGGCCATACACCACACCACGAGGCTTGCGATGTCCGAGAAGCTGAACTCCTGCTCCTCCTCGGTGATCACCAGGCCCATATGCACAGGCAGCTTCTCCAGGGAACGGCCGTCCGCGCGCCAGCGCAGCCGCAGGTGGGCGGCGGCCGCGGCCGGACCCCCGCGCGGATGCCGGTGGTGACGGCGGTTCCTGCCGACAGCCGGGGGCTTGCGAAGCGTGAAGCCGAGCGGCGCTAGGACCGCGGCGGAGGCGGCGCGGCAGCAGTGCCGCCAGATCCAGTTCCAGGTGCCGAACCGAACGCGGAGCCAGGAGGTAAGCGTGCGGTGCAAGCAGAGCAGAGCGTGCAGCACCCGCCACACCAGCTCGTACAGCCCCGTCATACTCTCGTGGCGCCCAGGCGCCCTCTCCTCTCCCTCCCACACCCGCGGCGCGACCGCTTCTTAACCGGCCGTGCGGCCGGCGCGGGCCATCGCTCCGCGTTCCCCCGCCCCCCGCACCCGAACCCCTTTCTACTGCCAACACCTCACCTCGCCCCCGCCGCCATCTTCCTCCTGCCTCGGCAGCCCCGCCTCCGTTAGTACATGGACAATTCTGATTGGCCGGTGTGGAACTCTGACGCGGCCTCTGGGCCCGAGGATGTGGCCTACTCCGGCGCCGGGAAGGGAGGATGTGCGCCTGAGAACTAGGGAGCCGGAGACCCAGAGCGCCCCCTGGTCGCGTGGAGGGCAAGGAGCAGACGTCGACAACACTCGGAGCAGGACGCGAGCTAGGTGCTGGAATGGGCAATTTCAGGGACCCCGCGTCCCTCAGGTCCTGGGAGTCTTACACTGGCTATCTCTTCCCACAGGCCCGCCAGAAACAGCTTCCAAGGAGTAAAAATGGCCCAAGTGGATTGGCTACTGTAAATGCCAAAAAAGAACCGAGAGGTAGAAATAGCCCTTAGGAAGTGTTGATGCTGGAGGTCAACCAGGGTCACCAAGAGGAAGTGTCTGCAGAGGTGGAAGTCGGCCCGCAGAGAGGTCTTGCTGCTGTGCTTTGATCATAACTTATAGCTGAGGCTAATTCTTCCAAGAGTGGCCATGAGGATATTTAGTAATGTTCCTGAAGCACAGTGCTTTCTGCCCGTGTCATTCCTCTCTAAATGGTATCCTTAAAGGCTGTTCATTGCTGTAGTACATAAAAGAGAGGCTCTGTCACCTGGTACTCCAGTCATTTCATTCTTTAATCGTCCATTCATTCATTCATTCATTCATGCATGTAACGGTTATTAATTACCAGCACAATTGACCTCAGTCATCATTCCTATTTGAGGTAAACTGCCTATCCAGCGGTGTCATGCCCTTCACATAGCCAATCTGAACTACACAGTCGTCCTCCAGGACAGTTCTGTCATTCCCTGCAGCAGTTCTGTACCATTTTTGCCCCTTTTGCGCAAGCTCATCCTTTTTCCTAAATTCCAGCTAGGTATTGCGCAAATCCCAGCCTGTTTCTCAGGACCCATCCTACATGCTACCTCCTTAATTAAACTTCCCTTGATTTCCTAGTCCGAAGTTCTCTACCCCTTCTTGTAAATTGCATGGCTCCTCCTAAATTTCATGGCTTCTCATGTGTGGGTCTGTATAGATGATATTACATGTTATGTATTATATAGTTATATATTTTATTATATATACATAACATATATATGAAACCAAACAGTTGCATTTTTGTGATACCTACCTTTGTTTTTTCAGGCCCCCTTTTCCCACTGGGAAACATCTGTTAACATCTTGGCTTCAGGCCTTAATGTTTCAATTACTGTCACTTTTTCAACTAGTCTCATTTTTTTTGGTTTTTTTTTTTTGTTTGTTTGTTTGTTTCTAAGACTCCCTTGACTTTATTTTCAAACTTGAATCTCATACTAAGCTCAACGTTTTCTTCCCTTTGGCAGCTTAGCCCGAGGAAGTAAGGGCCGGACAACAGGCACACCCTTCACGCACTTTGACCTCCTCCATCTCCTCTGCACCTGCTTCTCTGATGACGGGCGGAGAAGAGGGAGAGGGAAAGGCCATGACGAGGAAAACCTGTGGTCTTCTTTCTCATTGGCCATTGCTGTTATTTATGTGACTCCAGGATGCTCTGCTAAGGAAGCTCCCCAGGCACCACTGTCCCCTTGAAATTTGGCTACATATTTCACAGGACATCCCCACCCCCAGCTGACACCCTGCCACATTTCTCTGATGCACGTAGCTTTTTGTCCCACTGTTTGCCTCTTCTGACAAGATTAGAGCCATCAGTATCATCTCCCCATGGCCAGCTCTTACGTGTGAAATCAAATGCAGGTTGCAATTTTTATATTTCTTTGAATGGAAAACTTAAGCAAAGGATCTCCTTCTGATAGTCCCCCCCAACCCCAGTATGCAGATCCTGGCATCTCTCCCCAGTTGTTTGTTACCTCCTGGAGAAGCCAGAGGTAGGTTAGCAGGTCTCCTTGTTGTAGGAAAATTGGGCTAGAGAGGATGGTCATATCCCAGATCTCAGGTGAGTCCCTGGGACACGCCCCTCCAAGTGAGGGTCCTTGGCTTCCGGAAAAGAATTCAAGAATGAGCCATAGTAAAGTGAAAGCAAGTTTATTTAGAGAGATACACATTCCGAGCGGCCCAGGGCATGGGTGTGGTTAGTTTTTATGGGCTGGGTAATTTCATATACTAACAAATGGGAGGATTATTCCAATTATTTGGGGGAAGGGGTGGGATTTCTGGGAATTGTGCCATCGCTCACTTTTTGGCCTTTTATGGTCAGCCCCGGAACTGTCATGGTGCCAGTGGGTGTGCTATTTAGCATGCTAAAGGGTGGTGTATTAAGAGGCTCAAGGTCTACTGGAGGTCAACTCTTCCTCCACCTTGAATCTAGTTGGTTCTAACCAGTTTTTGTTGTATCCTCAATGGCTATGTCATTCTTTTAAAGGTTCTGCCCTGCCCCCTTCCCTCCAGTCTCATCCTGACGGAGGAATGTTCAGCCTCCTAAGAGGAAGTAGGAGGAGAAGGGACCCACTTCTCTTCTTTGGCACCTTTTAGTAGGCTAGGAATGAAGGTGCCCAGTGGTTGCTCCTATTTCTGGCTGTATCTCTGGACTTAGAAGGAATTAGATTCATTGCCTTTTGTTTTCAGCCACAATTCTGGGACAATAAGAAAACTGCACTGCATGTCCTGTTATATGTATATACATTCAACCCAAAGAAGTTTATGAACTTCTTTCTTTTCTAAATGATTTCTTATTTTGTCATTCCCTACTCCCCCCACCAAAAAAAAAAGGAGAAAATATGGCACTTTTAGGAACTTTAAGGGTTCAGAATACAAATTTTGGACTTCTTAAGTTTATCTTAACTCCTCAAATTCCACCATGGACAGAAAAATGCAAAAAGAGTTCCAAAACCTCAGAAAGATGTTAAGTCCCAAACATTATGGGAACAGTATTTGATTTGTTTTCAGTTTACAAAAATATTTGAAGTTTAATTCAATCCTCACAACCAAGCACATGACCTGGTAGAACCATCTCAATTTTACAGAAAACTGTTAGAGATTGACAATTAAGGATAATGTGTTAGAGACTGGGCTGTAAGGAAGACCTTTTTAGCCAGCTCATCTTCTTACTGCCTTCCCTGTATCCTCATCTGTAGTGTGGCGATGGCACCATGGAGGTGATGCTACTCCAGTCCTGGTTTGTTGTAAGGATTAGGGCAAGTGTTTGTGAAGTACTTAGTATAATGTCTGGTCAGTAGTGAGAACTCAGTAATTTAATCTACTGCTGAAAAAACAAAGGAGATAAAATTTCAGTTTTTGTTTGTTTTTTTTTAGGAAGGATATTATCATTTACTACATTTTTCTTTATTGACAATTGTAACCTTGTGGTTGAACTAATACAAATAGGCCTTAAAATGGATAATTTTCTCCTTAACAAGTAAAAGCCTCGCTAAGCAGAAATACTGAAGCCTGGCCCAAGTTCAACTGCTGGATCTTGAAGCATAAAGAATGACAATATTAAGAAAAAATTTTTGACTCAAAGGGTAAACTTTGATTTATATCCAGCCACGTTCTAAGAAAAATAGATCAAATATAAGAATGTAAAATGAAGATTATTTAAAATACAGTTTGGCAAATATGTGAGCCCCCAAAATGAGACCTTGAACTTTTAAAAAAATATTTGTAATGGTATCTTTGCAAATGAAAGTTTAAAATCTTAAAAAAAAAAAAAAACAACCTGGAAACACAGCATGATGAACCTGTCAATAAGGTTCTTAAAATTAAACAAAGGAAGGAGAAAGACTATAATTATGGGAACAAGAAATCAAGAATTTCAAGAATTTCTGCTCATTCAAGAGAAAACTTTAATGTTGCCATATTGGTTGCATGTCATTTGTATACAAAAGAGAAAATGAGCTACACAGCTACTGAAAAGTTATTCTTCTAGCAGTTATGGCTTTAGTAGATAGGATTTATATGATAAATCATCTGAGAAATTAAAAACTAAATCTGTTCCACTGCAGAACATTTAGAAGAAATGCTGAATGCTCAGCTGCAACCTATTATGATCGTGCAAACCAACATGACATGGATTTTGCAAACTGTACAATGCTTCAATTTATGTGAGATATAAGAATGTGGCAAGGCAGTTTTACATAAGATTGGTTGTGTTGTCTAAGTTTAATCCTGGAGCAGAGGTTGGACGTAGCTCAGTGGTAGAGTGTGTGCTTAGCACGCACAAGGTCCTAGGTTCAATCGCCAGTACTGCCATTAAAACAAACAAGCAAACAAACAAAGTAAACCTAATCTCCCCTCCCCAAAATAAAGCTGGAGTACATCTACAACTTGGTTTTTTTAAAAAGAAGAATATTAAAATCAAATTAAATTAAATTAATCCCATATACAACTAGATTAAATGTATGTATTTAGTTTGAAAAAAAAAAGGTGCCCTTTAAGTGTATATTAAACTGAAAAAGATCTAAGGAAATTACAGGTGATGGAGAAGCAAATATGGCTGGGAAATGTGGTGGAGTTTGTTTGTTTGTTTGTTTGTTTGTTTTAACTTTTATGGGAACAATTTGAAATACATTCAAGTGTGATGAACTTCCATGTGTCATTACCCAACTTAGATAGTTACTGATTCATGGACAAACCTATATTCCCATTCACTTCCCCCCAAATATAGTGCTAAATCCTTCATAATATCTTTAAATAAATCTTATGTATAAAATTTCATCCTACCTCAAATATAAGAACTCTTTTTAAATGTATAACCGCAATACATTATCATACCTGAAAAGTTAACATTTCCTGTGTATCAAATCGGCGTTCAAATCTTCAAATGTTTTTATAATCATAAAAAATCTTTAATTTGTATATTTTGTGGTTTGAATCAGGATCCATGTGAGATCCACACTTTGCAACTGATTGATAATGCCTTTTGGGTTTCTTTCAATCTATTCATCCCACCTCCGTCTCTTTGTTTTCTCTTTCAGTCTATTTTTTAAGAAACCAGATTGTCCTGTGGAGTTTCCTACTGTCTGTATTTTGTTTGGTGTAGTTTTGCATGTTTCTTCATCTTCTGTAGGATATTAAAAATTTAGTCCAAGGGTCAACCAACCATGGCCATGGACTAAATCTGTTCCATTTCCTGTTTATTTTATTTTATTTTATTTTTTAAATGGACTGTATTTTTTAGAGTAGTTTTAGGTTCACAGCAAAACAGAGTAGAGAGTACCAAGGTGTCTCATTACACTTTAATGTGTTTGAAATTGTCTACATGAAAGATAAGAAAGAAACAAAAAACAGAATCTACTCCTTCTGGCATTCCAGATAAGTAATATTTCATTTTCCTTCCATTACAGATATTTTATTTCTGATGTGATATTTCTGAACATGGATTTTTCAGAAATGCATTGCTTAATTTCCAAGCATTTGGGAGATTTTTGTTGTTGTTGTTATCAACTGCTAGCTTAATCACAGTGTACAGAAAATGTATTATGAATGAGTTCCATTATTTGATATATTTTATGGCCCTCCATGTAGTCAAGTCTTGGTAAATGTTCCGTGTGCACTTTAGAGGCACATGGAAGGTACAGTTTGACCTGACTCTTGTCCTTCCCCAGCTCCCTCCTGTGTTCCCTCACAGGTCTTCACCTAACACAACTCTTGCACGGCTACTCCAGCATCTTCTTTTAGAGGACCTGGACTAACTCAAACCCGTTTACTCTCTACTGCTTTTTGTGCAATTGTTGCAATGTATTTACTTGCACATATGTTTTAATTCCCACAAGACATTATTGTATTTTGTCTTTATTAGTGAGACTATGTTTAGAGCAGTTTTAGGTTCTGGCAAAACTGAGAGGAAGGTACAGAGATTTCCCTTCTACCTCCTGCATCCACACATGCAGAGCCACCTCCATTACACTTCCCCACCAGACTGGTACATTTGTTACAGTTGATGAACATACATCATCACGCAAAGTCCATGGTTTACATCCCAGTTCACTCTTGGTATTGTACGTTCTCTGGGTTTGGGCAAATGAATAATAACCTGTACCCATCATAATGGTATCATACAGAGTATTTTCACTGCCCAAAATTTCTCTGTGCTTCACCTATATATCCTTCTCACCCACACCCCCAACTCCTGGCAATTACTGATCTTTTTTCTGTTTCCATGGTTTTGCTTTTTCCAGGATTGTCATATAGTTAGAATCATACAGTATGCAGCTTTCGCGGACTGGCTTCTGTCACTTAGTATGCGTTTAAGGTTCCTGCAGGTTTTAGTTCCTCTTTGATTTCATCAGTGTTTTACAGTTTTCCTAATAGAGATCTTATACATATTTTGTTAGATTTATACCTAAGTATTTCATTTCTGGTGGTGCTAGAGTGGGCTAGAGTTGGGTACAGTCATCCCTCAGTATCCACAGGGGACTGGTTCCAGGACCTCCTGCAGATACCAGAATCCTTAGATGTTCAATCCCTTACAAAGGATGGTGTAGTATTTGCATATAACCTAAGCACATTATCCCACATACTTTAAATCATCTCTAGATTACTTATACCTAATACAGTGCAAATGTTACATAAAGAATTGTAAATGCAATGTAAATAGTTGCTGGTATGCAGAAAAGGGTCAAGTTTTGCTTTTTGGAAATTTCTGAATTTTTTTCCGAATGTTTTTGATCCACAGTTGGTTGAATCTATGGATGTGGAACCAGCAAATTCGGAGGGTTCCAACTGTATTTCCCTTTCCCAACATGAAAGGCTAGAGTGGGCTGGAGTTGAGTATTTCTCTTCCCCTAGGTCAGTCAGGCTGCAATACAATCTCAACAGCTTAGGTTTTGGTAAAACAGTTTCTCTTGAGGGCAGAGCTTGTTAAGAATAGAATACTCTGGCACATTTAAGAATGGTTCCTTTCCCCCTCCTATTGGTGGAAGCATGAGGGGATTTTTCTCCAATATTCATTTGAGAACCTGGTTGAGTTCCTGGAGATAAAACTCACAAAAGGTGGGGCCCTCCCTGTGTCGGGGCCCCTCCCAGGGTTTTTATTTCTAAGACTTGTCCACTCTGAGCCTCCAGCAATTCATCAATTACAGTTCAGGTTTTCCCACTGCACTGGCTCCCGCGGAGGTTTCTACTCCAATAAATTGTAATTCTCTGTATTCCCCTGACTCTCCAATTTAGGGAGCAGCAGTTTGCCTTGTGACCTCACTTCTCTATGAGTCTAAGAAAAGGTGTTGATTTTTCACTTTGTTCAGCTTTTTACGTGTTGTTTCAACAGATTAACAACTTCCAAACTCCTTACATGCTGGATTGTAAACTGGAAGTCTACCATCGTTTTTTAAAAGTTTAATTGGAACATAGCCACATCCATTCATTTATGAACTGTCTCTGGCAGAGTTGAGTAGTTGCAACAGAGACCACAAGACCCACAAAGTCTAAAATATATACTAGCTGTTCATTTACATAAAAAGTTGGCCAACACCTGACTTGGAGCTTTATTCTGATTGGTTTATAGGGGCTAAAACATATTTACATAATCTAATATTCCTAGTATTCCCAGAAAGTAAGAAACTGAACTATGTACTAGCTTTTTAAGGAAAAAAATCACTTTATCCGAGAAACTGCTAGGTCATAAGCATTTTTATACAAGAATCCAAAATTTGGGGGGAATCATACTTGTTTGACAGTTTGGATTTTTTTTTGAATATGTAAGTTTATTTCTTGAGAAGACACATAAGGAGACTAGTTAATCTGAACTTCCTGAGCTTCTTATACTAGGTTATTGATCAGATAAATTTACTCCCACATAATGTTTAACATTAGGAAAAATGTAAAATTATATGTTCAACAATTTAGAACTACAGTCATCCCTCACTATCCAAGGGGGATTGGTTCCAGGACCCACCAAGGATACCAAAATCCGAAGAAGCTCAAGTCCCATAGCTGGGCTTCCATATCCACAGTTCCACATGTGTGGATTCAGCCAACTACCAGTCATGTAGTACTGTATGTATTTATTGAAAAAGTCCACATATTAGTGGACCACGCAGTTCAAAACCATGTTGTCTAAAAGACAACTTACACAAATTCGAATGAACTTTTTATGTCAGTATTAATTATGATCTGTAGTGTGTCATTTTAAATAGAATTTCTGAGATCCTTATTAACTTGAATAGTTGGAAATAATAATAAATCAGGCTAGTTGATTAAATGACATGAGTTAAATAGATAATTTCTAAGGAACATAGAATATTGAAACATAGGTCACCATGTTTCATGATAAAAAATATATCTGTACCATAGAGATAGATATGTATCCTATATATACACTATATAAATACATATATACTAATATAAACACACACATATAGACACTCACATATATCTTAGAGTAGGTACATATACATATATGTGCCTAGTGTGTACTATATATATAAAAGATTGACTGATTTAGCTATCTAAGGGTTAAAAATATCTGAGACAAAACACATCAAAAACTAAGCTGAAAGAAAAATGATGGTATGGGAGAAAATATTAGTAATATAGCTGACAAAATAGAGATAATATCCCTGCTATGCAAAGAAATCCTACAAAGTGATTTTTAGAAAAAACAAAGAACTGGATTTTTTTTAATGAGCAAGGTCTATGAACAGGTCATAAACAGAAAAGGAAATGAGAAGGCAAACATATACAAAAAGCATGCTCAACCTCACTAGTAGTCAGGAAAGTGAAAATCAAAACAATGAGATACAGGTTTTTCACCAGACTGGCAAAATATAAAGACCGAGGGTGAATGTTGACAATTGTTTAAAAACAGGTATCTATAAACAGGACCGATGAGTTTATACAACATTTCACAAAAGTTATCTTTGTGGAAAAAATCTGTTGGGATCAATTATAATTAAAAATACATATAGCCTTTAACACAGGGGTCCCATTTTGGAATTTTGTTACATTTCCAAGTGAATAATTATCATGAGCTATTTTTCATGTAACATATGGACTACTTTGTCTCTTCAGACAGTATTATTTTCAGTGGCATTTGTGATTTCTTAAAAAAAGTGGTTGATAAATCCTGAAGCCTAAATAACAATGATCCAACATGGGGGTCGGGAGCTCATGGGGGTCTGTGTTGAGAGGAAAGAAGAGGTGAGAAGGAATGACTGTATACTAAGTATTTTCCGGAAACTAAGATAAATTGGGATAAGAACACTCTAAAGGCAATTGTCAGTTACTGTTTTGACCATTGACTGACATATTAAATCAAATCCTTTATATTGGATTCCTAAAAAACAGTGTTTTGTGAAAACTTATAGAGGCTATTAGAACAATATTGTGCCTTAGAGAGAGAAAAAAAGAGAGGGAAATTCATCATACCAGCTGTTCCCTGTCAAAACCAGATACCACTCAGAATAAAGGTAATCCTAGGGCTCTTTTTTTGTAAATTCATCAACAAACTTAGTCAAGAGCCAGAAATTGGGGTAAATAAGTAAGTAGATAGGTAGGTAGGTGGGTAGATAGATAGATAGATAGATAGATAGATAGATAGATAGATAGATAGATACTGTTGTTATGCACTGAATTATGCCCCTCCAAGATTCATTTGTGTGTTAAGCCTTAACCTCCAAAGTGACTATATTTGGAGATAGGACCCCCAGGGAAATAATGAATGTTAAATCAGGTGCTAAAGTTGGGGCCCTAATTTAATAGGACTGGTGCCCTTATGGGAAGAAGAGACACCAGAGACATCTCACTCTTTCCCTGTGTGGACACAGCAAAGAGGCCACGTGGGGATGCACTGAGAAGGCAGTCATCACACCAGGAAGAGAGTCCTCACCAAAACCCAGCCCTTACGGCATCTTGCTTTTGGGCTTTGAGCCTTTGGAACTGTGAGAAAATAACTTTCTGTTGTTTCTGTCATGCTGCCTGTGATATTTTGTTATGGCAGCCCAAGTGTGAAGGAAAAGCTGGGCTGGTCTAACAAGATATCTCACAGGTCTAGGAATGTGAAGGAGAGGCTGGGCTGGGCTAACAAGATAACTCACAAGTCTAAGTATTGGAATACTGATCTGAGTTCTGCTGGACTAACTTGTAAATCTAAGTTAATTAGTGTTGGTTTGCTGTTTGTTTTTTTGCTAGCCAGCTGGGTTTTCAAAGATACATATCTGGCTTTGGAATGTTGGTTTGCTGCCTCCCTGCCTCCACTTTTGTGATGATAATGCTGCTAAAGCTGTTCCATGCCTATTGGCCAAATACTCCAAGCTTGTACTTTACCCTATAAAACCTCATGTGCACGTCTTGGAGGTGCTCAGAGCTTCCGAGCAGAAGCCCCTCTGAGCCTGCCGGCGTAATACATCTGAGTACTCCAACCCTCCGAGTGGTGCTCGTTTCTTGACTGGCCTGTCGTTTTCCGTAACACAAGCAGATGAAATACAGACGCTTTACTGAACATATTACCATTCTGGACATTATTTGTGAGTAAAATGTGCTAAATGAATCTTACTTAGCTTTGAATGCTGGAGCAGAAAGAGTACAGGTGTAATCAAGTTCCAGTTCGGCCGCTTCCTGTATATGTGAACCTGACCATCACCTCACCCCTGTAAAAGACTAGAGCTCCCCACCCTGTAAAAGACTAGATTCTTCCTGGAGGCCCTCATAGCTGGAGAATTCTGATGATAAATATCCAGGCAATGTCAGTGGGTATAAGTGCTTACACATCAAGCATCATTGATCTTTGTTAGAGAGAACTGTAGGGCTAACACATTGGAAGAATTGAAGTTCCGCACAATAGCAAGGAGCATGATGTAAGAGTTCGCTGATTTCTGCGCATTTGTGCGTGTGTACTTGGCATAGCTGTCAGTGTGCCTCCCAGGGAGTACTGGAAACCAAGATATGAATAGGGCTTTTCTCCAAGGAAGATCAATTTTATAAAGACTTATGGAGAAGAAAATATGGACATAAAGCAAGTAATGCAAAATTTGTGCAAAAAGTTTAAATTAAAGCTCTCTGGAGAAAGTTTTGGCTTCTGGTGGGTGTCTTTGCTCACCCACTCAATTTCTACTGTTTCTTTCTCTGCCATTGGGGATATTTTGATGAAAAGTTTTGTAAAAATACTGCAGCTGATAAATCTTGCCAATTAGAATGGGAACTAAATCAGATGGGGTTTCAGATTTATTTGTAAGTAGATCATTTTCACAAAGAGATTGATAGAAAAAAAAATTCTACAGTCACACCCCTATCCCCAGTCAGGCCGCTCTCAAACCCATGCAGTTAATCAAAAGGAAGGTACTGCAGGGATTGTGGTCAACTCTAAGCAAACTGAACGTTCCTCAAAGCACAACTCTTTTTCAGGAAAGCTGTGGTAGGGACATCTGCAGTATTCAAAGTGCCAGTTTACATTTCCCTTTCTGGTTTCCCTTTGGTCTTGGAGAGCCTATCAAACAAGACCTACTGTCCCTAGCCAAGGGCAAACATGTGACTCTGGCTGGGACAATTAGTCTCTCCCTCAGGGGATATGAATCTTGAGAAGAGGGAAGTTAACACTAATAATAGGGAAGACACTTTGGAAGACACAGTGGTCTCTCCATTGCATTCTCCTGCCTGGGGCCCTGAAGCAGTTCTCATCCTTGTCCTTTCCAGATTCTCCAGCTTTTCCTTTGATTCTGTGAGCTATGCCTGATCTTTCCGGTAAATTCTTTCTTGCTTAAGTTAGAGTCAGTTTTTATTGCTTGTAGTCAAAAGCCTATAGTGTAGACCTATAGACACCAGCTTCACATACAAAATCATCAGTTTTTATTTGATAAAACGAACTACTGTATTTGCAGGAAGTTAGCCAGTTGGATATTTTATTGGGCGTTACTATTCATCTAGGTTTCAGTATGAAATACCAACAAATTACTTGTAACGTGGAAGGAATCTTACATCTTCTGACTATTGTTCCTTTCTGCTTTCCTCCCCCTACCTCAACTTATCTTAACTCTCATTTCATTCTTAAAAAGAAAAAAGAAAAACTTATTTAGAAAAAGAGTTTTGCAATATCTAAATGTATCGCATATTTCTGCTTAAGAGATTGAACATGAAAAAACAAAGTATTTTAAAAAAGAAACAAAACCTTTTTCTAAACTGTAAACAAAGCTCATCCTTAATCAATCTCATAATCATAGTAATCATCATCCATGTTGATTCGGATGCTCGAGTGCTCTTCAGGCTTTGGTTTCTTTTTGACCTCTTTGCTTTTCTTGGTCTGATGTAGGAGATGCTCACATTGCCTCAGGATCTTCTTGGAAGACATCCAGCTCTCCCCTTGTCGCTCAGCGGGTGCTGCACATTGCCCTCCCCTCACATCTGTGCCCTTGGCCTTCAGGACCTCCCTGGCTCTTAGGAGACTGCAGGTGCAATTCCACGGATTTCCATCTAGATACAGGTGCCTGAGGCGAGGCAGTACCTCCAAGGCTCTGAGGTCTAAGGCAGAGATCTTGTTGTTCCTAAGATTTAGGACCTGCAGCTGCTTCAGATCTTTGAGCTCCCTCTCAGCAATATCCCGAATGGCATTGCCTTTTAGGTCCAACCTGGCTAAGGTTCCTGGGAGTCTGCAATACATGGAAACAAGATGTGAGAGGAGGCCATGACTATCATTCCATCACTGCCTAGGCAACTCAGATGGAGCAACTGTTCAGTCCTGTCTGAAGCTAGAAAATAAGCTTTATTTTGAAAAACTATAAGTGCAAACCTCAGTCTTACCTGTAGATCTTTAACCCTCTCTTATAGGCCTGATTTTCTAACCTTCTGATTTTTCTGGTTCCTAGCCATAAAACTCTTTAATTTTTCTCTTAACAAATGGGATCATGTAACAAATTGATAAGAAAAATAGTAAGTTCCCAATTTTTTAGTTGGCAAAGGCCATGAAACAATAATTTATAGGAGTGGTAAAAATGTCAAATAAAAATGTGAAAAAGTGTTGTTCTTCATGAATATCAAAGTCAATGAAAAATGATGCAGTGCTTTTGTGTATAAAATTAGAGCTTGGTTTTTGGATTTAATTTTAAAATTTGTTGCTGATGAGAGTGTAGTGAGGTAAGAACTTAAACTCTGCTAGTAGGGTATATAAATAGTGGGTACCACTTTGGAAACAATTCGGTAACATGTATCAAGTTTAAATAATATCATACTTCTCAACCCAGGAGATAATAAGAGAAGTGAATAGAGATTTATTTACAAATATGTTTGTCACATATTTGATCATATTTATAATAGCAAAAAATGATAAATGGCTAATGTCCACTAATATGAAAATTAAGAAATAATGGGTTATTGTGTGATCATAAAAATCATGTTTTCAAATAATTTATAAAATACTGATTCTATAAAAAAGCTTTTTTGACTATGGCTTAAAAATCCAGAAGCTGTAAAAGATCAGTAACTCAACTACAAAAGATACTTATAAAGTCAAAAGACAAATGATAAACTGGGGGGGAAAATCTACACCTTGTATCCCAGACAAAGAGCTAACCTCCTCAATATATAAAGGACTCTTAAAAGTTGAAAAGTAAGTCTGAAAATGGGCAAAAAGTGTGAGTGGAAATCCACATAAAAGCAAAGCCCTTAAGTCTTCAACCATACTCAGAATAGAGGAATGAGGAGTTGAAACATTCAGAAATGCCATTTCTCACCCATTGGATTGGTAAAAATCTTAATCCTTAGCCATACACTCTGTGGGCAAAGCTGTAACAAAGTGGACATTCTCATACATAGTTTGGTGGGAGTTGAAATAGGACAGCTCCTGTGGAGAATTTAGCAAAGCCTAACAAAACAGCATGTGCATTTATTTACCCTTCAACCCAGCAATCTCATTGCTAGGTATACTTTCTGAAGATGTGACTGAAAATATAAAACAGCACATGTGGATTTCTTATGCAGTATTTATAAAAGCAAAGACTGGAAACAACCCAGTACCACAGCAAAGAACTACTGTGCAGCCTTGAAAAAGAAAGGGGTTGGTCTCTATGAATTATCATAACATAATTTCTGGAAAGTATTGTTAAAGAGAAAAAAGCAAGAAGTAGAATAGTATAAATATTATGTTAGTTTTTATATAAGAAGGAAACAAGAATACATGTACACATTTTGCTTATTTTTGAAAAACAATGATAAACTAGAGGTGAATTAAAATGGTTACTTGTATACGGAGTGTTTGGTTCCACATGGTTGTAACTTTTGCATGATGTTAACATTTTATATGTTCATAAAACAAATAAAAACAAAATCAAGACCTAAAGTTGAACAGAAGCCAAAACAAACAAATCTAATTAACGAATTAAATCGAATGTGTATCTTGGTAATATAACACTATAAAGAAAAGAAAAAGTACTTTGAATATCCTCGGTAGATGTATCTAAGTCTTAGACTCTGAGGACAGAAGGATCTGCAAAGAAACTTCTCGTAGTAAATTTATTGTTAATACTATTTTTAATAATAAAAGTTTGAAACTTTTTAATGAATACTGTAAGAAAATGCAAATATGTAAATATATTAATATTATTAGGAACCAGGATTTTCACTGTAAGAGAAAAAGATACAAATATAAAATAAAAGAAGAAAAACCCCTCTCTAATGATAATGTGAATTGGAAATCCCAGTGTGAATCCATAATTTTAAAAATATATATTTTCTGGCTCCATATACTGAAAGATCAAGAAGCAGTATCACACCCTAGTGGTAACGCTACTCCAATAGCTTAAGTGAACTGAACACACAGATCTTAGTTGCAGAATTTCAGTCTCCGCTTAAAAGAAGCAAGACTTCCTGGAGAAATGGCCGATTCTATGTCTGGGACAAGCTAAGCTAGAATGTCTGAGCCAGAAGGCAATGAAATGTTCAAAGATTAGTGGAACACATAGCAGGAAGGTTGCTATTTAAAAAAATAAATAAATAAAACAGAAAATAACAAGTATTAGCAAGAATGTAGAGAAATTGGAAACTTTGTGCACTGTTGGGAATGTAAAATGGTGCAGTTGATGTGGAAAACACAACAGTATTTCCCCCCAAAATTAAAAATAGAGTTACCATATGATTCAGCAATTCCACTTCTGGGTATACACTCAAAAGAACTGAAAGCAAGGTCTCAATGAGATACTTACACACCCATGTTATACTCCCATATTGAATTCCCAATAGTTACAATGTGGAAGCAATCCAGTGTCCAGTGACGGATGAATGAATAAGCAAAATATGTACATACAATGAAATATTATTCAGCCTTAAAAGGAAGGAAATTCTGACTTACGCTACAACATGAATAAACCTTGAGGACAATATGCTAAGTGAAAAAAGTCTGTCTCAAAAACATAACCACTGTAGGATTTCACTTATGTAAGATATCTAGAGTAGTCAGATTCATACAAACAGAAGGTAGAATGGTGGTTGTCAGAGGGTGAGAGGAGGGGGAAATGATGAGTTGTTGTTTAATTGGTGCAGAGTTTCAGTTTTGCAAGATGAAACAGTTCTGGAGACTGGTTGCACAGTAATGTGAAGATAATACTGAACTGTACAATTAAAAATGATTAAGATGGTAAATTTTATGTATATTTTTAACCATCATTTAAAAAAAAAGAGGTAGTAGGAATTATATCCCATGATCACAGGAATCAGCTTGAGAGGCTCCCACTAGCCAAATTTGGAAAAGTTTGAGCATCAAAAGAGATTAGCAACTGTAAGTGATTATAACACACTGAATAAATTAAGATCCCTGGGTCCATTGTGATACTTGGAAAAAATAGAAAAGGGAGAGAAAAACTACACTATAATGTTAAGTGGAAAAATAGAAAACAAAATTGACTGATCCCAAATACATAAAAACAAATTATGTCTAGATATAGGTTCTGGTTGAGCAATTATGGATGACTTTTTAATTTTTCAGCACACTAAGTGTTCAAACTTGAACATGTATTGTTTTATAATCAGGAAAAAAAATTTTAAACTCTGGGTACCAGTTTGAAAAATGTTATGCTAATGCCTATTGATAAAAAAATTTTAAAGAATCATAATTCTGAACTGAGAATCTTTCTGCTACTCAACAACTTTATATTAAGAGCTATTCTTTTTGTGAAGTACAAGAAGAATATTTTATAGGGAAAAAAAAAGTCCCTTGAAATAGCATCCAAATCCTGTCCTTGTACAGTGCGAACATATTGGATCTACATTTCAAGGTTTTTAGTATTCAGTAAAATTTATCCCAGTCATATGACTGCTATGTCAAAGAGAAAAAACAAATGAATTTAACCATATTTTATGACAATATTACCCTTTGCTTGTTATAGTATTATTTTTATATGAATTTCATTCCAAAAGGTTTACCTTTTTGGTTACTGGCAGTTAGCTTAAATTTTGCCCTTTTTTTTCTTTTGATATTTACATTTTATTTTTATACACATTTATGTTGATATATTTTATATTTGAATTCATGGCCTAAACTATACAGTGCATAAACATACATAAATATTTGTGCTTTGGAGTGTTTTAAAGCCTTTTATGCTTAAAGTGCCTTCTCTTTAGTTGGAATAAAGTTTACCTAACAAAGAAGATTAATTTACCAGGGAAAATTGCTTCATACATTTTAACTGTTTGACAAAAGTGTCTACAAAGAAATTTCTCTCAGTGGGTCTATTGTTAATACTACGAAAAATTTTCAAATTGGTCTCCACAGTTTAAATTCAAGGTGAAATTAATCTCTAAGACAATGTAATTTTGTGCATACACCAGCTTATAGAAGGTATGTCTCTAAAACTTATACAGAAAATCTCTTATGTATAGCTTTCTTTTCCCCAGGGAAATATGGACTATTAATAGATGGTGTAGCAATAAGGAATGTTCCCTAATAACGAAGAGTACAGGGGAGCACAGCCAAGGAAAGACACAGCAAATGGAAGTGTCAAGTCTACTTATTAAGACCTGAGTTCTACCTTTGGCCATTTTATTTATCAATATGTGACTTTAGGTAAGTTATTCAGCTTTTTAAAGCTTCTAATTTCCACCATATAGGTAAAAGTGCTCAGCATACAGAAGTCACATAAAAATGTTAGCTAGTGAAAATGAGCAAGCCAAGCTTTCTTTTACACCAATACAGTTATTCAGTTCACGGCTGGGTGGCCAAAAACTATACTTGTTCTTAGGAGTGCCTGTTTTTCTTTCATGTTTCTATGGATAACCAAAATGGCATTGTAACAGAGAAATCACTAATTCCCTGGTTTTGAGACCTTTTGGCAGTAATTCATGGCTTGAATATAATTTGTCTTTATAAGTCTTATTTATATAAAAAGGTAGCCCTGATTTTAAGACAAGCGTGTCTGGGAATGCTGTTTGTTCTTTGGGCAGTGTTGCGTTTTAGAGTAGAAAGAGGCATACCCCCATTTTGCCAGTAGATGGCACTTGAGTGTAAGTAAGAGAAAATGCTAACTGCGTTAGGTTGCAGAAAGCTATTCCAGATTTGAATTATTCTAATTGTAGATAAAGAAGAGATGGTGTAACTTACATTTGTTCCCTGAGTTGCAGATTGGTGAAATGAGAAGCAGTGAAAAGTGAGACCCAGGTCTTGTATTCTAAGTTCTAAGCAGTACAGTGTATTGTTGACAGTAGAGTAAATCTCAGAGGCTGGTGAGAATCAGTGCCTACAATTCCCTGGCTCTGGAGTTAGACTGTTTAATCCTGACTCCAAAACATATTGACCACATGACTACCAGCAAGTTCTTGACACCTCTTAACCTTAATGCCTGATCTGTAAAATAATAGGTAAAACAGTGGACCTGCCTTCACAGGACTGTTGTAAGGAGTAACAGGGAATAATACACGTATATACATTCACCGCTGGGCTTTTAGTAAGCACTTAAGTGTTAGGTATAGTTTTCTATCTCAATTAACATATTTAAGCAAATGTGGGAGATAGTTAAGTTTATGTGTACCTAAAGCCATATACCATTACTTTCTTGATGAAATACAGAATGGAGGACGGTAGACAGAGGAAGGGATTTGTGGAAATAGATTGTGATAGGATACACAACTAGCACTAACAGGTCACGTTAGGTTAGGTTAGCAACTAGCACAGAGAAGTTGCCTGTTTACGGTTTATTTATAGAAAACTCAATTTTGAAGGTTAATTTTGTGTATGAATAAGAAGGATGCAAACAAATAGTGTACTGTTTGAAGCTCGCTTTAAAAAGTCTCAAAATTCAGATGTAAGGAATATGTAGTATTCTGTTTTAATTCTTTATGGGAGGAAAACCATGGAAAAACTTTTTTGGGTCATTCCCACTTTCCAATTCAAAGAAAAGTTGGGGAGTGGGAGTTGCAGGGATGGGCAGTGGTCTTGATGAGGAATTTAAAAATCAGTCTCTGCAAGAACACATTGCTCTTGTTGCTTGCCAAGTTCTGTGACAGAGCACACAGGTGTGTCGCTTCATTTAAGCCTCATGGGAAAAGGATCCTCATACCTGCTTACTGGCCCCATTGTCCTTGCTCAGTAGATCTCAACCCTGGCTACACGTTAAATTCATCTGGAGAGCTTTTGAAAAATCCTGATGCCTGGGCCACAACCCTGGGGGGTCTGATTTAATTGGTGTGAAGTGAGGTCTAGGCATGAGTGGGCTTTTTTTAAAGCTCTCCAGATAATTCTAATGTGAAGTCAGATTTGGAAATGTGTGTAAGTGCAGGCTTGCAATTCCATTATATGCTCCATTGGGTAAAGGCATTGTGCTTTCTGCAGTCACCTGTTAAAACACAAATGCCCTGGCAGGAGTAAATAATTAAGCTATTTTTCACTCATTAAACTTAGCAGGATTTCTTAACCTAATGCACTCTAAAAGTCACCTGAATGGAGGAGTCCACTGAGTTCACGGTGTTGCCTGTGGCTGTTGCCTGCTTAGAATCCTATGTGATACAGTCCCTCCCCACCCTGTTTTATAAATTTTTACTTTATGCATACTTTTTTTTCTTGGAGCAGGAAAATGCAGTAACAGAAAATAAGGCTTGAAACATAGTAGGGAAATTATTTAAATAACAAGTATGAGTTGAAATACTGCCCACATATTCTTGCCTTCAGGCCTTTGTACTGGCTCTTCTGTTTAACACTTTTTCCCCCCAAATAGCTTCACAACTAAATTCCTCACCTCCTTCCAGTCTTTGCTCAAAGCTTAACTTTTCAAGAGGATTATTATGCTTACCTTATTTAAAATTGCAACCAGCTACCCCTACTCTCTACGGTCCTAAACCTGGTAATCCTGCCCTTTTTTGTTGTGAACTCTAACCCCTCACACGATCTAAATATTGTATACTTGACTTATATATGATGTTGTCACTCTTTCCCTGCTAGAATTTAAACTGTACAGAACAAGAAGTTTTATCTCTTTTATTACACTGATGTCTCCCAAGTGTCTGCCTGGTAAAGTACCTGGTGTTTGGTAAACGCTCAAAACATATTTGTCGAATTAAATGAACTGTGTGCACATGCTTTTACATTAAGAGAAATTGATTACTTTCAAATCGCCCTCAATATATGTTATAAAATACTGATTTCAGGTGGGAAAAAAATCACTTTTTGATGTTGTGCATTGGGTACAGTTAACATATCATATAATTTAAAAAAAATCCCTTTTTCAACTAGAAAAAAAATGAACATCTCTTCATATCAAAGATAATTTTCCCTTTCTCATTGGTAAGAAAAATTATTGTTACAAACAATGATAAGTATGTGGAGTGCCACAGGACTCTACAGAAGCCAGGAGTGGATATATTAATTATGAGAAGTTTGGTGATAGACAGGGCAAGAAACCTTTTTTCCCCATGAAGTGCTGAAAGGGAGAAGAATCCACTGATAGGCACATTTAATAAACAAATAACATCTTTTTTAAGGGGGATAATAGTACTTGTTCTTCTACTTTTTTTTTTAATCTACTTTAAAATGTGAAACATGGGATAAAGTTTAAATAAATAGGATTAATTCATGTAAACATGTAAATTAGTTATAGATTATGAATGGTTAGGGGGAACAGACAGTGGGTTGGGTGTAGAAGGAGGGATGTTTGGAAGAAAAATTAAGTTTCAGAGTACAAGGGGGATTATGTACGTTTGTGTGAGGAAGAGAACTGAAGAAACAACCAGAAATAGAAGGTAAGATGGACACAGAAGGACTCACACACTCACAGACCCACAGAGAGGTGAGCAGCACCACCATAAGTCCTTTAAAGATCACAGCAATGAGAAGAAATAAGGCTCTGAAATGCGTAATTCAAAGTAAATACAATATTATATTACAAAGATTTTATTTTTTTCCACAAGTACTATTTCAGTGCTTTTCAAAATAAATATCTTACTACATCTCCCTTCTCATTTTTTCTTGGTGTCCTTACTTTGCTAGTGGTTAAGCACATGCCTGGTCTGCTTGTTGCTGGAGCCAGGCCATATATTTAGAAACCCGGAACACATTTTTTACAACTAACATCTCCCTACGATATTGGTTAGCATACTTCCCTAAAGCTGCTTTGCAAACTGTCAATCACCTGTTGGTGTCTTGTCCCACAGGCAAGATAAATTAAGTTAGTGCAGGATTCAGCTTGAGGGCTGGAGATTCCAAACCGCTGTTTAAAAACGTCTATCCCTGAACCCTTGGATAGCCTTGATCAGATACTTTATGTTTGCTCAACCTTCTCTTCTTGCTTGCGTAATGTACTTGACTGGGTATCTGTTATCGTAGTTAGCATAAATGATGAGGTTCACTTACCTTAGAGGTATAGATAAGAGCAGGTTCTGCTCCAGGGCCAGGTTGGACAGCTGGGAACACCTCTGCAGGGCTCCAGCTTCAAACAAGCTGACAGTGTTGTTGTCCAGAAACAAATGCTTTAATTCTCGGAGGTCCTGGAAATCTTGCACTGTAACTCTCTGAATCAGATTATTGCTAATATCCAGCTTTTGGAGCCTTGCTGGTAGTCTGAGGGGCAACGTTGGAAGCTGGTTTTGGGACAACTCAAGAGTAGTTAAATTGGTGAGGAGCTGTGCCCCATCGATGGAAGAGAGCAAGTTTTCTGACAGGTAAAGATGGGAAAGATTCTCCAAATGTTTCATATCTCGAAACCTTATCACTTTGAGCCGGTTTCTCTCCATTTTTAAAGAGAGCAAGGATTTGGGCAGGTTAATAGGAACTTTAGTCAGAAAGTTACTACTGAAACTGAGAAATTGCAGAGACTGGAGAGAAGTGAAGAAGCCAGCTGGTATGAGATGTAGCTGATTATTCTCCATGCTCATCCGTGTCAGATGGGGAAGTTCCAGGGGTCCAGCTACAGACTCGATATTGTTACCATCTAGCACCAAACTCTGCAAACTGACAAGGGAGGAGAGCATGCTGGGAGAGAGGGAAGAGAGAAGATTGTTTTTAAGTTCAAGGATTTTTAATTTCTCCAGTCCTTCAAAATCGGATCCGTGTAGGACGTATATTGAATTATCATTTAGTTTTAACACTTCAAGACTGGCTGGGAGAGTAGTGGGGAACTCGTCTTAATTTATTTTTCCAGAATTCCAAGGTCTTCAAAGTACCCAGAGTTTTGAAAGTGTCCTTTTCTACTGACTCTGTTCCACTAGCCAACAGAATAAAATCTTCTAGAGCCAACATTTGGGTGAAGTTAGATACCTACAAAAAAAGAAGGGATGGGCAAGTGTGGAGAAGAGCAGTAAATCAAGGTATTGTAAAAAATATATATATATATATACCCATATACATTATTATTGAATACTAATGATACTTCAGATTTCCCTTCAGGATCTATGTTAAGTGATTTCTTGGAAAAGGATAGAAACTCAGGTCCTGACTATTTTTATTCATGATTGCTAACAGGGTAAGATAGCTAAAATATTTTAAGCACTTTTGCACACTATTGATAGACATTGGCTGACTTTTGCTGCATATTCTTTGGCCCAGCAAGTTTACTTCTAGGCAATCTACTTACATGTTGCACAGTAATTTATGCAATAGGATGTTCTCGTTGCATCATCTTGTAAAAGCCAAAACCAGGAACAATCTGGAAATCTTTCACCAATCTATTAACTAGAGTTGTTAACAAGATTTTAAGGAATTTTCATTATCTGTCTACATTTTGCACTGTTCAGATTTTTTAAATTATAAGTTACATTTAAAAATGTTTAAGAATTGAAAGTAAATATTTAAATTTCCTAGATGCTGCCAGCAGTAGGATGGGCCTATCAGAGAAATATTTTCAACTATATAGTAGTTTGGGAAACTAGCCTCCCTGTTCCTACCCTCCAATTTACGCTTCACTGATGGAAAAGATTCATGAAGAAACAGATATATGTGTTCTCATCCCTGTAGAGCAAGGAGTCCATTCATGCATATAGCCCAGACCTAATGCTATTCCTCCCCTAGATTTTAAAAATGACCAAGTCTGAAATACTTTCTCTGTGGTTTGCAACTTCAAGCACCCCTATCTCTCCACATATCCTCCACCCTCCTAACTTGACATCTACCTCTTTTCCAGGATGATATAATCTTTGGTATTTGGTTCTCAGAGTAAGATCATGTTTAGGCAAAAAGAGGAATTGTTCCAGGTTATCCTCAGCTTGAGAAGTCTTCACAGAAATTTCAACCTGTTGCAGATTCAACTGAGCAGAATTTTCAATGCACAATTTTTTGTCTTACTAGCTGCAGTTTCTAAATGTTTGATTTAATTGTGCAGTCAAGCCCTTTTGTAATGCCAATGCATGATTAATACCTTCAAAGTGGGTTAATTTTGCATCATTATTTATTACAGGTATCTGTATTCTGGGAGAACGTGTGATGTGAATTAAGGTATATTTTAAAGCATCTCCTAATATGATATTCTTAGTAGAAGAATCTCATGTTAAAACTTTCAAAAATAGATGATTTTCATCACAATAGTTTTGGCAGCTGCCTTGGCTTATATATTGCTGCTAACATTTGATATTTTTTAATGATTAATCTGATGTATTAATTAGTCCTAATACTAAGAATAATAGCAATTTTTCTTGCACTTGTTGAGTATCTACAAGTGCCAAGTGTTTTTTTACACGTTACCATCAATTCTTCTAATAGCCCTGCAAGTTTGCTATCATCAAACTTGAAAGAGCTGAGAATTTTAACAATGTCTACGGGACTCCAAAGCTCTTTCTTCCTCAGCTCATCATTTTCTATTGCATGTGGTCTATAATTAATGCTTTCCAAAAAAGACTCAAGATCTGGACACAAATCATTGAGTTTGGGAAAGGAGAAATTTTAGAGATTATCTATTCCAAATCTCCCTATTTAAAAGATAAAGAATTTCAGTCCAAAAAAAAAAAGAAAAATTAGATGACCTACCCAGGACTCAGTGTTGCTTCACCTACTCTTCAATCTGAAGTGCCTTTTTCTAGGTTTTCTTTCATATAAAATCAGAAACGACTCTAAACATAGATCTTTACCTGTTGGACTGCTGATCTCCCTAAAAAAGACCTTGGTGTTACTAATGCTTCCACTTCTATCTGAGTGATCACAGACTCTAAAAGATTGCTGCCTATGCAGCAAGTCTCAGCGATGACATGGATTGAATAGGCAATTTATTTGGGGATTAGACCAATAATGTTGTCAGAGCTTCATCTTGTCTTCACTTCTTTTTGTAAAGTATTTAGACCAGCCTAAATAGTGAAAATAGATCATGTTCTTAACTGAATCCAGTGGATAGTTGTTTTCTGTTATTAAGCATGGAGAACTTTCTCTTTTTATCAGGTCAATGCAGATTACTTTTGATTATTATTAGTTAAAATGGCTACCATTTTCTAAGTATTTACCACGTTTACAAAGCTTTCTGTGTAAGCATGATTATTCCCTTTCCACTGAGGGAAACTAAAGCCCAAGAAAGTGAAACAACCTGTCCAAGTATGTCTTGCTAGCAAGTGGAAAAGTGGGGCTTCCAACCCAGGTTTATCTTCCCCTAACACATATACTTTCAACCTTACTGCTTCAATCATGCATTTAGATGAAGAGTATAGAGTTCTGGTGCCACAAACA
Source organism: Camelus ferus (assembly GCF_009834535.1). Lineage (NCBI taxonomy): Eukaryota > Metazoa > Chordata > Mammalia > Artiodactyla > Camelidae > Camelus > Camelus ferus. The sequence continues at coordinate 36,126,632 of NC_045703.1, read as the reverse complement.
GTGAGGAAAACACCCACTGATTTTCAACTTATCAGTTGAGTTTGCAGAGCTGATAAAGGGAAAAACAATCTGCCAGACCTGTCTTGCCATTTCCATGGCCTCAGTAGGGCTGTGCTCAGGAGACGTGGAAAGAGGTGCTTTTGCCCTAGAGATAACCTTGGGGCTGCTGGCAGTTGTTCAACATTGCTTAAAAAGCAAGGTAAATATGGCCTGGTATTAACAATTAAGCTTAGGAAGCTTAGCTAAGTAAAATTCTTGTCATCACAATTTTACAGTCTAGTGAGCCTAATAACATATGTAGATAAAAGATACTAGATAATATGAAAAGTTAAAAAAAAAAAAAAAAGCAAGGCAAGTCAAATGAAGTAGAGCAGAGGGGCAACTCCTGCTGGTTTCCCCATGAAAAGGCTTTCAAATTTCTGGTTTCAATTCTGGGCAGGTCCTACTCCAAGCATTAGAGGGTTACGTGCCTTTCTTGGGTTCCTTATAAGTCCAGTGCACACAGGAAACTAACATTTAATAAGCAACATAACATCTTTTTTAGGAAAATAAATAAATAGGATCAATTCATGTAAACATGTACATAGTCTTAAACATAGCATTCACAGTCTCAAAGACAGTTGAATAATGTGAACAAGTAATAGAATCATTGAAAACTGTGATTATATACACGTGTGCATGCTTGCATATATATGTGTGATGTGTATGTATATATATGCATATATATATAATTTCTATTGCTATTAATCTGAAGATCTATTATAAGGTTTTTTTTCCTTTAAATATAGGCACCCAATTCTATAGTTCAAACCAAATAAACCTAATGAACATTGTGTTCACCAAATACAAGTGAACTATGGTCACTTAAAACCTGAGGATTTTTATGAGAAAAGAATTATTGCTCAGAGCTTTCTATTTCCTTCACAAAACAATCCTCTCTTTCATCAACTTTTCTGCTGGGAACTATCCTTCCAAGACATAGTTAACTGGGTTAATGTCAGGGAAGCAGCAATATTGCTGTTCAACAAGCCTAAACTAATGACAAATGAACTCATTCAATAACTGAATTTGGTGATTGGCAGAATTTCATCTCATTGGCTGCAAAGCAGCAGTGTGGGATCACTACCAGGCTTAGCTGACACTCCAGGTCTCGGTATCTCAAGTCCTCAGAACAAATATTTAAGCATCCTGCCCTTTAACCAGTGTCTTGCTTGAATGCTGAGACCCGACAGGGTCAGACCTGCTCTCTGGCATTAGGTACTACTGAGTTAGAAGAGGAAAGGAAACAGATGACGACTAGGCAGTTGTGCTTATTGGGCCTTGAAATAAATACTATGCCCCATATTTTAAATTCACTGGGTTTATGTGCACCTACATTAAAATTTCTTAACCAAATTAAAAAGGGGGGGGGGTGTCTCTGATTGAAGGAAAAGTACATTCACCTGCTGACTCTCTGCATCTGGATCACAGACGGGCATTTCCTTATCTTAGGATTTGGATCGATGATGGAGAAGCAGTGACCAGGAGACGCAAACTCAGAGAGCCACAGAATTTTCCATCAAGAAAGTTCCTGGGATCCCCAATCTAATCCAGTCTTGTCATTCATAAAAGTAAAAAATTAGATCCAGAGATTTTTTTTCAACTGCTTGTCTAAGATGGTTCTATCTCTAGTTAGTGAGAAAACTAGAATGAGAACCCTAGTCTCTTGATATTTTTGAAAAACACCAGAGGCCAAAAATCAAACATTCCTTCCTGTTAGAAGAGTCAGACAAATCTATAGCACTCTTTTCAGTGCCCTCTGAATAGGTAAGCCTGAAAATAAAAGTTATAATTAGAAGCACACAGAATGAGAATTGCAGTAATGTGGCAAAGTGAAATTGTGTATTTCTTCTGTATAGGTTTCTGCAAAGACACTGATGCCTGGCTGGTTTGTAGGGTTTGTGTGAATAATTCCCGTATGCCGCATTCACCCTGTTAGTCTTACAATGCTCTAAGTGTCACCTGCCTTCTATGGCAAAAACAAAACTCTTTTTTCCCCTGAAAGGATGCATTCTTAATATGGGGACAGAAAGGTGCTGTATGGTCTTAAACTCTTTTTGTTAAGAAAGAGTCATCTCTCTACTTTTACTCTGCACCAAAATAAAATTTTCAAAAACAAAAACGAAAATAAAATATTATTAATTATAGATTCCAATTTGGGGAGGGGGGGCAGTGCTGCTTCCCTAAAAAGAAATAGCCAGAGGCATATACCCATCTCGGTATACAGAGCAAGCAGCTAGCTAGTGCAACTACCCAACTTCATAACCATCACTTTTAAGTTTTGATTATTTAAATCAAGTTTAACCACCCCACACTCGCCCCTCACCCTACCTTGCAAAATTAAATTGCAGCAACTTGAGTGTAGAATGAGTTGTTACCTGAAGGTGCTGGATTTTGCCATGGCTGATGTAGAGCTTCTTGGTGGTGGAAGGAATTCCCGACGGTACCTCCGTCAGCCGGTAGCAGTGCACCGACTGCGCTGAGTCACAGAAGCACCTTCCAGGACAGGCAGGATCGAAACCATCGCTAATAGAAACCAAGACAAGGAAAGCATAAAGCACATGCATCTTCCAAAACAGGGCCTCTCGGGGAGCAGGCGAGGGTTTAGGCGATGTCTCACTCTTTATACCATGAAATCTGATAATAGAATCTTATGAATGTGTACTCTGTCAATGTAAGAAGACAGGAAAGAAAAAAAAATCTCATTTTGCCTGGGTTAAAATGTTAGCAACCATTACAAAGAGGAAGGGGCTTAAACATTGATAAGCTGCCTTAATATTTGTAGGTGAGCAAAACCCTATGTTATTTATGGCTTGGAAAGCTAATCTGCAAACACCCCTATTATCTGTAGTTTCCTTGTTTTGTTAAATGTGACACTAGGGAATTAGTGGAAAAGACAAAGAGCTGTTTTATAGCGGGCTATAAAACCTTCGGATTTTCTGTGACCCTATATCAAAACCATTTTTGTGGGACTGCAACTGGCAGGTGTTTTCTTCTCACATTAACTAGTTTGGGAAAGTAGGCAGGTTTTCTATTTATTATTGTTTTTTCAGGGACACTTTATTGCTAGTGAAACAATGGGGTACAATAGAGAGATTTTTAGAGCCACCATTCAATTCATTGATCACTTAATCCACCCAAATATTGTATTTGGAAAATATTTTTTCATTCAAAAATACGGTTGAAGCAAATAAGAATAAAACATCAAATTAGGTCTATTATTTTTATTTATTTGTAATAACGGAAGAAAAGGCCTCTAGTTTTTTCAGAGGAATTTGGTTGGGAAAACTGGAGAGGAGGGAACTTCACTTGTCTTGGGTGCTCGTTTGTTGTGGCTTTTTGTCTTGCTGCTGAGGAGTTTAATTTTTATCATTACTGCTGAGGAATTTAAAAGCATTTTAGGCAAAAGATTATATGGAGAGAAGCTCCTTCTCCCACAAATGGAAGATCTAAATTTCCCCATGCTGGTTGGCCTCAGCAGACTGCTCTAATGAAACCTTTTCTAATATTGAAAAGCTTCTCCGATCCCCTGTTCAACCTCACCTCTTTGCTACCATTTTCATTCTGAAGCCAAAAGATTCTTTGCTCTAATAATCAATTCATTTATTTCCAGAGTAAGGATTTTGTGTGTTTTTCCCAAAGCACTTTTCTGTTCCTCTTTTCTGATTGTTTGCCCTCTGTTTTCTTTTCTTTTACTATCAGAGACAAGAAGTGATAAGAGATTTCTTTTCTGTCAATATTGTGATTTGCAACAAACTTTATTATTTATTTGTCTTGTCTGGTAATATAATTTTTTTTTAATTTTTAGAATTTTCAAATAGCAAAGTAATGCTCAGTAATAGGAAGTCTGGGGAGAAAAAAAAAAAAAAAAAAGAAACAACTTTAGTCCTGTCCCCAGATCAAACATTTTTTTCCAGTTTCTTTCTTCTGCACAGGCTTTGAAACGACAAAGGGAAATACTCACTGAATACTTTTATTTTCTCTTTTGCTAAAAAGGTAAATTCGTATTTAGCTACTTGAAATGAAATGCCTATAAGATTCTATCCTTTTATCTACCATTAAACAGCTAGTATTTCTGTTATGCAGTGTAGCAGTGAATTTTATTTTCTATCCTTTGTGGGTAGCCATGGGATTCCCTTGTCTTCGATTAAGCCTTGAAACTATATTGTATAATTTTTTTTTCTTCTTTTTGATGGTGTTTCAAACAGCTTTCCTGTGATTTTGCAATTATCTCTAATATATTACTCTTTTACATAATGAATAGTTTTATTTTGTTAGGTTTCTTCCCTCCTATGACCCAGTAGTTATAATACTTTCTTTTCTCCTAAAACCAAGTGGTCCTCAACCAGGGGCAATTCGGCAATGTCTGGAGACATTTTTGACTACAGTAAAAGGATAGGGGTGGGTAGGTAGGCAGTGCTATGGCATCTACAGGATAATGGGCAGGGATGCTTCTGAACACCCTCCAACACACGGGACAGCCCCGACAACAAAGAATCACGCAGTCCAAAATGTCAGAGGTGCCAGTGTTAGGAGACCCCGCAATAAACACAAACGTGTGCCTCCATGCAATGGATATTGGTTTATTAAAAGCAAAGGGCAAGTTCCCATTATAGACAGGAAACTGAACTCCAGAGAAGAAACTGACTAACCCAATTCTCCCTGACTTGGGTGTAGAAGCATTGGCTTCCTATTATAAAACTGATCAACCAAGAGCTAAACAGAAGGCTTAATTTAGTAAAGTCTCTGTCTGAGTCAAAAGAAAAGCAATATTAAATAATTAAAAAAAGTGAATATGATTCTGTTTTAACCTGTTTGCTTCTTCTGGAGAATGTTGTGAAAAGCATAAGTTTAAAGTTAAAGTTTAAAAATAAAATCTTCTGCTATTTAACAAGAATAGACAAATGGGACCTAATGAAACTTACAAGCTTCTGCACAGCAAAGCAAACGATAAGTAAAACAAAACGACAACCTACAGAATGAGAGAAAATTTTTGCAAATGAAACCAACAAAGGCTTGATCTCCAGAATATATAAGCAGCTCATATGACTTAATAAGAAAAAAACAAACAACCCAATCCAACAATGGGCAGAAGACTTAAACAAGCAATTCTCCAAGGAAGAAATACAAATGATCAATAGGCACATGAAAAAATGCTCAATATCACTAATTATCAGAGAAATGCAAATCAAAACTACAATGAGGTATCACCTCATACCAGTCAGAATGGCCGTCATGCAAAAGTCCACAAATGACAACTGCTGGAGAGGCTGTGGAGAAAAGGGAACCCTTCTACACTGCTGGTGGAAATGCAGTTTGGTGCAGCCACTGTGGAAAACAGTATGGAGATTCCTCAAAAGACTAGGAATAGACTTACCATATGACCCAGGAATCTTGCTCCTGGGCATATATCCAGAAGGAACCCTACTTCAAAAAAAACACCTGCTCCCCAATGTTCACAGCAGCACTATTTACAATAGGCAAGACATGGAAACAGCCTAAATGTCCATCAACAGATGACTGGATAAAGAAGAAGTGGTATATTTATACAATGGAATACTATTCAGCCATAAAAATTGACAACATAACGCCATTTACAGCAACATGGATGTTCCTGGAGAATGTCATTCTAAGTGAAGTAAGCCAGAAAGAGAAAGGAAAATACCATATGAGATATGCGGAATATGCAGAATCTAAAAAAAAAAACATAAATACAAAATAGAAACAGACTCAAAGACATAGAATACAAACTTGTGGTTGCCAGGGGGACAGGGGAGTGAGAAGGGACTGGGATTTCAAAATATAGAATAGATAAACAAGATTGTACTATGCAGTACAGGGAAATATATACAGGATCTTGTGGTGGCTCACAGTGAAAGAGAATGGAACAATGAATGTATGTATGTTCATGTATAACTGAAAATTTGTGCTCTACATTGGAATTTGACACAACATTGTAAAATGACTATAACTCAATAAAGAATGTTTAAAAAACAAACAAAAAAACAAAAACAAAAACAAAAAAATTTTCTCCTGTTTAACCTCTCCACACCTCAATGTTTTCTTCTGTAGAATGAAGATTAAATGGGGGAAATAATTTCCATTTTACAGAAAGAAAGATGTAAAGTGTATGTAAAGAAAGATGTAAGGCATGTCAATTCCATGGGCAAGAAGAGGGTCTCAATAAATGATAGTTGTATCAATTTGGGTTATTATTTAGAAGTGATGGAGACGAATTCTGGCTGACTTAATAGGAAAAGGAATTATTGAAAGAAAATTGTGGGAAAGCCTGGAGAACCAGATTTGGAAATGGACCAGAAAAATGGAAGGCCTATAGCCAGAATCACAGGCAAAATCACACTTCAGTGTAGTGTCACTGCACAATGTACATGCCCTGGTCTCAACCACTGAACTGGAAACTGGATACCATTGCTCGCACTGCTGCTACTGAAAAAGGATGCTGTTACTCCATCCCATCTCCACTCGCTGCCAAGAGGACATCTCCCAATCTCTGCCTCACTATCTTCATATTAAAACTTTCCTGTGGATGATTGTGGTTAGGTGAATGTATGTCATATGCCTCTGCTCTAGATGTCACAGAGCTGGGAAAGTATCTGACGTTTTCAGTTTATTATGGGAGGGGGACTCTATTCCAATATTCCAGTCTCATAAGGGAGAGAACCCCCCGTTCAAAGGAAGGGGGTTCAAATATGGATCATGTGCCATTTGTAGTGACAAATGTCCACTATAGAAATGTTTTCACCCTCACTCCTGTTTATCATGGACACAAAAGCCAAATGAATTTTTTTATCTTTTAGTTTTATTGAAGTACAGTTGATTTATAATGCATGTTAGTTTCAGGTATACAGCAAAGTGATTCTTTTCCATTACAGGTTATTACAAGATATTGAATATAGTTCCCTGTGCTAAATAATAAGTCTTTGTTGTTTATCTATTTTATATACAGTAGTGTGTATATGTGAATCCCAAACTCCTAATTTATTCCTCCCCCCACCCTTTCCCCTTTGGTAACCATAGTTTATTTTCTATTCACATGAGTCTATTTCCAGTTTGGAAGTAAGTTCACTTGTATCATTTTTTTGATTCCACATGTAAATGATATATGATATTTGTCTTTCTCTGAGTTATTTCACTTAATATGATAATCCCTAGGTCCACCCATGTTGCTGCAAATGGATCATCTCATTCTTTTTTTAATGGATGAGTAATTTTCCATTACATATACATACCACATCTTCTTTATCCATTCATCTGCTGATGGACATTTAGGTTGCTTACATGTCTTGCGTATTGTAAATAGTGCTGCTATGAACATTGGGGTGTATGTATCTTTTCAAGCGAGAGTTTTCTCCAGATATATGCCCAGGAGTGGAATGGCTCAATCATATGATAACTCTATTTTTGTTTTTTTAAGGAACCTCCATACTGTTCTCCATAGTGGCTGCACCAATTTACATTCCCACCAAGAGTGTAGGAGGGTTTCTTCTTCTCCACACCCTCTGCAGCATTTATTATTTGTAGACTTCTTTTTTTTTTTAATTGGAATAATTTATTATTCTAACAAAAGTACAAAGTATGGAAAATTAGTGTATTTGAATCATTTCAGAGAGTAGAGAAAGTTTCACACTAGCAGATTTCGGCTTTTAGCACCTTTGAAGAGAAATAATCAGTTAAGACAAGCGACAGTAGAGGCTCCTGACTGCCTCTGGTGAGTGAGCCAGTCCTCTGACTTAAGCTGTGCAGGTCGCAGAACAGTGCGGTTACTTGGTTTTTTTCTCTAAGTTTTGAGAGTGCCACAAAAACACACTTAAAGGGAATGAGAAAGGGGTTCAGTGAATAGATGGCTGGTGGTTAGAAGATGGAAGAGAAATGCTGAGACAAAAGGAGAGGTCATGGGCTGGATGAGGCAGTCAAATAGACAGTCCGAAGGCGCTGACGATGCAGTACATGGTCTTGTTCTCCCATCGCACAGTGCAGCTCCTGTCAGTAGAGCTGTCCCAGAAGCAGGAACTTGCTGTGTGTAGTCCTGCTCCACTCTTCTGCATGATAGCACAGGTCACGATGTGTTTGAATGGTTTCCCCAGCTTGATGAGTTGGCTTAAAGTTTGTTCTACATTTGTGGTCCATTGATTCACTTTGCTGTGCCGATAGGCATTGCCACCGATTGCACTTTCTATGGCCTGTTTTACAATGTTGCTCACTTCAACAACAAAAGCAGTCTCCTCGGTAGCCTGGTAGTCTTCCATCTTTCCTCCTGCATGTTGCTACCACCTCCCTCATTTGTAGACTTCTTAATGATGGCCATTCTGACTGGTGTGAGGTGATACCTCATTGTAGGCCAAATGAGTTTTGAGTGAGTTACAATCAACCGAGAACCAAACAAATTATATTTCCAACAATTGTTGTGACATGGCTTTTTGTGTAATTGTTATACTTTACTTTTCTGACTTGCTCATTTTGAAGACTATAAAAAGTCTAATGAAATCATTTAAAATATTTTTATACTTTTTAATATGAGTGCAAAGAAAAGATAATTAGCTTTAAGGGGTGTTTGGAATGCAATCATTTTAGGTCCCTTGTAGAACTAAATTGGAAGAACTGTAAAAGACAGAGGCTGATGAGGGGGTTCTGTTTGAACTGTAAAGTCTGACAATCTGAGAAGTAAACAGTAACTTGACAGTGGATGAAAGAGGAAGAATCAATGATTAGTAAACTCTGATACCACTGCTGATAAATGGTGGTTTTAGATAATGCTAACCCAAACCTGGAGCTGTGGGAAAGGGTAAATGAAGAATGTAGATCAGGAACAATGGAAAAGCATTTATAGTCAATATTTGAGAGTATAAGGGAATAAAAAGAGAGTAATAGGGATTTTAAAAAATTTTTTTTGTTGTATTTCATTTTTAGGTTTGGCTACTGCATACAAAATGTACTATCTCGTACATTTTTTTACTATGGAATAGGTAAAATAATTCTTGAAGCCTAAATTATACTGGATTTATTAGTCAAATCAACCTGATCATTTCTCTTTAGGTTGGGGAAAATATTCCATGGATTTTAAAGGAATATATATTTTATATTTAACATATATTTTATAGATATTCCTAACTCCTGAGCCAATATAAAACATGTGTTTAGCTATGTTCTCTAGCACATATCAAAAGTATGTCTTGAAAAGGGGCTGTTTTTAGAATTTCCTTGGTGGACTGTTGTAAAGTTTTCATTATTGAACTGATCACACAAATGTTTCCAGCATTCCTACCATATTCCAGGTCCTACATTAGGAACTGGGGTTCAAAGGTATGCAAGATACAGTTATTGTTGCTATGGAGTTTACAGTCTAAGGGGCTCCAAAAAATGTATGATAAATGTTATAGTAGGTATTTGCAGGAAACTAAACAGGGATGGAGTCTATAGCACCACATGTGAAAAAAGGAAAGTTTCTTAGAGGAGGTTTTTGAGCTAATCCTACAACACTGCATCAAAATTCTCAAGTTTTAAGAACAGGAGATCAAACAGGTATTCCACATGTGTATATAAGAGAAATGACCAGGACAATGAGGCTAATAAATCACTTTGGAATGCCCAAACTTCTTTAGTATGCATATTATGAAGTTGAAAACTGTTCATAAATGAATGAATATAATATAAATAATACATATGAATATGATATTCCAGGACTTTTCCTACATTGCTAAAGTAAAAAGGTAGTGGGTTTTCCCTGGCCCTCTTTATTCATCATACAACTGTTTCTAGCAACCAATGGAACTTAATGAATACCTTTTCCTTTTCTTGGTAGATTACTGGAGAGTAAATGAAACATGTGAAGCTTAGTACAAGGCCTGTCACACAAGCATTCAATAAATGGTAGTCTCCCTCTCCAGTCCAAGGGAGATCTTCTATGTCCATTCACCACAGTGCCTTTGTAATTAATGATGCAGTAATAAATGTTTGAACTCTATACTAACCTTGCAGCTAATTACCAGTACCTACCAAAGAAATCTTTAGCATCTTCCCTTTTTCCCCAGTTTTCCGAGTCCCCACTCTATTCATAGTAATACCTTATGATAAAACTCTGTAGGAAGTTCCTAAAGCAAGACTGTCATGTTTAATTTATATTAGAAAATTTTAATCACATAAACATGACTCATGAAACAGTTATTGGAGGTTTCTGCCAATGCAACTGCAAACAGAAGTATCAAGATTTTATTATCCCTAGGAAAATTAATTTCACCAGTATTGAGATTACATACGATTCCAAATTCTAAAGTAGGCTGAGACAAGGCAATAAATGCAGACAGAGCACACTGACAACAGATGGCAGCACTGGAACGTCAAACCCTGCCTTTCACTTCCATGTTAGGCTGTGACTTGCAAAAATGCAAAACCCCAGTCAAGGTGGGCAAAAGATAATGTCTAACCTAGAGGGTGCCTATGAGCATCTGAAATAGTCCCATAGCACCAAGCAGGAAGCACAGAGGATGTGGCAGCTGCTACACTGCGTGATAATAAGAAACAATATGAGATGATAGTGTTCTGAGACACAGAGGGTATGTAAGACTTGTTGGAGTTGTAAAAATTGTACACAGAAATGGACTTGGGGTCTTTAATCCTGAAAATGAAGGTATTCACCAAGGATCAGAGCACTGGAAACATAAACATCTAAAATGCATTTCAGTTGTACCCATACAAAGTAACAGTAAGTTGAATGATTTTTTTTTTTTAAAGAAATGAAATTTAGTTTCAGGTAGTCCATATAAACTAAATAGAGTGGTATGTAATAGAAAATAAATATTACAATTACCTTTTCAGATAATATTTCTTATATATTAATAGATTGGTATACAGCTTAGAGCTGGGAAGAAATTACTTTTTTGAAAAAATGTCTGGACTACTTTGACAATTTATTACACTGGTAACTAATACATGAAGAAATGAATTCCCTCATCCTTCTATATCCCATGGTCAACAGCTAAGAC